>NC_087520.1:29977632-30330132 GCF_963921805.1 Phalacrocorax carbo | reverse complement strand
TGAATAGTTGTTTATTTCATTCAGAGAATCTAAGGATGCCTCTAGTAGAGCTACAATGCCCAAATCATTATAGCTTTGCCTATTACCATGACATATTTTGGAAAATCTCGAGCCCCAGAATATGACAAGTGGAAGAAGGAGATAAATCACAGGGTGCTGCTTATTCTGACACATGGTAGGAGGAAGGAGAGAGAAAATCTGCTTGAGGATGGCAAGGGGGAGTACAGAATATGCAGGACAGCCAGCCACCCCCTTGACAAGCATGCAAGCAAGTTGGCCGCCTGCCCTTCCAGGATCTCCAAACACATCAAAGGCAAGAGGTGGTTACAGGCCACTAAGACTTTTTCCACTCAGAAGACAGCTGATGTTAAAGGGAGGGTTCCCTGCCTCCTAAAAAACCCAAAATATCTTGCTAACACAGACCAGCAACATTTTCTTCAAGTTTTCTGTTCCCTGTAAAACCAGAGAACATATACCTAGCTTTTCTTTTCCACAGACTACACTGAAAATGTCAGAAAACAGGACAAACTAGCTTATAAATAATTGCAAAGCCCCTCCTGAAAAAGGTTGAGAGGGAGGTGGGATGAAAGCTCCCAGCCAGGAAAGCTGGGACCACCAAGGAGAGCAGAACAGAATAAGGGCAAGGATGGTGTGTGATATCCCAGCTCCACCTGTATGCAGAAATGAAAGGCATTGAGAAAAATATCAGTGCGGGTTATGGCAGGCATTCCCAGGTGTAGGGAAATCCTCAGGGGAAGAGCACCATCAACAGAAAATACAGCAGACCTGTACAGCTGACATGGCAGATCCTACAAAAGCTTGTCTGTGGTATCAGAGGATCTTTTGTTCTCTGGCCCCATTCTTTCACCTGGCAGCTTACAGATGAAAGGACCTGAGAGATGTTCCTGTCACAGGAGACTTTTCCTCAAAAGGCTCCTAAAAGGAGGAGGGACCAGGGTAATGCAGTGTCCACTATGGGGGATACGTGGCAGCAGAAGCTTTACCCTTCTAATAATGACTCTCCTACTACATTTCTGGAAATTTTCCCTAACCCTATCCCTTTGCTACCTGCCGAGTGATAACAAAGCCAACATTGTCCATCAAGTCTCAATCTGAAGTGACTCATTTATTCTCGGTAGCTTTGTGTTCACTTTTTCAGGCTGGCATCCTAAGAAAACGAGGTTTACGTGATCATATTGCCTGTCATATGTCTTAACTGTTTGCACCTTCCTATTAACTTTTGAATCACACCATGCTGGGGATAGAGGCCTCGTAGAGAAATTGAGTTTCTCTTATAGAAATTGAGTTTTTATAAGACTGGCAAACCTACCTTTGATTGGGTAGGACAGAGACCCCAGTTCATGTCTCTGCTGAGAGAAAGGCTAAGAACAAAGTCAGCACTTATCCTGGCTCTTGGGCCTGTCCTAGGCAATCAGCACACATATGCCACCCTTATGACCAGCACAGCTTGTGCTGCTTCTTGTCCTGCTTGTAGGCAGAAGATGGGAAAGGGAGGTGAGAGTGCTCTATGGAGAATGGGGTTGGGTGAGGGTCTGAGCTGGACCACTACAATAGAGAAACATGACATCATAGCCAGTCTGACCTCATACATAAGAACATTTTTTTTTCCCCTGCCAAATTGCCTGTAACTTCATGATACATCATCAGGGACAAATGCCAGTATTTCTCAAGTACTCACTGAATCCAGTATGTAGCCACACACAAAACAGCAACTAGTCAGATAGTTCATCCATTAAATTTGTTACTACAGCTTCATCTTCCCTTATGCCTAGGTATGGCAAGCAATAGAAAAGTCACAGAGAAATTCCTTTATCTCCTAATGTCGCCGCTTTCTATGTCTGCACATTTAATGCAGGGTTTCTTGAAACAAGTAGAAAGCATGTGATGAATCAAATGTGAGTGCTCTGGAAACAATGCTCCCATAAGACTGCAAGGTTTGGCTCTCAAGTGAGTTTGTGACACTGGTAAAAAGCAGCTTTCTGCCCCAAGTGCGCTCTGCAGGGGTGTTTTCCTATATCTACTGACCAAACCATTGATTTTAAGGAAAAGGAACAAAAAAAATTGTTCCTTTTTCCTGTAGCACCACATGATAAATTTCATTCGCCCCATCCTAACTGCTTCTAGTGACAGTACAGTGTTTGTCTGAATTTTTAACAGATGTTTCTAAGTACTCTTGACCACTTCTCTCTCCTGATGATTTCTGCAGTGGGATGACTGTAGATAGTAATACAAACAAAGCCTGTAAGAGGCTCTTGGGAATAAATCTGTAGACACTGCATCTAGGATGGGTGTGGGTATGGGTCCAAGCCTTATGAAACTTTGTAAATATCCTCCCCAAAGACTAGCAAGCTGGACTGACCCTGCCTGCAGATGTTTTTGAGCTTACCAGCCCCACAGTGAAAAGCAAGACAGCTTACAGATAACTGCAACACTCCTGAAATAGCCCAAGAGCAGGATTTAAACTGGAAGTTATAAAAGCAGGAATATACTGCAGCAGAACAGAATAATGCAAAGGATGATGTGTGATGGTGTAACTCCATTTCAATTCAAAATACCAAACATGCTGCGAAAGGGATCAACCTGGGCTGAGGCAGAATTTCCCAGATGTCAGGTTACCCTTGGGAACAAGCACACTGGATTCAACTGACAGGTGTGAAGGTACTCATGCAGTCAGAACACAAATTGCTTTAAAAAAATAAAATATCTGCTTTCATTTTACAAGAAAATTAATATCTTGTGCTAATGCCTCGCAGGAAGGCAGTGACATCTGCCTGAGTTTGTACACAGCCTCAAACAGTCAGCTAAAACATGAACTGTTGTTGCCATGCTTATGACTGCTAGTTTACATTATCGAAATGTAACCATAGCTATTTTATACCAAAATGAAATCAATTAAAGCTATTGTCAGTGTTTCACAGCAGCTGAAACTGTTTTTTTAAAAGGTCAGTCTACTAGCTACAGAGTGAAAACACGCAAGGCAGCTGTGCCAGCCCTTAGGATGTGACTGCATCCTGCAGTCTGGTTTTGCATTCCCTTAAATGTCGGGCAAGAAGCAGCAGCGAGGTCTTGGCAGAGCCAGACTGCCCTGCCAGCACAGGGGGACAGATGGGCGGCTCCACTACTGTGGAGGGCCAGGCAAATGGGGCAGCAGGAAGTCGGGGGCAAGCCCACTCAGGGCCCCCACTACAGCACGCTGCACCTACTTCTTGCTGGGCCAGAGAAAGGGGTGGCTGTAGGGGACACCTCTTTTTTCAACCCCATTCAAGCTTTGTGGTGGCTGTGTCGTCTGCAACAATACTACAGCCCTCACACACACAGAACCACCCATAAAAAACCCCAACCTGAGAACCACTTCCCCTCAGATACCATAGCATAGCTCCAAATGCATAACAGAACTTTTAATGTGCAAAGAGACTAAACAAAAAGATGCTTGACCTTCTTGCTTTCCCTTGCATACCATTATCCCCAGTGAGACAGCAAATGGAATGATGTGGAGAGCAACAGCTACCATCAAGCAACTTTGGAAGCCAATTTCTACAGTAGTTAAGCAGTTAATGGCGTTAATCAGAATGACAACTTATTAAATTCTACATTTATGCTAATTGCATTTCAGCATATCACATGGAGACCTGAGTAGCAGGGCTCGCCAGGAAAAGGTCCCAACATCTTTTAGCTTTGCTGTTCTTTTATTTTTTTTTAACACCACATAAAATAGTGTCCACAACAGTTGACACATCAGACAAACAACACTTAAATAAAAAGCTGTAATCACAAATTAATCTCCATCATCCCAAATAGATTAATGAACAAATTGTTTAATTCTTAACCTTTACAAAGCAGGGATTAATCTCTGCAGCTAAATCCAATCGCTGTCTTTATCTCTTTAACAAGAAGTTGACATTTCTTACAGACCTTCCTAAAACACGCAACATTTACTGAACAAAGAAAATAGCAGATACCCCTAACTCTCTCCATGCTGCAGGAGCTAGGGTATCTATAGCACAAAAATATAAAGCAACAGATTAGTTTATGACTATGACATGAAAGGACATTATCTGCGTGCGATGAGATGAATCAGGAAAACTGCAGTGTAGCGTAGGCAGGACTTAGAGCAATCTTAGTTTGTAAAGCCTGTGTGGAAAACTTACTATTTTACAAAAAAAATACCTGGCAACTTTTTGGCTCTGGGTTGCATTTAAATTCAACAAGGATGGAAAGAGCAGGGGATTAGATGAACATCTATGAACTGCACTTTTAATTGCTTTCAAGATGTGAAAAGGAATATCAAGGTGTGCATATGCACATCGTTGGTGCTGCTGTTGGTGCTGCTGTTTAATAGAATTAAATTCTGCACAGAATTTTACCCATTCATTTAGTTCATTCTCTGTCTTCGGGAAAATTAGGTGGGAACCACTCGCTGCAGGATGTTGTGCAAAATGAGTGGTTCACCAATTGAAATAGTACCTCTATTTTGAAAATAAATAATATTGCTTATACACAAGCCCTAACTGTTGGTTTACTGATGTATATGTAAATATAAGTGTATCTGAGTACCTTCTCTTTGTTTGTGCAAAGCCTGCAACACAGAATGTTAAAATATCTCTGGAAAAAATAATTGGCCTTTTTTGTCCCCTTTGGGTACAAATTTCTGTTTTTAAATGAATGTGCAGCTTTCCTATTGCTGCGTGAAGCCTTCATTTCAAAATACTGTCATTGGATAATTCTAGGTTTAATTAAAACAGAATGTTTTATATCACACTCCTGCCCCCCCAGCATGTGTCTTCTTTACCTTAATAAGATTACTGGCCATTAAGATAAGAAGGAGGTTTGGGTTGTTTTCTTTTTTTTTTTTTTTTTTTTTTCCTTAATATAATGAAATAATTCAAAGTTTTACAGCAACTCTCTTTATGGAGTCAACTTATGCAAGCACCAAAGCCTTTCCAGAGAAAAAAAGGATTCTCCCCACCTCCTTTTGGCTTTTTTCCCTACTGAATGCCATCGCCTGCACTCAACCAAAGGAAATGAAAGACAGACTGAGACAACAGCATCACGTGGGTGAAGGTCAGACTGATTTTCAGCTGTGTGGTGTTGTTTTATCACCCTCAGGACAAAAGTTAAGCCCTTCATTTTTTTCATGGCTTCATTTTTTTCATGGCTTCATTTTTTTCATGGCTTCATTTTTTTTATGTTGCTCTGTTAAGAGCAACTTGTTTTTTCCTGAAATTTTGATTGGGCTCCATACCACCAGAATTATCAAGGATAGCCTAATTTAAAACATTTGTAGAGATTATCTTCCTCAGAGTAAAATCCAGAGCAGCCCACACACCACATTTCTATCCATGAGTTTCCTCTATATTCCCTATATACAAATAGTGGCTCCTTGAAACTACTGAGGTTTCTACAGTGACATTCTCTGACAGCAAAAGAAGAGCGGGACACAGCTGCTGGCTGTTCAGCAATGATCCTGGGCACAGGGAGGGGGCATTTGCTCTCTCAAAAGGGGCAGGTTCACAAATTACTTTTTCTCCCCATCCTCCTTCCCTCCCTCTCCCCCTGCTTGGAGCAGCCAAGCTCTGAGAGCTGTGTCTTCCACCTGTCACTCGGTGATCAGGATATGCATGGCCACTTACTGTGGCAGCCGCTGGAAAAGCAAACAGTTTTGCTAACTCGGATTACACTTTTCCCAACTCCAGTACCACTTGCAAAATCACTCCCCCCAACTTGCTGTAAGGCCCGCTCTCCTCATTTCTCTTTTAATTTAGACTGATGCTGCCCCAAACTAATGATGTTATTTTCAATACAGCAAATTTTAGCTAGTCAGGTCTTCAAAACTGAACTGATTAGCGTAAAATGAAGCATTTTGTACATCATAGATATGTATGTGTATACCTACTTATCAAGAGAAAAAGCATCTTCTCTCTTGTTGTTTGCATTTCTAGGGTTTAAAATGGCAGCCAGAAAACTCAGCATTCTTTCATTTAAGGTATGAGACAAGAAAATCCTAGTCACTTTCACTTTCTTTTGTTTTAAATTTTGGGTTAGGAATGCAACAGTGTTGTGACTACATCCTAAAGATGACAGTTTCGCCTCCATAAAAAGCAAGGAACACTGTATGCTTTATTTATATGTACCAGAGGCACTGGTCAAAATCAAACCCAGTTATGCTGGATACCACTGAAACACCTAATGGAAAGCAATACTTACATGAACTAGCTCTTGTAAAACAAACCACAGCAAGTGCCTGTAATAGAGGAAGCGGTAGAGAAGGGCTGTATGGTGAGATCAAGCAGCTATCCAGGTTGGATCTGGATGCAAATTAAATAATTTGCTAGGTTTTGTGAACAAAGATTTGACTAACACATGTCTTCAGCTAGTCTGAACCTAGCTGAGACTGCTCTGAATCAGCACATGGAAGAGTCTCATTTCTCACAGCACCTCGAGGAGATCTGCAGATGCTGGTCCCATGGGACTGTTCAAGGAAGGCTCTGCATGTGTACAAAGCCCCAAGGAAGAGCCGGCTCTGGGACAATGGACAAAAGAGCAACCGCAGTTGAGATTAAAGAAGAAAACACTAACACGGTAAAGTGTAACTTAAATGTATAAACTGTGAAGTGACCCAGTTACATGTGGGGCCAAGAAGGAGCAAATGCCAGCACAGTGTCAGGGAGAAGACTGCTGTGAGCAAGACATGAAATGGTGGCAGTCCAGAAAGGAGGAAGCAAGGAAACAGCCTTCGGGAGGGAGCCCACAGGGATACCGGCACAGACAACAGGAAGAGGGAAGGAAAGAGAACGGTCAACCTGAGGATACAACCAGAAGCACTCACAAAAGCAAAATCCCATACGATACAGAGACAAGCTGAGTATCATTGTAAATGCTAAAAAAAATTGTCCTAGAGGCATGTTGAATTTTTGGCTGGTTTGGGCTTGGTTGGTTACTACAGTTTATTGATGCAGATTGAAAAATCTAATTCAAATCTGCTTAGCCTACTCTTGGAGTCCAGTAAATCACCTACATTCAGTTTTGCTCAGAGAAAATGAACACAGGTGTGTATACATTTATGTTTCTGTAGACAGCAAGGTCATAAAGGGAATTTATTCTACTTCTGTCTTTCCAAATTTTCTAATGAATAATTAGTAGATGTAGATTTCTAAAATGACCATTTAATATAAATTATATCAAAACTCATTTATTTTAAGAGATATCATTAGTATAAAGTCTGCATAAGTGAACTGAGTTCACTGCAGAGGAAATGACTGGGAATTATGTTCAAAAACCTATTCAAATGTTTAATGTAACAGATTCCCTGGAGAAGAGAAAAGCAATGGGCTTCTTCACCCTTTCCTTATGTCCTCCTCAGCAAGGCTAACAGTAACTGAGTAGCAACATAAGGAGGAGCCAAGAAGTCTTTCACAATTACTCTGAGAAATATTTTCAAGGAATCCTAAAGAAAAGATGGACTCACATGCCAAAAAAATACTGCCATCAGGAGGAAGCTCACCCCCACAGTTACAGGTGTCACCAGCAACAAAACCCACCTGGATTCAAGACCATGGCTTTTCCACCAGTTTCATGCATGTCATTAGCCAAATTGATGAAGCCACAATTACAGTAATTTTCATCCAAAGTAACTCAGGCTGTTAAGGGGGAAGGTCTTGAATTCTACCCCAAACCCTGACCTTATCCCCTTATGTTGACATAAGGCTTGTCCTGCTCCATTGGGCACCAGATCCAGAAGCTGCACAGACTGAAAATTAATCCTTTTAATTGCCAGCAATGGCAGGTCCTGAAGACAATACAAACCTTGTACCAGCATAAGGTAGAAGATGGAAGGAAGGAATACTCCTTCCAATAACAGCCAAAACTTAAGCTGGATTAAAGTGGCTTCTTCTTAATTCCATGATGATAAAAATAAGAATCTACTTCCTTGTGTCAGAAAGGAGCTGCTAGTCCAGATGTTTAAAAATTACAAAGTGCTCAAATGCCCTAGCAAGTATTTAACACGAACAGGCCAAGTGCCTTGAAAACCCAAAATCAATTTTTTCATTAAGACAATGAAAGCTTGTTGTAATAAGCAAGAAGTTTGAATAACATTACCTATATTTAATACAGATTACTTAAATTTCTACTTAATACATTTTCAACAATTTGGAATTGAATATGAAAATATGAAATCTATTTTTTAAATCCACCTTACTATTAAAACAATCTATTAAAATTATTTAAATGAAACAGCATTCAAAAGATACATACTTGTTGCCAAAGCTTTGTAGGAAGTCAGATGCTGCTTAGACCTCTGGTGGGGGTCTTCTGATGTGCAAACCCCGCTTGGAGAGCAACAGCTGTCCAGCAGGTGCAGGGAAAATATTTCCTTTTTTCAATTTAGTTGACTGGTTCAGTCCAATAACAACATTTTTCAGAACAGATAAACTATTTGGCAGACGATTGCTAATTTGCTTCTTGCCAGCCCAGAGTAAAGAAAGGTGTGAGGCCCTACAAAGAATGCAGGCACCTGGTTGAGGTTGTCCGTATGAGGGAGGCCGTGTACCTCGATGGATCCATCCTGCTCACAAGGGACCGCTGTGCTGCATGAGTGCAGGCTATGGCCAGCAAGGAGGACACCAAGCAGCCCTCCCTCAAGTTGGCACTTGAGGCAAGCTGAGCCCTGGGCTCCTGGACCTAGAGGCCATGTGGAGATGCTCCAGTGAGTGCTCCCAAAGCTAGCCAGCTGAAGAGGACCAACCCATGCTGGCACATTTCCCTAAAGCCAGCCAGCACCAGGGGGTGGAGGCTGCTTTCTGGCTTCCCCAAGCCTGGGGCACAGTTAATAACATGCCAGCTGTATCTGCAGACAAGCCAAGTTTAATGAGGTTACTACAAAAGCATTCAAATATGCACTACAGAACTTCTGTGGGGATTTTTTCTGGAGCTTGTTTTAAAAAAATGAAAGATTGGAGTTCTTTACAATGTTTGTACATACACTTCCTTTATTTTTCATTGATTTTTTAAAAATTATATTCTACAAATTCAAAGAAATCAACATTAGAAAGACTTTTTCAATCCCACTACTTCCAACAGCAAAATTGTTGTGTGATGAGTGCTTGAAATGCACTGTTGGTTGCTTTTTTCTTAATAAACATTGAAGTCTTAATTGTTTTTTTTCCTTCATAGCCAGACACCATCTTTCTGTCTGCCAGGTCTTCACACCAGGACAAGTACTATCCCTCGCCTCCTGCTCGGCAACCCGGACAGACACACAAACATGACCACACTTCTAGCACTAGTGATGAAGGAGACACCTTACCCACTCGCTATCCTATCAGCCATACTTTACCACGTGCCTCAGTCTCTCACTCTGGGTCAAGATACAGGAGGTATCAGTAACAGGATTGCAAATATGGATTTGGAGACAGCAGAGAGAGCAGCAAAAGGAGTCTGCTCAAGCACGAGTGGGTGGAGAAGGTGAAAAAGGGGTAATTGTTCACTATCTCTTCCATCAGAGGAACCAAAGAAGGTGACAAAGCTCAAGTGAACAAAAGGGGATATTTTTTCCCAAAGCATAACTGAACTCTGGGTCCCCACCATGGCAAAAGCTAAATGCATACCTTGCTTCATCAAGAAACTTGAAAACAGAAATTAATGGAAGAAGATTATCTGAGGAATTTAAATTAAAAGCACCAAGAATTTCCCAAATAAGTTTGCTGACAGCTAAGAGAATATTCTGGGGAAACAGCACTATGGGACCATCAGGCTGGCCCAGTACAGCCATCCTTATACGAAGGCTACTTACCCAATGGTCTGCTAAGGGATAGGGGAAGAAATCGGTGGGGAAAAAGATGACTTTCAATGCACCTCTTTTTCACTGCTCACATCTGCAGTCTGAAGATCTTGGCAGCTCTGAATCCACCAAGGCTGTTGATACGACCAATGCAGTTTTGTCCCTCAACAACCCACACAAAGGCAACGCATGCCCTTCAGCAGCACCCTAGCCACAATCTATGCTCTTGGACATCTGAACAGGACAACCCCAACATATTTTCCACTGAGCTCTCTAAGGCATTATTAAAGGCCACTTTATAACAAGTATGCATCTGTCGTAGTCTCCAGGCTATCCACACTGCATTTCTGAATTGAGTTTCACATACTGGGTTTTTTCTACAACCTCCTGAATGCTGGGACCTGCTTAGGGCAGCAGCAATCCTCCTTCCTGTGGGCATGGCTGCCCTTGCAGCACTCAGCAGGTTCCAGCCCTGGAAGGAGCCTTTCCACTGCAACCCCTCACTCCTCTTTTTAAAAAAAACCACATTTATTATTTACTTAGATTTCTATAATGCCAAGAAACAAACCTGCCCTACACAGACCCACACTCCCTCTGCTGTAAGGTGGCAATGGATTATCCTTTGCAAACAGAAATCTGAAGTGGGGGGAGAAGGGGAGGTGGAACTCGGGCACCCCCAGTACCCCAGAAGGGTTGCGTGCACCTGTGGGTTGGTACAGGGGGGAGTCGAACAGGCTGCAGTTCCCAAACACAGGTCCTGCCACATGCAGCAGCTCTCATGGCCTTTGTTCATCTCCCCATTTCTGATGCAGCAACATATCAGGAGGTGAGAGTGGCTTTTCAGACAGCCAGGTGCCAAACTGCTCAAGACTTCAAAAGGACATATGCTTTCTTTAAGAGGCCTCGTTTAAAACATGCATCCACTTTCTCTTCTATCCACTTGCAAATATACCTGTGCTTACTTTGCAGGATACATTTTGAACTAGATAAAAGAAGAAAAAAGAACTCAGTTAAAGTAGCAAGAATGAAACAGTCCCTTGCTGATACAAGTATGCTAACATGTCACCCTCAGCTCCTCACTGGGCCTTATGTTTAAAAATGTCAGGGAAAACCTTCCTTTGTGAAAAACATACGCTGCTTAAGGAACGACTTTGTCCTTGCTAAATGTTTGTGCAGCCTCAGAATGCATAGCCAGGCATTCCATGATGACTGCTGGCTACATGGAGACTGAGAAAGGGGTAGAGATAGCTCATTACCTCCCCTCCTACCAGGGATGTTGGTTATATGCAACCAAACTGCCTGCAGCCATGCTGGCAGCGCTCCTATCTGCACATGCAGTGCCTGGTGCTGCCTCCCTTGCCACCGTCCCCAGAGGGACCCGACACAAAGGTAGCAGTGGTGATTTGAGGGGGTGGTGGCTGGTGCACTGGAACGCTCTTATCTGTGAGCACACTGCCCGGCTCCTTGCACAGGCTCCTGCGCAGCTGGGGATCTGCCATTGGCTCACTGCCATGTCCTCACTGAGGGAGACCCTCCGTGAGGCCACAAAGCAAATCCTGAGCTGGGTGTTTATGGTGAGCAAGCATTGTTTTAAATTCACATATCCCCTCCCCCCGCCCCCGCAAACTCTTAGAGGCACCATCATGCCTGCAGAATCCAAGAGACAGCCAGAGAAAAAATTTCTGTGGCTCAGCCCCCGCTAATGCCTCCCCGAGCGGAAGGGCTGAGCGCAGGGCCACGTGCCCCAGCCGGAGCAGAGCAGCCCAGGGGTCTCACCTACCTTCACCTGCTGGATGACCCTCCGATCTGCCGGATAAGCAACACTGTTAGGGAGCATAACACTTTGAACAACTTTCACAAACATATGCAATACATTAAAAGCTACACTAAAAGCATCTTCGCAGGTAGCCACCACTCATGCCAAACACCTTGCGTGGGTGCAGAGCTAGTGCTAGCAGCCAGTGCACAGGGCAGTGCCAGAGCTCTCGCTGGCCTGTGGCAAGCAGCAGCTCAGGAAACACGATGCACTGTGAAACCACCATATCGGCAAAGGTTACCATATGCCTTGCCATTAAATTTGCAACTGCGCTTCTGTTTACCTTCAGATCCAAATTCAGATACAGTAATATGCTTTATATTCTACATGATAAGTATGTTTTTCACTGAGCACCTGCATAGAAAGCCAGGCAGCCCAGCACCTTATCAGCACATTAATTTTCTGGTATGTAGAGGCAGAAGTCCTGGAAAAAGCCTCCTCGCAGGCTGGGTGGGAACCACCAGGTAAACTCAAACATCACCTGCATGACAGCCATCAGGGGAGCTGGAGCCCAGACCATCCAGCCAAGTGTGCCCCTGCAAGAATCTGGGGTTTCAGTGCTCTTGGCACCAATGGGCACAAATATTGATTACAGAGAGACGTGGGAAGCGCCTGGGCACCGCGACCAAGGTGGCTGCCCAAGCCCTCAGGAGCCCTGCTGCCCCTGCACCTGGAGGGGGGATGCCTGGGGCAAACTAAGGAGAGGAGCCTGCGCTTAGAGCCCTCCAAGTGATTGACAATAGAAACACTGCCCCGGTGCCCATTTTCAGATCTAGACAGTGAGAACTGAGGTCTCCAGGGAAAATCCATGTTTTTACAGTTTGTGATATTGCTGAGCTTTTCTGGCGCCAATTTTAAAACACTGCTACAACCTCTGGAAAGAAGGAAAACTGTGTTTCAGCATAACAATGTAGACAATAAAAAAAGGAAACTTGTTATTTTTTTTTGCTTGAAACACTAGTCAGGTTAAGAGAAAGGAGCAGAATTCTGGCAAGGACAAGAGCACTCAGGCTGAGCCACAACACAGTAATTAGGGCCAGTAGGTCATTAGAGCCACAGCTGTATAAACTAGGTGTATAATTAAGTTTCCACTCTGCTTTTTCACAACTGTATTTCAGTTTATTTTGTGGAGGATGATCAGTAATTCATTAATTTGAAGAAACAACAACAGCAGCAGCAAAAAGACAGAAAATCTCTCACTTGCCAATCAGGTGCAACAAAAGATTACAATTTTGGGGAGGGCTAATTTTGGAAATACATGCAAGTCTCTCTTTGTCAGTGGGAAGTACAAAGTGCCACCTGACAAAAACATTCATGAGACGTCACTTGTTGACAAGCTGCCATTCTGGATAAGCATCCCGCATATACAGCTGCATGGCAATTATAATTCTCGTAGCAGGTGAAATACAAGAAAATGCAAAAATATACACTAGCATGAAACAGTTATAATACCTAATTTCAGATGTAAGCCTAGTGTACAAGTTACAGGGCATTTAAAAGGAGCAACTGCAAGACTTTAATTATAAACTAGTTCCTACCGTACAGTAGTTTAGAAAAATCAGCTGCTTCCAAGCTGGCAATATCCATATATAGCTCTGCTGCTGTTTGAAACAGACAACCTGTAAAGTTATCAACAACAGAAGAGGACCTCATGAAATGCTCAGAGACCCCACCGTAACCTACTTCTGTCCACTTCATTGATGCACTAATTTGCTTTAAAACACTCTACATTCAGTTGAGAAACTGAGGAAAAAAGTTTACACGGAGATATTCTGACCCATGGGAGGAAAGGGGTGATATGGGTGGAAGAAGCAAAACCAACACAATAAAATACTGGAGCTAAACCCAGGCTAATGCAGGTGGATTAAAACACACGAGCAAAATGGCAAATCTCGTGGCTCTTTAGCCACTTTTCATCAGACAACAAACAACTCGGCATCAGCCACCAGACAATGATATATTGCAGAATAGTTGCTTGATGTATGCAGCCTCTGGGGCTGGCTGGAGGACACAGTAATTTGTAAATCCATGTGCAATTCTTTACTCTTGTCACTAATGCTATAAGATAGCATCACGCTATCACACCTACACTGTAATAGCAGTGTGCAAAAAAAAGATATGAAAAAGACTGCACATGATGCTGATGGCAATTACTTAGTCTTCTCTAGTTATGGGGACATGTGATACAGCGAGTTCTGAATTCATTTTAAAAGCTTAACACATCCAGCATATACACTAGGTGGGTGTGCTTATTCTTGGAGTATTTTTCAAGATGCTCGCTAGTTGTTTAAGGCATAATTTCCAGGACTGCTACAGGAGAGCTCATTTGTGGGGGCAAGCTGGGAGACAAGGGAAGACATGAGCTGGTAAGGAAATGTGATGTTCTTTCAACACAAGCTGCCCCTGTTTAGACCCTTTTCAGATTCCTGTAGACACTGGAAACCTACACCCTGCAATCACAGACATCAGTCATGAGCAAAAGGTATAAAAGGCACCTAATTCTGTCAGAAGGAGAACATCTCTGCTACACTGACATCAAAAGGAATGCCACACACTAATGCTACCAGAGATGTCTAAATTTCAGCAGTGTTTTGTCCTCAAAGAAACAAGTCTGAAATACATGAAAAAGCAAGGGGGGGAAATGGCTGTTTGTTACCTCCTTACATGTCAAAGCAGCTGCGTTCAAACTGTATTATAACTTCAGAGAGCCGTAATGAATTTCTGAGGGACTTCAGTGAAATAGATGGTTTATCCTATACTTTGGAGTGATCTCTTGTAATCCTGCAACACTCCTGAGCTACAGTACCTTCCTAACTTCAGTATCCCAAAGGAAGTCATTAGTTATCTTGAACTATCAGCCTGGCTATATTATCGCTACAAATATTACCTGTATTGATCTGGAGCCATGTAGACACGACTGAAAACCCTGCTTCAGATTAAGACATGAAAACCTAGCTTGCCAAGAGGTCAGGCACTGCATTACAACCTCAGATGTGTCAGGCAGGTATTATAGGCAAAAGGAGTGCAGACCACACAGTGAACCAGACCCAAGCAGACACCTGGGGTAAAAATAGCCTTCCTTTTGGTGGGGCTGACCCCCAGCACCATGTGTACGAGCACAACTTAGGAGGCAGGGCAGTGATAGAGCAGTAGCCGCCCAGGGACAGCCACTGGAAACAAGCCCTACAGCTGTGTGGCTGCCCACCCACCCTGGCAGGATCCTGCCTGTCCTGCTCCCCATGTGGGATGGCATCAGGAATAACTTGTCCCTGCAACTGCTTCTTTGGAAAGGACCAATGTCCACATGGGCTGTGAACCTCACCTTCCAGTTTGGAAAACAAGGATTCTTCCAGTCAATGGCATTTTCTTGCTTACTACCCTGCAGTAGAGCATGAACGTCATTTGCAGAAGTCTCAGACCAACAACGTGGTTGTCAGCTGGACAAGAAATGACCCTGCGAGAAGTAGCCTTTCAATTTTAGGTACTTTAATGTTTGCAGCCTACATAGTGTTTAAACTAGAGCACAAAGCAAGGACCCCTGGGGGCAGGCGTAGGACTGCAATCCCTATCCACCTGCAGGCTGGGGGAAAGCTCCAGCGTCCCTCTGCCCTTCCTCCCACCAAGCAGATAGTAACAAGAGCAGGGGGACCTCATCTCTGCAGACCAGAGCAAGACAGGGGAGGATGCTCTCAGGGTGTGACTCAGACGGAGCCAAAGGCCCTGCCTGACCCTCCCTCCCTTGCTGTACTCTTGCCATATTTTTTCTTGGCTGATCATCATTTTACTTATGCCCAAAAAGAAGAGTAGAAGACATGGACTAATTACCAAACAAATTAAGTGGCCAGGGAGGAATATGCACTCAGGGAGAAGAGAATGGGATACTGCTGCACCAGAGGAGAAACTGACCCTTCTGCCCTCTGCCAACCTTGACCTATCCATCTGCCATAATAGTAACCGCCTAAAAATATTTTAGATAAGTGCGGAGGAAAAAAGTGATGGCAGAGTATTCAAGGAAGGTGAAGGATGAGAATCTCTGATTTAAATAGATATGAACATATTCTACGCTCCCCTTCCTAAGATTTTATTTAATCTTTGGTAAAATCTGCAATTTACCCCTGTAAATCAGCTTAGCATGCTCTGCAGAATACCTGCTGCTACCGCTGCCCATGCAAAGGCAGTCATGTAAAAGCAAGATATGTTGCAATTGTTCACACCAATGCTCTGAGTTTGTTCTTACTTTACAGAAAGTAAAATCAAGATCAGTGTAGGCTAATGCTGTCTTCACTTCCATAAAATTTAAAAGACGATGCAATAATAACCTAGGGAGAACGGTGTATTTTTAGGGTGGGATTACAAAACTCGCACTATGAATTTTAATCTCCAAAATCACCATGTTTTTTTATGGGGTTCAGAGGCCTTTCTTCCTCGGCATTTTGCACACGCCAGTCATTTAACTTTTTTAATCTTCCTACATTTGGAGAGAGAGGGAAAAATACCCTGCCTGAAACTTTTAGCATTAAAAAAAACCCACAACATTTTTGTCTAACATAATTACTGACAGATTCCAATTGGAAAGCTGTTGCTTTTATTTTAATTTTATTAAAGGAGTGAACAAAGGCTACCCAAGGCACCACAATAAAATTACATTAACTGTAAAATTACATTATTAATTCTTTAATCTCACTTGAGGCCTCAAGCTGTTGCTATGTCCAATTACCCAGCTAACCACCTGTCAGAACTGTAAAGCTAGTTTAACATTACCTCCAGGACAGTTGTGTGCCCTGTGTTCAGTCAGGTCTGCCAGTGAATCGAAGTCCTGCTGACAGTTATCGCAGGTGTAAATTGACTCATCCTCCATGTCTTCATCT
This sequence comes from Phalacrocorax carbo, assembly GCF_963921805.1. NCBI lineage: Eukaryota > Metazoa > Chordata > Aves > Suliformes > Phalacrocoracidae > Phalacrocorax > Phalacrocorax carbo. The sequence continues at coordinate 30,313,649 of NC_087520.1, read as the reverse complement.
TCCTCATTTCTCTCTTCCTGGCTTGTCACACTGTGCCTCTCTTCCAGGGCCCGGCTGTCCTTTGCTTCACTTTCCAGCTCTCCTCCCAGGCCACCTGCCAACAGCAAGCACATCCTCTAAGTTTGAAAGGTCTAAAAAATAAGAGCTTTAAGAAGGATGTTGCACTTATTAAGATACATTTAATTACAGCCCTCTCACATTATTCCTGACACCTTTCATTATATTAATGTGGTTTTTATATCATGCGGTGCAACAATTCTCAACCATATTCTCTGCTGCTTAGTGTGAATCCTGCAAACACTCTTTTCTAATCTTCTCCGGTGCACGTATAGCGGGAGCCTCTAACTCTCTGTCATATAAAGTTGTTAGTGTTTTATCACTTAACCATATTCTCAAAGCTTTAAAAGTTGGCAAGATTAATTACAGCCCACAAAGAAAAGGCATGTGCTGAATTTTAATTCTCAATGATCTCCTCTCCCCGCCACCTCCAAGCCCCAATATTAGTAAAAACAAGAAAAAAATATTATCTAGCTGAAGACCCCCAAAGCACAAGTATACCACAGGACGTGAGAGGTCTCGCTGAACTAACGAGAGGCACTCAGCTGGGCAGATGAGCCTTGCATTGTGCAGACCTAGCTGGGAGACAAGAGCATTGCATCTGACCTTCAGGTCTCTCAGGTATTTTTTACCTTCTTCTGTGACTGGAGTGTGGGCTAGCACAAACGTCTTTGCCAAAAAACCCACAGATTTTCATGCACATTAGTGTGCAAGGATACTGAGCTCTCTGGCAGCTCCAGAAACCCCCCAGTGCAAGGGAGGCCATGCACCCTGGGGCTGTGCAGGTGGCAGCTCCACGCACAGGGCAGCTGGCTCTCAGCAGGCAGTGGGGGTGGGAGATACAGGCAGCCAGCCACAGTCAGACCCCTCAGCATGCACTCAGCTGCCTGTCATAAGAGGTGGCCTTGCAGCCACGTCCTCATGAGTCTAGGACACTCCCTGGCCATGGGTGGCCACCTAGACATGCCTGAAGCCAGTTGTGCTCAATGGCTCCATGGAGCACTGTGGCCTGCCCACACTTGGGCTCTCTGAAGAGGCAGCAGAGGTGAGAAGGCCCTCCTAAGTCCCTGTTGCCCTCTCTGCAGGGGAAGCACCCATTAGATATGCTGACCATGCCAACCAGGCTTTGGTGACCAACTGAAACAGATGCCTGCACCTCTTCCGCACACATGTCCCACCAACATGAGTGATACAGTCACAGACGCTACACCTGCACCATTTCACCTGCCTCCATGAGCACTCACACACTCTGAATACATGAATACACCCTGTTGGTAAGACGGGAACATTTGAGAAATCATCCAGCAAAGTGAAATGGGACCACAGGCTCTTCCAGCAGAAGAGGTCCTCCCACACCATGCTCCAGCTGACCCCAAAAGGCCAGGAGCTGCTCAAGCCAGGCAGAAGGGAGATGCCACCTTGTCGGTTCAGGATGCATTTGGGTTTTAAGCCATTAAGGAAATGCCAGCAAACAGAAAGATGAATTGTGTCTAAAATTAGATCAGTGCCAAAAATACTAAGGACAACCAATGCTGAGAACATGCAACAAAGCTGAAAAATAAAATTTATTAAAGACAAAAACTGGTTACCACAAGCACTGCAATTCAGTCGCACATGTTGGTGGGGCTCTGCTACCACTATCCAGCCAGAGCACATTTTATACCATCTTCTGCACTGTGCATGATAACATAAATCAGCCAGTGTAAAATACTCCACAGTTTTCCATGGAGCACTCGTAACATGACGTACCCTTCAAATTGCAATAGAAACATTAAAAATCAATGCCTGCTTGAGGTGTTTCACAGCATCCCTCATAGCAATTAACTGATCTGCACATTTTCAGGTTCCTTTACTGTTAAATTATACGTATCTTTCTACTACAAAATTTCCATTAAGGGCTAGATATAACGTTCATCTTAACAAATCAGATATGCCACTTACACAGTGGTAATGAATTGGTTATAACAAGTATCACTCACTAAGCTCTCCATATTGTAAGTCATCATCTGTACTATGTTTATTCAATAAAATGCTGTTTGGTGAACCTCATCCTTTATAGGCTCTTCCTTAAATAAAAATGTATTGCAATGAAAAAAACATGTTTCTGGTTCTCTTTATACTACTACTTCACCAAATAAGTTACATTTGAAGCTATGTTAAGCTTTGCTTTACTTCACACATAATTTAATGTACGTATTCAAATTACCAGTTCCATTTTGTCACATTTACTTGGCCCACCTTTTACAGCCTCTCATCCCAGACTGCAATCACAAACATTTTAGCTCATTCCATGTTTTTAAAGCTTGTATGTCCTGCAGACTTGGTAGTTAATAAATCAGAATGTCAACTCTGGTTTTATAAGACAGAAACCGATAAAAATAGCCGAAGTATATAAATCTAACCTAAAGAACTGCCACCTGCTTCCATGCCGCCTGTTGACGGAGACCTCAGAGAAGCCTTTCTGAACTGACTTTGCCACATCCTGAAGAAGAAAGTTTTTAGGCAACTTCAGGGAGGTTCAAGGGACCTTCCCTAATGTTTTTAGCAGAAATATTGTCTTTTGACAGTTAACCTAAAGACCAGCTGATCTGGTGAGTACACTGCGACAAATTAATCCTTGATTTTACTCCAACAGTTCATGACTACACCAGAGATAAAGCTGTTTGACCAAGTCCAACAATAACAAATAATTTAGCACACTGCTTTAGGAAAAATAAATTGTACAATGTGAGATAAGGAAATAGATTCCCGACTGCAAAGCAAAATTCCAGAAACATTTTTTAATTCCCTGTTGAATGGGAACTCTGATCCTCTAGGCAACTTTTCAAAAGCATCGTTGCTTGACAGAATCATATGTCAAATAACAAAACACTGAATCTTGCATAAATTATTTAGCAAATGCAACATTGCTTTAAAATTAGACCTTTTTTCCTGTTTCCAGCTAATTGAAGGAATTTTACATGTCTACCACACCTCAGTGTTACTGTCCTTTGAATAACAGAGTCTTCAGATTCCTCTGCCAAGTCACATGCTTGGTGTTTGCCTTGTAGAAACCAAACACCGCCGAGAAAAAATCTGGGGTGTTTCCTGGTTTTTTTTTGACCTTTCCCTCCACTATTTTGACCACGAGCTGCCAGCAGGGGGTGCGGGCGGCCCTGGGGAGACGCTAGCTGCTTGCCCAGGGGAGCCAGGGCAGTGATGGGAATGGGTGGTCCATCCAGCATGGAAAAGCTTCAAAAGCAGCCCAGCTGCTCACACGATGAGCTAAGGTTCCCTGACGAGGACAGCAGGCCGCGAGCGTTCCTCAGGAATTCATTTCTGAGGAGTTTTGCTGTAACACACCAATTTAACCTGCAATTTTCCTGCTGGCAAGAACTGCAGGAGCATCCAGCCCCAGCACAGCCGGGCAGGATGGGTGCACACAGGCATGAGCACACTGCCAAAAGGTTTTGGGTCACCATGGGAGGCCAAGGCACTGCTGGCACCACAAGCAGGTATGATTTTGGAGCTGGGCCTGGCTCTGAGGGGACATGTCCATGCACTACCACACAAAAGGGCTTCTTGGTGGCCAGAGCCAATGGCAACTTCTGAAGTCTCCAAAGATCAGTGACTACCTTGTAGCATCAAGTACAGATATCTGTTTTAACTGACACAGCTAATTTTTAAGACAGCCTTGGAGATCAGTGAACTTAATTCAATAGTAAGTACTTTCTATCTAGATTGCTATAAAAGATATAACAAAAATAACTGACCTGCAAGGGAATGCCTCTGTGAAGGTGGCACAGCACCAGGGGCACTTAGCTCCCAGCCAGCACCAGGACATTTGTGCACAGCACAAGGGTATGGCCACACATCAACAGAAGGGAGCTGCTGGCACCATGTCTTAGAATAAATGATCGCTAATTAATTCAAAAGGGAGGGGGAAAAAAGCCCCTGCATTTCACAAAAATGGTATTAGTAATTTTTAAATTAACCTGCCATCTCTAATGATGGCTTTAATAATTTTCTTGCATGAGTAAGAGAGGATACAATTTGAGATAAGCCTTGAAAGTATACCTTACTCTACCTGAAATATCAGGAAATAAGGTCGGGGGCTTTTTTTTTTTTTTTTTCCCCTCCCCCTTTCTTTTTCCCCTGTAGCACAGTGGAAGGCCTGCAGGGCTTTACATAAGAAGAATATTTTACCCTATGACCTAAACAATCTGGCCAACAGTCAAGAATATGTTATTGTAATTGCCACTAAAGTTAATGCCATTAATGACTCTTGGTTCTTCTATAAAAGCCAGCTTATGCTCTAGAAAGTTACTATTTCAAAGGGGACATACGAAAAACTGGGAGTGTTCCTGCCTGGCCTGGTGGTCCAAGGAATGTGGCAAACTTGGCAAAGATGGAAAAGAGAATCCCCAAAGGTCTGGCTTGGAAGTTGCAGTCAGTAGAAGTGCCTTCTGAGCTGTGTTCAAAACAGTTCTCTTACAGGAACAACATGCTCCTACATGTACTATGTTTGACTGAGGCCTCACTGAAGTGAAGAGCAAATTTCCACGTGCATCAGTCTGTCCAGTATTTATGGCACTGCTGCTAGGCTGGGGTTGTGCTTGGTGCAGCAGAGCCTCAGCCCTGGACTGTGCTGCCAGCCCAGCTGCAATGGCAGCAGCAAACTGCTTTGGAGACTTCAGTTAGCGATGCAGGTCTGAAAACACAAGAAGGTCAGGGCCACACTTGAAGTGATGCTGATGCTTGCCTACAATTTCCACTAAGAGGCATGGGAATGGCTAACATGGTACAACACGCGGGCCAGAGAAATTAGAAAAGGAACAAACTTCTTAGCTTATTTTTTCAGTTGTGGAATCAAATACAGACAGTTTAGACTTTTTACCTTATCAGCACAATACAGGGCAAGCAGGCCTTTCTGTCTTTGTGCCAGTAAATTTTCTGGGGCTTTTCTTTAATTTTGGGGTTTTTTTTAAGCCTGAGGACTTTTTAAATCTGGGATTTATTTTAAATCTAGGATTGTTCTTTGGAACATACTATTTAGTGCAGGGTCATGTCTGGCTTTAAAAACCTCCAGTTACGGGGCTTCAATCAAGAGCATACACTGATTCAGTGCTAGACAGCACTCCCCATCACAGCGAGTTTACCACATGGAGCTACAGCTGCAATCTACAGAGTGCCCAAAGTTACGCTGTGCAAATCATTACCTAAGCACGTACACACACATGCACACACACTGTTGAGGTCTGAGAGCTGGAAGGCAAAAGATAAAGTGAAGAGGGGGGAAAGAGGCACCTCTTCATTCCTCTGCCTTGGTCCAAAGAAAGAACAATTGAAGGTCTCACAAAGGGCTATGATAGCTCCTAGAAATTTTCCAGAGATGCAGGACAAGTGATAAAAGTAAATGACAGTGAAGAAATAAAAGGAATGACAGGTGCTGGCACACAACTGACATGTCTCCTGGGATGTGGCAGAGCCCTGAGGCACCTGCCCAGGGGTGCACCCACCCAGGGGTGATGCCTTCCTGCCCCACGGCCATAGGGCTGCCGCTCAGCTCGCCGCTGCCACTCAGCTCCCCAGCAAGACAAAAAGAAAGGAAATTTCATCTATAATTTGGAAGTGAGAACAAAAGAAACAAATGACTTAAAGAAAAAGCCTAATCTAAACATTCATTTGTAAACGTTTTGCTCAGTGTCAAATGTGAAATCAGCATGGGAGGGGTCTCTACCTTTATGTGGTTTGTTACGCTTCAGTGTTTTCTCTAGCACTGTCATACAGCAAGAGAGTCCAAAGTTCTCTATCATTTGTGGTCAAAGAAGAATGAACAAAAGCAAAAAAGCCATGAATGTTTCAGTAATGAAACCACAAACAAACTTCAGCTGAAATCTTCCCATAGGATAAAAAGTCTTGGCTTTGCTGGGTAACCCTGGCCTGTGGCTCTTCAGCATTTCAAAACTCACCTTTTTTAAACATTTGCATCTAGAATGCAGGTGTATGCGTGTGCTACCTCTCAACAGGTCAGGGCCCTAATGTGAGCCACTGTAACCACTGCAAGCACACCCACACAGAGCAGCCAAAAACCTGCTTCAGCCAAGCAAACAGGTCAGAGAGCGTATATTGCATCCCAGCCCTAGGACAAGGACCAGGTATCAAAGGCAGCTTGTTCTGCCCATCAAATCCTTGCTACATGCATCAAAAGCAAGCAGGTTTGGTGTCCATCACGCAGTGCAGCATCGGTCTTTCACGCATTGTCAAACCACAGGGCGTAAAATAAATAAATAGATAGATAAATAAATAAATAAATAAATAAATAAATAAATAAGGTGCCTAGCTGAAAAACAAAGATCCAGAAGAGATAATGCATGAAACATCACAGTATATTCATGCAAAATTAAATTGCATGGGATGACTACATGACAGGGCGGAGTGAGTGAAGCACAGGCTGCCACGCAATCCTGCCAACACTCAGTCGCCACATAATGCTCCTCGCAGGTCGAAGAGATCTGAGCATTAGATCTTGCCTTCCCTCAATGAGAGGAAAAAACAATCACAATACCAAAAAAAATATTTGATCCAGCATATAGTTAATGGTGCTGGCCTCCTAAGACTTACAACTTAATAAAATTGATCTCCCTGCAGTACTGTAATGAAGAACAGTAGGATAAGGCTACCCTTGAACCATGAAAATTGTATATTGTTACCTCCTTGTGCCCTCCTAGGGCTACGGCCGCTGCAGCCTCTCCAAGCTGTCATTTGTCTGACTCTGACAGCAGACTCCACTGACATGTGGCAATGGTAGCTACAAGAGCTTCTTTTGGAAAGGCAAGGGAAGAGGGCAAGTTCTGAGTGCTAGGTAGCTCTCTGGATAACAACCCCAATGATAAAAACACAGATTTTGTGTGAAGTGTGTTAACAATAAAATATACAAAAGTCAGAGGCTTGAGGAAGTGCACATTATAAAATTTCACAACAGAGTCTTACTACACACCAGCATGTATTAAATCATATTAATTTCTAAGTAGGTGGGCAATTCTCAGCATTAGTCTTTAGCTTAGCAGAGAAAAACTATTTTGATAGCATACTGCACCTCCTTCTACATCTGCTTGCACAAGCGCTTTAAGAGAAAGGGGTCCCAAGCTACACGCCCTGTAATAACTAGCTAACTGCTGCCAGTGCCTGCACCACCGCTGCCTGCTTCTGCTGGCACTGCACCGCTCACAGAATTGTTAATGACAGCCCTACACCAACACCTCCCAGCATCCTCCTATTAACTTACACCAATATTTCACAAGGAAGATGGTCACCTTATGTTACTGATAAGATACAATTTTCTCAAATCAGCAGCTACAATCTTTACGAAAACCTCAAGTGTCTACCCTGAGTTTAAAGGCATGGGAAGAGGTGGCAGGCACATGTAGCAGAGGACTGGCAGCTTGTTGCACCTTCCTTTGCTGTAGCACACTCACAGGCATCACTCGCAGAATGGATAATGCATGTTAACTTGTTGCCTCGTGGTGCCTTGCTTTCACCTGAGCCCAGCTATATGTGTATATGGTTATCTCTATACGGTATAATTGTCCTGTTTTCTCCAGTGAAACCAAGACCTTGGTCTCAGTCAACACAATCACCCTTGTGGTGTTCTGCCTCCATGCAAATCCAAGCTCACTGCTGGTGCGCACAGAGTAACAAGAACATACAGATATTTGCATGGACAGTCCTGGCCCCATATCCTCTAAGCCAGTGTAACTATTTACATCTAGCATCTGACCTGAAACCCACCGGCTTTGCTCAGTCAATGATTTTTATATCGTGCTCACATACACAAACTTACCCCACAACGCTGGTTTTTCTGGATTTCAAGACTTCCACAGTATCCTTTAGTCAACATGCCAGAGAAACCTTTTATTAAGTGCTGCTAATTTTTTTATTGATCAAACTGTGAGCCATTACATTTTCCATTATAGCAGAAATCTCCTATAGGAGCATTCACATTAAGTTTCTTTATTCTGCCTCTAGTAGCATGTCACTTTTAATCAGTTTTTAGTTTCATTATTGCTTAAAAATTAGAAAGCAGTTTCTCTGTTCTTTATTACTTTTTTTAAGTTTAGTTACTGAAGGGTTATTAAACTTCGAAAATATACAGACAGGCGTAATGGCAAAATAAATTCCTCACTGTCTCTAATCAACTTTAACATTAGCTTTTTTATCATTTTTAGGTTTATTTTCACTGAAAGACTGCTTGTAATTATTACTCATGTTCTCCCCAAACACTTATGTTACTAAAGTGTGAAATGTCTTCTAACACAAAAACAGTTCTCTGGGAAGTAATTACAAAAATGCATTCAGGAGCAATAATTTTATATTAACTGTCAGCAGCATACATCTTCTGAAAAGGCACTTGTTATGAAGGAATTATTTGCGTGGAATTTGAAGGCACTGAAGGTGAAGTAAAACTGCAGAAATGCATTAAACTGAAACTCCAGCTCCCTCGTCAAGGGTCAGTTTATGTTTAAATCATTACCTTGAAGGCAATCCAACACCTTCTGAAGAGTCTATTAGAAAGACAATTTCAATTTATGCACAAATTGAACACAGTCTCCACTTTTCAGTGTCGAACAATTTACACCCCCTTTTTAAGGAAATTTCTGAGCAGCTAATCAAAAAGATACATCTGAAAATTATGGGCTTCTATTAACCTTTCACTGATAACACTAAAAATACTCGATAATGATTTATGGGTAGTAGCAAAAATAGTGGCCTCAAAACTGACCAGGCACATTAAAAAGATATCTGTGTCTGTAACAGATAGAAGAAAAAATTTAATGAACATTTTCTAGTAACTTTTAGCTTGTGGGCTAATCCCCCAGTCCTTAGGAAGGCAAAATAACTCAGTGAAATAAATTTTTTTAAAAAAAGTGAAACCCAGCAATAGCGCTTAAGCATTGTATCACTTTAAAAGTGTTTTAAAAAAATAAAGTCAGATAACAAAATCACAAAAACACCACCAAACAGTAAAATTTCCTCTTAATCGTACCTGCAGGTAGTGTTTCAGTCTTTCTAGAGCTTTTACTAAAATGATTTAGATGTTACTAAGTTACATGACAAATGCATTTATACACTGAAAAGCGGACAAAGAGCTAGGTTATTATTATTTATTTGCATGCAAGCAGCAGTGGCACTGTACTTCATAGTATTAACAGCTTATAGCATTTATCAGTTCTTCAATGTTTGGCAACTGGTTTAATGTTGTAAATGTGGGGTGTAAACACTTCCCTACCACAAAAAGCATTGCATTCTGTGACATTCATTTACAATGGAAGGCAGAGAGCAGAGCAGTCTGGAGTGTGCCAAGTGTTCAGTTACTGAAACAGCACCCAACTGCAGGACTCTCCTAGTTATTGACCGCCCTGCCCTCCTGCCCACTGGGGCTGGGGAGCAGATGCCCCATCCCCTGGCAGGGCTGCAAGGAGAACAGCACCCCTCTTTTACACTGGGGTCTCCTCCTTGGAAACAACAGGCTCAAAATCCTGGGGGAAGGTTTCAGTGGACTACAATGGGCTGCAGCAGCAGGGCCTGGTGGTTCATTAGAGATGGTGGAGCAAAAGAGGAAGGCACCTATCCTGTGTGCATCTGACACACAAAGCACAGCCTGTATTAGATCAAAAAGTCACAGTCCTAGAAGGGACATCTCACGTTCCACCATGGCTCGTTTCTGCTCCATTTGCTACCAGGGATATTCCACATCCAAATCCAAACAACAGTTACCACCCGTTTTTCACAATATCAATACCTCACACTTCTTCCAATGTCAAATAGCAATTTGCTTTGTAGATCTCTGCAGCATTCAAATCAAATAGTGTGGTTGCACTCAGCTATCCAAACCTCTCTGCTATCATCCCCAGAAAACTCTAATACACTTACTCTAGGCATGTAATAGTTGTGCAACAGATTATCTGCCTTGGTCAACAAGATGTTATTGTCCACTTCCAGATTCTTAATGTGCATCTGAATGGGAGTAACTGCTACCTTCAGTTCCGATAATGAGGTTCAAACCAAGACTGATTTAAATTCATTTATATGCACAAGGAAGGAAATTAGTATGCAGCGAGTATTAACTTCAAAGTGAAGTGCACTTCTTCATAAAAATGCACTTTCACTCCACTCTCTGAAATGCAACTGTTAAATAATACTGACCATCGTAATCTAATAAAATCCATGTAAACTTCCAGCGCAAAAATGGCATTTTTATTTAGGTATATAAATATGTTAATAATGCTCAACTTATTATTTTTCAAGTCTCTGTTGAAGACAAGTGTCCTGTTTCCAGCAGTTCCATGGAATCCCACTCACACCCACTTACCTTTCAATTCATAGGCATGACAAAACCTTTTTTTTTTCTTTTAAGGAAATAGTGTAAAGGATTTTTATTTTTTTTACTTTACGGTAAAGCCATATAGCTGTAAAACTTAAATCTATAGCTCCCTGAACTGACAGAAAATTCAGACTGCTTAATAAAATTCACATGTGGCTTATCGCAGCTGCATATCAAATGCAAAAATAAGGTATTGACTGGTTCTGCTCAGTATAGCAGCTGCTGGAACTCATGATCAAAATAAATCCATTGATTTTTAATGAGAGAAAAATTACAGATGATGCAATTTACCATAGTGACAAATATGACAATGTATTTCAATGCTTGAATCCCCTTTGCCTAATTCAAAACGCAGGTTCCTTTATTGTTCCTCTGTAAGGTCCAAGACTTTGAATTGTCCTTTCTGCAGGTAAGTTCTGGCCACTGGAAGATTCTTGTCCTCAGTGTGTAACAGCCTGCAGTGTACACACATGGGAACAAGATGTAACAGGAAAGCAGACCAAGGCCTCAATACAAAATAGGCTCTTATGTCTCTGAATATATTTCTGTTCAAAATGCACTTTTCCCATGCTTAGGACATAGATTTGTTTAAAAATTATGCTGAAGAGAAATGCCTTTTACAACCCAAACTACGATTCTACCGGTAGCATTTGCATTCATGTTTTTATGTCTATAAAAGCCCCAAAACATTAGGACTGAGAGGGAAAGAGACATAGCACTCTGCCAACCATCTCCTAGGAACCCAGGGATGGCATCAATACAAAGGGAAAAGATGGAACATCAGAGGGGAAAATATATTGGGGCAGAAAGAAAAATACACTTTGGTAAATCAGAAAAAGCAATAGTTATTTCACTGTCCTCCTCATGGGTCTTGGTTTGCTTAGAACCTGCCTGGATTGTTTTCCAGTGGGAAAGACACATGTGCAGCTGAAGGAGCATAGAAGGGACCTTCTTCTGCAATAACTGTGCCTGGAATTCTTCAAAACTGTGATTAAAGACCTGAGAGTTTTCTGAGGGGCGGGTTCATGAAGTTAGCTTCTTAGGTAAAACTCCTGTTTATACCCAGGGTGGACCTGGACCATAACCTAGCTGCAAGTTTTACGGTCTGATCAAATATCAAGTAACATCTTGGAGAAAAAAGCTTGGAGACTTTCTCTCTACAAATCTGGTTTGCTTTGGAAAAAATATTCTTCAAATGCACCTGAGGAAATAGCCACATTTCCCAAAATGTCTGCTCACATCACTTTGCCACCAGGTACTGCTGGCAGAGGCTCATGCCTCTGCTGCACAGGACTCTTCCAAGCAGGGCAGAGCTGGCAAAGTGAGCAAAACTGGGAAAACAGTACCTTACACTGCTCCAACTGGAGCTGGGGGGGGACACATCTGTAGGCAGCCAAGTGATTTAGGAGCCAAATACCCACCGAATGGCAATGGACTGTATCAAAAACCCATGATATTGGAAATTAATGAGAGCTAGGCACCTACACATCTAAATAGCTTCAGAAGAGTAGGGCTTACAATCTTTAGGAAATGTTACCCCCAGGTCTCGTTACGCGTGTGCATCTCTGCACAACCAACACTGGGCTGGGCACGATGTCCTGATGCAGTATCCAGACCACAGCAAAATAATTCAGTTGCCTTTTTTTTCACATTCATTAACTTAACAAGATGCTCAACCAGAAAAGAGAGGAGAGTCTGTGCATCTCATTACGCAGCACAGGAAAGGGTATTTAACAGGTGGCCAAGACATTAGAGAAGCATCAATTCTGCAAAAAGTATTACCTTCCGCATGACCATGGCCAGCCCCTGCTGCACAAACACCACTACTGCCCAGCAGACACACCAAGGAGATTCATACAAGCCAACTGGGAAACCAAATTGGCAGAACAACTCAAAAAGTTTCCTGCCATTTTTTGCTCATTCTCTCTTCCCCAGTTTTAAAACATGACATGATTTTGGCTGTGGGCTCAGTTATATTTCAGTTTGTGTTTAACACGAGCTCTCACGCAAAAATTAATGTACCTCTAATTTTCTTTCTCATTTCTTTCCTTAATAGCAAACTCTGAAGTCCTACACGTTTCACTTGACAAAGCCATTAATTCAGTAATTTCACATAATTAAATCGAGCCAAGCAAAGTATTTAAATTGGAGCTAAGTGAAATATACTTCTGTGCAGCTCATGCTGTTAGAATTGTGCTGCATGCTATTCTGCTGCTGCTCATTTATTAATTTGTATCGGCTGAAACGTGACACCACGTAATAAGGAATGTGCTGGCTTCGATAGAATTAGAAATTTTAAAAAGGGGTGAAAAAATCAGAGGACAGTGAATCAAGCACCAAATGAAATAAGTTAAGCCCTCTGAATGAGCCCTCAGCAGAGCGCTTCTGCACCCGGCTGAAACCTGCACCCAGGTTTGTACTCTCCCTGCGAGAACTAATTTCTGGCAAGAGGTTTACAGCTATTTATCCCTGGAATAAGAAGTAAGCTGCACCAGTCCTCCAGCATGGTGATCCTTTTAGCCATAATAATGCTTTTTCTGCTAATATCTTCCTGCATTCTTCCTTCTAGCCCTACATGGTAAAGAAAAGTGTGAGAAAACATTTAAGAGTTAAAGCTAAAATGACTTTAAAGTCTTGTCTCCCTCAGATGCTCCTCTCATTCGGCAGGTCCTGAGTGTCAGAGCAGGAGACCACAGCATCAGAGAACTGGCAGAGCCCTCAGATCTACCATGAGAATGATGTATGGTAAAAAACATATAAAACCCTAAGTAAGACTTTTTGCTGGCAAATGAATAATAATGGGGAAGAAATTAAGATCGCAAATAATCCACGTAGTGGAAATACTTCACGTAATTAACAAAAGTCACTCCAGAATATAGTGGTGGTTTTTCCCATTCCATTGGTGCTTTCTGCTTCTCAAGCTTCTTATGAACTACCATAATTGGACACTTCCAGATACACTGTAATTTCCTCCACTTCTTCCTCAGCCTCAAAGGACAGCTGTGAAAGGTGCAGCTCTGGACTGCTCATGATAACCCTCACCAGATACGGTTCATAATGACCCACTCCCATTAATGAAAAAGGGGGAGTAGGGGACAAGATATTGTTGCTGTTGTAATTAAGCTTGTGAAAAGTTTAGTTGGAGAGAAATTAGATTTATTTACATGCTGCTCTGTTGCTGATGAAGCACCAGCTATTTGGGACAACTTCTAATTAACCCTAATTTAGTTGATGCGCTCTTTAGCAGCCCCATTCCCTGTGTACTTTGCACAAGGTAAAAAGTAGTAAAAACAACGAATTATCCATTTTTAAAAGGCACATTTCTTTGTGGTGGCCCAGTCTCAATTTTTTTCCTTAAATTATTGCCTTTGCATTTTAGTTGCTGACAAGCAGGAAGGCGCACACTTGAGAACCTCATCCTACAAAACGGCTTCTTCAACAGCCACACACCACAGCTCACAAGGGCATGGCCACCGCACCCACAGCCTCACACAGCCCCTCTCCCACCAGCCCCACGATGGCTGATGTGGAAAGAAGGTTTTGGGGTTTGCTTTGGACCCTTCCACCTGATATACAGCTATCACAGCAAGGAGTCTATTTTTAAAGCACTTCTACTTCCTACATCCTCGGCCAATTATTCAGTCTGGCCACGATGTTCATTAACCAGATAGAGTTTTAAAATATTTCATTACAGTATCAAGCTAAAAATCACTTAACTCTTATGATGTATTTTCTCATTTAATAGTTCACGATGGCTCCGCCATGCTTCCAGTGACTGTGGTGTATCTGCGGGTTTCTTTGCAACTCAAAAAGACATTTAAAATACAACAGATTTACAATCTTAGTATATAAAAAAGCCCTAAAAATTCACCAGTTTTTGTAAATCATTTTGGAAGAAGAGCAACACCAATTCTTGTTTCAATTTCACACACAAAACACCACAAACACTGAGTACCACTTTTCAGAAGTAAGGGTGAAAAACAGAGCATAATTTAATTCTGTTATACAGAAGCATCTATGCTTGCTTGTCACAACACGAACTCAGCGATGCAAAGAGTATTTGCAGAGGTGATATTCGTCATGTCTTCAACACTGCAGCTGTCTGCACACACAATATAAAGAAAATATGAAGAAAAAATGTGGGTTTCTGCAACATCCTGTCCAGAAAATGGTTTACCAATCTAGCTATTAGCTAATCTGTGCAAGATTTCAGCCTGAAATTCACCTTGGTCAGTAAAAGTACATATTTACTGCACAGCCTTTTCTTCATAAGATAATACACCAAATGCTGCTCTCAGTTATACCTGCCTAACACTGCTGATTTTTATATCCTTTCTGGACGTTACTGTGGAAATTTGGCAATAAATGTATTTTGTTTAATAGGATCGAGGAAGATAAGCCAAATGCTTTTTACACAGAACCTTTCTCATTCATTTACCAGTATAAATGGTCATCTGGACTTGTAATGCAAAGAGTAATGCTAAATGCAAAGAGTCCAATATGAACTACTATAAAATATTAAGTTCAGGTTTTCTTGATTTCTATATGGGACACACATTCTGTACAAATTAATGACAGCATTACAAACTGACCGTTTTTCTGCAAATACAACCTACTTGATTAAATCAACAATGCAAAATGGAAGTCTTCCCTATTGTCACTGAAAGAAAAAAAAAGAGACTACATAATCTTTTGTGAATATTGCCAAAATTACAGAGGAAACCTTCAGTTCAGAACACTGTATTCAAAGCTGCCCAGTACAAAAAGACCTTGAGACTTTTAAAGGAACTTCATAATAAGGAAAAAAGGCAATGATTTTTCTGTTGCTACAGTTGTATCTCCTTGATGTGTCACCAAGACTGGCTTGATGGAGACCTTCTTGGAAGAGGGCTAATCCAAGTCTGAGTTACACGTTTCTTTTAACAAAAAACATAAGTGAAATCAAGTAAGGATGGAACTAATCAGTCCATCAAAACAATACATTTATGAACTATGAAAAGATCTGATTTGAGTCTTTGGATAAGAAGTAGTTCTCCAATTTTCTTTCAGTGGATGGAAACAACCACTTTGTGTTCACTTATCTGACAAAATCAGGCCACAGGAATTCAGTGTCATTTAAGTTGCCTATAGCCCCCATCTGAGCTAAATATTACCAACAAGCAAAAGACTATAACATGCCTAGCTCCAAACGCCCTCTCAGTTGAACATGACCCAGGGAAAACTATCACCCCTCCTCTCTAGGATGCAAATGCCGTGCTCTGCTTCCCCACTTTGTCTGAGGGCTGCAGGTGACCAGGTAGCCCAGAGACCTTGTCTTTCCCTCATTTATATCCTCCAACTGCTCCTTTCAACTAAAGATTCACACAACAGATGAAGATTAAATATACACAGCTAGAGCAACAAATCTAAATTTCAGACCATGGTCGGAGGACTGTGGTTTTCCAGGCTGCTTCAGTCAGCCCCAACCACCATGCACACACAGAGGCACACAACTGGCAAGTGCCTTCCCACATATTTCTCTCAAATTGAAAATTCTTTCTAGCTTTGGTTCAAACAATAGCCAGAGCCTTAAAACATATACACATGCTATGCAGACAGCCTCACCAATGCCAGTGGTTTTCTTTATATAGGTTTCCAGCTAAGAGGGGAAAAGTTTGCCTACAGGATCCCTCCATTTTATGCTAGCAAATAACTGCAGCTTTCAGCATTAAGGTGTTGAGAGGGGAAAGCGTGGGATGAAGTGGGATGTGAAATCCCATCACCCACTGCAAGGAAAAGTGTTGTTAAACGTCTGAGTTTTCTTTTTGGAGTTTTGGTGAGTTTACTAAGAAAACATAACAGCAAAGTTACTACCTAGAATGCTCAGGTTCAAGAAAAAGTGCGTCTTCTTTAGTTATAATGATGCAATAAAATTTCACAGCTCTTGAAAGCACCTTTCAGGTTTGAAACACAGAAGTAACACTTGCATATCAGTTTATTTGTTAAACATAAACTTGTCCCTGCTGTGGGAGGCTGGAATATGAGAGCTCAGAATTGTGTCTCTTCCCTTTTCTGAGGAGAAATAAGCCTTTCCCCAAACATAGTGCCTACAGGTTTCAATCCAGCAACAAAGGTGCTGAACTTCCCATATCTAGAAAATTACATCAGGAAAATATATTGCATGGATTCACTTCAAATGCACCAAAGTTTCCAGAAAGAGTGGTTATTTTCAGCCAAATTACCATGCTGCTGCTTAAATGCCACTTAGCTGAAGGAGTCCTCCTTTATCAATCGCAAACTGCCAAATTATCCTCCAGGAAATGCCAAGCTAAAATGCATACATCTAAATCCACACATTGTTCAGTAGCATTCAGAGTAATGTCATTCTGACTTAGATGTTTACATTTTTGTTGCTAATTGATTTACCCCTTCTGAAGGAGATGCCTTGAACAGGAGGCATCCCTTCCTTCTCCCCTTACCCCCGTGCTTCATTACAACCTCAGCACTGTTGCCAAAATGAGATATTGCCTCATTTTTGGTACCATGCCCTTGAAGGCATCTTATTAGAAAAGACCATTTCTTAATTAACATTTTTGATCTTTAATCTATTACACATCCCTTTAATCCCATACGGAGGAGCTTTTGGCCCACTTCTGCGGCACGGTGGTAGGAGGCAATAGGCTGGAAATTTGTGCTGAGGGCTCTCTCCCAGCTGGGCTCCAGTGCGGCCAGCTGCAGGGCTGGCTACACTCTCGCTGGTCAGCAGCAGACATTGGCATTTATTATTTTATTGCTTTTTTTTAAATAAAGATTTTGAGAGCTGCTGCTCAGGATTAAAGACAGCAGGCAGCACAGCAAGCTTGCAAGTGGCTGTCGAGATCTTAAAATTACCAGCAAAACTCTAAATGGGAGATTTAGTGGATCACCAACATGTGAAGTGTTAAGAAAAGTACAATGTTATGTCCCTTACATCATTTTACTTGCAAATAATTACAGCACTTACAATGTGCTAACTGGCAATTAACATTACAGGCTTCACAATTCATCAGAATTTTTTAAAACACACTGTGGCCCTATATAAATTGTCTCTTTGGTACTTCTGATTTGGTGGCTGTATGAGCTAATGGCTACACTTAGCTCAGCAGATCTTGGAAAAGAATTGTCCACGTGCCAGATAATTTAATTAGAGGCTTGATCTTGTCAGAGCTTTATGCAACACAGTTAGTTTTTCCAAGAGAAGTGTGCAGGGTTTTTTTTTCTTTCTCTTTACTGTTTTGTGACTGTCTAATAATTTCTACTAAGAAATGCCAAAGTGATCCAAGGGAGAAAGGAGGCATGGCTAGTAAAACACACAAATAGGCAGGTATTCCAGTCCCAAGTGTGATGAACTCAAAAATATGTACAGCAAGACTCATCAAGCACCTCTTCCATGCACACCCCAATCTATTAACAGGTCTCTGCACACATCTATTAAATCTTCATCACGCTGTTACTCAGCCCCAAAAAAGACAAAGGTCACTTGTCTCCAAGTGAGAGCCATAGGGTATCTCAAATCTCATTATAAATGGTCCCATTTAACAGTTTTCTCATTTGAATTTATACACAACAAATACAAGATTAGGAGATAAGCTTGGTTTATTTTGACAATGACATTGTAATTCCTGTAGCGATACCAGGAAAAGGCTACTTTAGACACTAAATGGCAGAAATACAAATGTATTTTCTATTATGGGAAATTTTAGGCTATATTAACTTTTTAAAAATCCTTTTCTTCATTAGTATTTGGCCTTAATTTCTGTCTTCTACACATTCTTATACTACACTAACCATGCTTGTACTCTTGGTCTACAATAAGCTTAACAGTTGAAGACAATTTAACCAAAGATACAGTGGTAGTGGTTACAGAAACCTTTACAAGTCAGGTCAATGTGGAGTAAGACCCACTAGAGGTCCCTTCCAACCCAAATGATTCTAGTTTCCTGTACTGAATAAGCAAAGATTATTTGGGCAAAGCATCATAAATTTCATGCAGTTCTTCACCGCAGAGTTTCATATCAACATCCTTAGCCCAGAAAACAAAGCAATGGAGCTTGTTTATTCCATTTGTCTTTCTTCTTTTACAACCTTTTTTATAAAACCCCATTCTCATGACTGACAGTTTGGTTTTTTTCTCAAGAAGAATGATTACTGAAGATCTACCACTGTGGCATTATTTCTTTTTTATTTTTTCTCATTTAAACATCAGGCCAATGTAACCTATTCTGTTACTGCTGTTTTATATTTATTCAGGCTGGGAGCTTTGAGCTACCGGTTACAACTACAATGTGTGAACTACCTGAAGGAGAACAGAAGCTCCTACGAGAACCAAATAAATTGTTTACCATAAGACCTCCCTTCAACTCTTCAGCTGTCTCATTTCACAAAGGTAAAACCCATTGCACTCACTTTACTACAGTGGCATGGTTTCAGCTTCCCTCGCTCCTACCAGCCAGCCAAAGCAGAATTGCAAAAGCAAAGCCACCGACCTGCAGAAACAACTCAAAGCAAGATGGGCTGGAAAGTGCCCATCAGTCCTGAAGACAGAGCGCTCTGGGAAGGTTGACCTGCAGCACAGTGCATGCTGCATGATACACAGAAAGTAGTATGGACATCGGGCACAAGGAAGACTTTCTACTAGGTTGGGAGGCTTAATTAGCATTTGTAAAGTGGTTGGAGATCCTACCTAAAAATATTTACTGAAATAAGCTGTAGAAAGCACAATTTGCCTGACCACTCAAGTCTGCTTCAGTCCTCAAATCTGCAGGAGATTAGCAAATCCAGAGTGCAGCGGAACTGAATAAATTAGAGATGAATAGGGCTTATATCAGGTGATCTTATCCATCCCTCTGCTAATATAAGACCATTCCTACAGTGTATTTTGAAGCGCTTTGTCCAGTCCGGTTTGAAAATGACCAAAGTGATGGGAGATAATCCCAGAGTCTATTAGATCCCACTACTGGGAAATGTTTCCAGATGTTTAGCCTAGCATCTCCTTTGCTTTACTTTAGCCCATTACTGCTAGTTATGTCCCTCAAGGCTATTGTAAACAACAGATATATTTTTCATCTAAAAACACAGAAAATGTTCATCTAATCACAGCCCTTTGCTTGGGCAGCAGGAGAGGATAAGGTAGCATCACTGGAAAGAAACAGAGGAAGGGAGAGCAGGAGTGTGAATATGGGACGGTGTTATTCTGCACCTTGCTCCTTGCCAGCACTACCTCCAGCTCAATGGCAGCATCCTTCACTGGGATGTTCACACCTGCGGGATATCTGAATGCAAGCAAGGAACTGAGAGCCAGGAAGGCTCTGCCTGAGGGCCCACCCATGAAAGTGAACAACTTCATTCAGTGCAAGGAAATGAAACACAGCATTACAGTCTCCTGGCAGATAAAGCACCAACAGGCACACCTTTAAATAAAAATCAAATTTGTCGGAGGGAAGAAAACATTGCTGGCAAGACGGGGACACGACCCCGTGGAGGATGTCCTGTGTCAGCCCCAGAAGCATACACTCACAAGGGCGACTGCCCATTCTGATGCTGTCTTTGTATTTCTAGCAAGATGTCCCAGCCAGAAGACCCAATGGGAACATCCCCCAACCCATAGTGGCCCTGTACTAGCAGAACAAGAATTCAGATGAGGTTAACCCAATGACCCCAGAGATACTCCCAGATTTGACTAAAACCTTGCTGCCCATCACCAGTCCCAGTGCACCGCCGGCATCCCAATGCATGTGAGTCCATGGCCCCTTGCCAGCATAGCCAGGCAGGGACTGCAATCCTGCAGCCTACAGAAATCCTCACCTTTACAGATGTTGCTCATAGCAGTTTAGGGGGCCTGGCTTTAGGTACTGTGAAGCTTGGCAATACCAACGACACACTGACACACCATGCTTGCTCAGCTTCTCTTAAGCAGACTGGCTTTCTAGCAGTCACTGTCTTTAAAAAGCCTGTGAACAGGTGGGTGATGGGGTAGGGGGAGCACTCAATAGCTCACTTTGAAATGAGCTTCTTTCCTCACCTCTTTTACCACAGAAATTAATTCTTCTTCTCTGTGCTATCATTATAATTTTCCCAATTAACATTTTTAATAGTAAGTATTTTCTAGGAAATGCCATAATACACAGGTGTGTGCTTCTAATTTAAATACCGACACCCATGCTGTGTTCACATCTGAAGATCACTCCTTGTTGGAGAATCCCTCTCCAAACATGAAGGGAACACCTATGGTGCCGCATCACCAGAGATGCCTTGGCAGATTTGCGTGACGGCTGTTTCCATGACAGATGCATGTGTTAATGCTGCGCTGCACCACACGCAGTGAGGAATCTCATTTTTTATACTTCTTTCCCTGAAGGTGCTACAGCCACAGGATGTCAGTAGGGCTTCAGGGACCCCCAGGGACCCCCTGTCACTCCAGCCAACAGTTTCCTCCAGCAGTCCCACATTCCTCTTCCCACCAGCCTGGAAGCCCTCGCACCTGCAGATGCAGAGTTGTGCCGTGAGCTTCTACAGACAGAGTAATTTGGGAAGGGTTTATAATTACTTGTATTGTTTCTTTTTATATTATCCTGGCTCCACAAATCTTACACCTGTCTTGGATGTTCACCCACATTATCTGAGTATCACGTACTGTCTATCAATTCACCTTCAGTTTAAGAAAGCACTACCAAAAGTACTTTCTTTAAAAAAGAAAAGATAAATCAGTATTTATAAGTAAAAGACTGAAGTTAAAACTTAAAAAAAATTATTTCTTAATTATAAAATTTTATCTCTCTTCCGAAAGGACACATAACTATGTTACATTGTAAAAATCCACATATTACCAAGGAAAATAAAATCTCAGCTTAGGATAAACGAGGAATGCAGCAGCCAGAGCTACAAACCTCCCTAGGTTTATTTCTAGTTTGCATTTGTTTGGGTGTTGGCTGCTTCCAAAGCAGATATTTAAAGTTTTGAGAACTTCAGACTATACTGACTGGGCTGCATGCTGGAGGTCCATGCTGTTTTTAAAACCAACATAAGAAAGCCAACTGATTGAGATCATACTTTTCACAGTATATTGAAAAAATATTCAACTAAGAAAGTTATCAGAGACTCATGTTCTTTGCTAAGTTCAAAGGTTTCTTTCTTTGCAAATCCTTATGCACTGTAATTGGAATCTTCTCATATTGATTTAATAATGACATCAGATTTTAGAAGTCTGAGCTTGTGAAGACAATCAGGGCAGGACAATTTCAGAGTACTTGCAAGAAAACAGGTTTCTAATGCCCACTGAATTGCAACGGACCTTTTCAATGTTTGCAGCAGAGATCCCAGAATTTCATGTTGAGGGTGTTTGGGAAGGTTTTTTTTTTTCACTGTTCTGCCATTTAGAAGTTAAATAAGACAAAATACAATGCATGTAGAGATGGAGAAAAAGAGCTTGGTGTCTGTGGGAGGGCAGTCTCTCTCACCTGAACCTTCCTGACATACTCCTGACACAGCCTGCACTCAGCAGGTTGTGTGGCTAGAGTAGAACCAGCAGGGGCTCTGTGGGAGCTGCCAGGAGGACACAGGCAGAGAGCAGGGACAGCCCTGGGTACTGTGAGACCACAGGGGATGGGGTCCTGCAAGGATGGCAGCCTTAGTGGGCACCAGGCTGTGGACCATGCTGGGGCGTGCAAGTTCACAGTGTTGGAGGAGTCAAACTGTGTGGCCAAAACAGGCCTCCAAAAGGGGAAAGGTGAGGAAGGAGAACACATTTTCTGTAGCATATCTGAATAAATAGAAAAGGGTAAAAATTTAACACATTAATACTTGCATGGGCAAGTCTCTGTTCACTTTTGAGACCCTGGCTTTCTCATCCATTTTGCTCCTTTGGTAGCCAAAATTAAACCCAACCCTACAAAACAATTAGAGGAGAACAGAAACCCTAAACACTTGAGGATCAGTACACCAGTGGTGGAGGAGAGCACAGGGAACTGCCAGGAGGAAACAGACAGGGAGAGTCCCAAGCAGCAGAGACGGCATTAAAAACAACCCAGCACGGGCTCCAGTAGCCCTGAGCAAAAAATAAGTCTCCAAACTGCGTCAAGATGTTCCTCCTCTGAAGATACCAAGTGAAAATTGTGACTTACATAGCTGGGAGACTTCAGGCAAAGTGGAAGAGAGGGGAGAAGGAGTGATCAGAGGGTGGTTTTCTTTTATTTTGTGGTTCATTTCTCAAAAGCTGCTGCTTCCCCTTTTCTTTTTTTCCTCCTTAACAGAGGGAAACTTTAAAAGAAATTGCAGAAGGCAATTAAAAATTCAAAGTAGTGTACTGTATAAAACAAGCACGTGGGAGAACCCTTAATGGCAAAACATCAAATGTCTGAGTCCTAAACTGTTGTGGGGTTGTTTGGTTTTTTTTACCCGTGCTGTGCTTTGTTAACACATCCCTTGCATGCATGCCCAGCTGCTGCAGTGAGCTCAGTGGCAGGGACAGCAGCTCTGGAGCTAATGGGGAAAGAGGGGAATACCAACCTGTAATTTATTTTCATGATTTCTGGAATGTTGTAATTTAATGATACTAATATTGTGTGCTAATGAACGGTTGGGCACTGGTGTTAGAGAGGTCCTTCCAGCTGCTAACACTGCAGAGAACCTCCCATATTCTGCAAACACACACACAGAGAGACATACCCAGTGCCATTTCTCCCAAGCACTCAGGCTACAGGTCCACAATCCTCTATTTTCCAAACTCTTTCTTGATCAATATCATAACTTACAGCTGCATACAAAAATAAGATACTTTCAGGTACCTCAAAAGCAGACACAAAAAGAATCAGGCTTTTAGGTCCGCAGGCTCCTAAGGAAAAGACAGAATCTGCTCTGTTCACCCCAGACAATTCAAACAAGATTCCCTGGGGCCTCGCAGTCAGGCTAATGAGAAACTCCCCAGCAACCCCCACATAAAATGCTTTCATAGGTCTTTAAAATGCCTTAAATTCTCTATATATTTAGTAAGACATTTTACTTCTTTAAAATGTCCCTTGTTGCTCCTCAAAATAATACTCTCATGATGCATTACCACAGCAATGCAGCACTGTCTGGCAGGACCCTTGCTTTGCTCTTGGCTTCGAAGCAGTAGAAAACCCTTTTGCAAAGCATAGGCTGGTGCTTACCTGGCTCCCCAGCAGCCCTGCCCAGCCCACCCTCTCTGACACTTTCGGACTGAGACAGACGGGCTTCAAGGGCTGCACATGCTGTTAAGAGGGAAGAGCAGGTGGAAGGAGTACTCAGCTGCGCTCTTCCTCTGGGACAGAAAGCATCTCTGCCTCTTACATAGCAAAATACTACTGACTTGCTATTTAACAGCAAGCTATGTCCTCAGATTAAGAGAGGAAGGGAAAAGCTCTCTTTCTTCCTTTTACCTTAAGGAAAAAAAGAAATGTTTACAAGACCTGAAGAGGAAGGAAATTTGCTATATGCCCATTAAACAGGGCTGGTGGGCACCCAGATTATTTACCCTGGTGCAAGGGCAGCCTCTGCCTCCTTATACATTTACCTGATTCTCTAGATTAATACATACAGCCTTTAATTTATGGTCATAAAAAAAATCATACCACTATTTCTAGTTGTATTTAAAGTACTTGAATAAGCTTCTCGTGCAACTACGCCAAGGGTTGGATTCCTGTAAAGGATTCCACCTTAGCAGGTCTTAGCAGGAACAAGCAGTTAAGCCAGAGCAGACAGCAACTTACACACATACTCTACCATAGGAAAAAGGATGGTGCCCTGTGCTAAGCCACCCCCAAACAGACCCATCCAAGCGCAGGATCCTCTGTTGTCAATGTGTCCACTGCCAAATTTCCATAAGCTGCACTAAGCAGCTCCTGCGAGCAGCCCCTCACCCAGTGCCACAGTCCGGTCAGGGATGCACAAACCACGTGCCTTCAGTACACTTCAGCAGCAGAGAAGCCCATCATGAGCCACAGAGCTTGGACCCCAGTGTTTGACATGTCTTACCCTGCA
The DNA here is from genome assembly GCF_963921805.1 of Phalacrocorax carbo. Taxonomy (NCBI): domain Eukaryota; kingdom Metazoa; phylum Chordata; class Aves; order Suliformes; family Phalacrocoracidae; genus Phalacrocorax; species Phalacrocorax carbo. Next base: position 30,289,216 of record NC_087520.1, on the reverse strand, counting down.
CCTACAAATGCCTACACCTGACCTGGGGACAGAGAGCTGTCACAGCTACCTGGACAAGCTCCATGACTGCAGATTAAGCTCGTACTCACAAAAAAAAAAAATCCAGTATAGCTTCTACTGGTTTGATGAACAAAATAAGATATAGCAGCAAAAGCACCTTCTCTCCCCACAACTGCACCTATATAAATATTTTGATAGTATATTTAAAAAATTTTTTTTATTATTTTAAAAATTACATTCTACTTGCTCTTGCTGTCCCTATGTTCCACACTACCCTGGGACCACTACTCCCCCAGCCCACAGCAGCTGTGCAGAGTGCCAACAGAATTTTTCAGAAGTTGCTTTGCATGTGTTTGCACACACGCAGAGATGTACAAACACATACAGGAGAAGGGAGAGAAATATGTTAATTTGAAACATCTGGCAAATATTTCAGGGTTAACAAGCCCTGAGTTTGGCCTTCTGGGTTTTATTCTGTTGGGGGGGATTAAGGAAAGGGAGGCAATTTTGTCATTTTGGGCCAGTGAAGGAAGGGGCATATGAAACAAGAAGTTGAAGCATGTTTTTTTCACCCTTTATTGAACTTCAACATCACACTACTGGAGCTAATGCAAACAGGAAGATCATAAAAGAACATAATGAAAGTCTCACACACTGGGACTGAGGGACTGGTTTAACTTACTCAATATAGTTTTGGAGGCACACCACACAAGAGCCAGTGACCCCATGCAGCCACACCACTGCTTACTAGGGCTTTTTAAGCTTTTTCTATGTTGTTCCTCAGTCATATTCCAGCCTACAACCCCTGTCCTATGCACTGTGCCCTGTCTTAATAGGATACTGTATTGCATCTTTACACACATGTAAGACTGACATCTGTAGCTACTAAATGTATTGAGGAAAATCCCCCAATTAGCACAGATTTTCCTTAAGCTGCCATAAATCATGCATACAACACATTTTATCCCACATCCGACGTCTTGGATGCGAGCTGTAATTATGGCAGTAAATGAAGAAACATGGAGGAGACTCAACTAATTTGGCAAAAGCCTTTCACAGGCTGTCTTTTACTTACAGCATAGTCACCAATACCATCCAGAAATCTCAGATTAACTTCTGCATTGCACAGAAATTATTTTTTGTTGTTGTTTCTGTTTTGAACTTCAGCCTGTGTTAAATTTAATACAATTTAAGACTTGTGATAGATAACACCAGTAACTCCACTCCTTTGCTGTTTGAGACGAAGGTCAAGCAAGAGAGCCAGCGAGCGCTCTTTTCATGCGCCGTTAGCTCCAGGCACAAAGGGGCCTTCGACATCGCAGCTGGAGGTTTGCAGCAGCAGCAGCAGCAATATTTGCTATCAAAGACTAGTAAAAACACAAACCGTTCAAAACAGCCGTAGCGCCCAGAGAAGATTCACCCAGCACAACTGAGAGTGCAGATGGTACAAAGCGAAATGTCAAAAAGTGCCACACAAAAGCAATTTATGCTTTCAAGACCAGCTAGGTACTGGCTTCAGTAAGAAAAGTCTCATGTGAGCCAGTCTCCCTGTGACTCTTATAATACTCAGGCTAACGAGGAATGCAAGCACTATTATTTTTGTATCTGCTCAGTTTCTGAACTGTTTTCACGTTGCTGCTGAGCTTCTAAGAGAATACCATCATGCAGTCCAGTATGAAGACAGCACAGAAATAGACTTATTGGATTAGAAATAAAAAAATATTCTGAGAATTTCATAAATGTTAAAGACATAACATGCAGTAAAATGTCTTTAGACAGGGCATGAACAGTGACTGAGATGTGGCTAGTTACTTTAAAAGCAAACTAATCTGACATTTACCCTCACGTTTGTGTTATCAATACATATTACACAACTACAGACAAAATTGCTTTAGCCTGCTCAGTTTCTTGAGCCTCTTTTTATTCAAATTATCAATGATGAACAAGGCCCAGACACATGTTTAAATGCTATTACTATCAAGCAGATCAAAAGCTGGTTCAAATGTTAAAACTGTCTACCATGGCAATGTACTACTTTTATTCTCCAGTCCTGACAGTACTTTCCAGTTTCCTCTGAGAGGAGAAATACAGACATTCCAGTTGAGACCAAGGTTTAAAATTCCTATTAAAGCAGCTTTTATGTAATTAGATTGGAATGAATGTGCAACAGTGCCCATTGCAGAAAACTTCAAAGTGGTTATACTGGAGAAATCACAACCCATTTCAGTAGGCCCACAAGAAGAAAGAATGGCTCTCCAGAGGATAAGAGTATATTAGTCTCTGTATGTAATAGATTTTATTGACCATATGGAACTGATATAAAAATTGTGTTTCAGTGGGTAGTCTTGGATTTGAGACAGAAATGTGACATACAAAATACAGTTCCTGTAAAAAGCCTGGCAGCTTTCTGGCAGTTTTTGCAATCAGAAGAACCTAAAATATTTACCTGATTGAGTCACTGATGAGTCCCAGGTCAAAGCAAAATCTGAAGATTCACCCTCTTCAACTGAAAAAGAAGACAAATAAGTTGTGATTGCTCAAACCAACCAACCAGAAAGCAAAGCCATCAGAAAACTAGGTCCACTATGACATTAAGTATTAAAACAGACTCCTGCACTACTGAAAAAGAACTTACTGCCTTCTATAAAATAATTCATAACATGGAAATTTAGTGAAGATATTTTCCCTATGTTTTAACCTAAACATGGGATTTCTGTTTGCAGTTTCTCCCTGAACAGATAACAGTATGCTTATGTGCATTTTTAATAGAGGTTTAAATATCACTATCTGCTTTGTAATCATATTTGAAATTTTGTGCATTCACAACTTGCATGTGCAAAATTGGCATTATAAACGTAGGGGTCGTTTTATAAATATACATTGTAACAGATCATAGTAAAGGACTGTCCTATGAAGGGAAAATTGCCTGACTTACATCATCTTAACATACTAACATATTAGCCATATTCAGAACAGTGATATCTTTTTTCAGAGTTCAGAATTTAAAAATACTATTATAATGAGCAACCATGTTCTGTAATATGGTAGTCATAAATAACTGCATTTAAGGCTTGCTGATGTGAAAGCTGTCAGAGCCAGGTGCAAGTCTATAACCTTCTGCCTGTTAAGAATTATAAAATGTCATTTGATTCTTACATTCTTAAAAATAACTAAGAGATCAACTGATAACAAGCAGGGTAAAAAAGAGCCTGATCCTGCTGTTACTGAAATCAGTGGCAGTTTTACTAAAGTCAGACTAGGTATTTGAAAGTGGTAACCGTGGAAATTGTTTTTAATTGCAGAAGTTGATCATCTTCACCTGCCTACTCTGTCACCGTGACACCAAACAAATTTAAATAATGGGTCTTTATTTCCTGATGAAAAGTATTTATTCCATGCACCGAACAACCTCTCACCCTTTTATCTAAATTATGTTGGATTCAAATACAAATTCTACATAATTCTGCAACTGAAACCCAAACCATACTGCAAAGCCACAAGCACAGCCCCTATTGACCAGATGGGACCTGTACAATCAGACCCTGGAACCTGTTCCAGTGATTATTTACACTAAATATTTACATTTTCATCACAAGATTCTTGATTTTACGCTTTCTTTCCTCCCCCCCCTTTTTTTTTTTTCCAACTCAGTAAGGAAATACAGCATCCTGTAAGCTTATCTATCAGGTTGATGTCAGTGGTGACATCATGTGGCATTACAAACTGAGAAGATAACATACATAGGCAGTGCCCTGACAAATTTTATTATATATTCAGACCATAAACAAATGCATACTCCACAGAAGGGCACAGCTTCAGTGCTGGTAGCCTGCAAGTTTACTAACAGAGGAGCATGGAATTTGGCCACTTGTTTTGAAGAATCATACTTGAGACATGATTATACTTCTTCCAAAAAGTCTGTGTTATCATGAAGGCCATGTCACATAATATTAAATTCTAGAATGATAGCAAAAAACAAGATACAAAGCTACAAGCTTATTGAAGCCGTTATTGGTACTATTCCCTGACGGTGGCAGAGCAAGCTTGGCTCATGTGTGCTCTCTCCTAGGACCTCACCTACCATTTTGTGTTCTGTAAACCACCATCTTCCCATTTTGACCCATCTTTTAATAGAAAAACTCTGGACAGTTATCCTAAATACAATTTCACTCTTATACAAATATGTATCTTGTTTTAACATCAAGATCTACATACATTTGGGAGTTTTCTGCTCCAAAACTAAATAAGCTAAGTTAGCAATTCATGTACCTTAATCAAAACAGTGGAATGTTTTAATTTTATTTTATCCTTGACTGCTTTTTGGTTGTCTTGCTTGGACGGTTTTTTATTTTTACTACTTTTACGATGAGGTTTTTTTACTTCTTTATGTTTTATCTTGGAAAGAGAGGTGGGAAAAAAACCCCATCAGTCTGCTAAAAATACATAAAGGCAATAAATTCAGTCCTAGTCAAGTAGAAGTATATGGGATCAGCACTGGGCATCAGTAATTTTAGCAAAACACTGCCTTGTTGTTGGTTAAACACTGGAGACTGCTCTAGTCCTTGAGCTGGCTCCAGCACTTAACAAAACTGCATTTTTTTGAATCCCTTAAATGAGGGCAAAGGTTTGAGTCAGCCTCTGTTAGCATTAATTTGCTTTGCTCCCTAATGACTGAAAAGGGGACAGAGAACATATATGTGAAGATGATGACACTGAAGTTCACTTTATATTATTACAGTCATGGTTTCAGGTTCTCCCCCTCTATTTGCACAGACCCACCACACAGCTCACAGTGCTGTACCTCTGTGTAAGGAAGTGGCTGGTGCGATGGAGCCTCTTGAGCTTACACACAGACATATCTCCGTGCAGCTACTGCTCATACCACTATTCCCCCTTTTTCTTTACTTTTTTTTCTTTTTTATCTTTTTTTTTAAGCAAACATAATCTTTCATAGGATCAACAATAAGAAAAAGTAACAGCAGAGCCTACTCCAAGAGGTATTGCTATACTGGACCAATGATTCTGTCAGGCAGCAGGACAGCATGTCAAATTGTCCCCTTGGACAGTGAGCACAGGGCAGGGGCACTGCCAAAAGGGAACTGGGACCCCACGCTGCTTGCTGCGGTGCTAGCTGGGGGTACCCAAACATGTCCAGGCAGGACATGACCACTGGGCAAGGCCAGGCTGTCCTAACCAGCGTTACGTGATTTTATGGAGCAGCATGGTCACAGTGACACCAGTTGGGAGCCCTGACCCAAGCACTTGATCCTTACCTGCCAGCCCATCAAAAAAGAAATATTGGGTATATACACCTGTGTAATTAATAAGTCCCATGGGTTTGGAGACGAAGGGTGTCTGTGAGGCTGAATCTAAAAAAATAGATGATCAGGCTTTGTCACAGGCACTGGGCATAACTGCAGGGAGATGCTTAACTGCACAATGCTTCTGCTCCTTCTCCATAATGGGCATAAAACCATGGGCTGAGAGATTCCTCCATGGCCACCTCAATCTTCTGGATATAACTTATTATTTAAGGATCTAGCATTTGAAGTGGTGTCACTGCTGGTTTACCTCAGCCTTGCCAATGAGCAGAAGCAACAGACGTCAGAGGGAAAGTTTCTTCCTCCCAGGCTGAACTTTGATGCCTGAGCAGTTGCAGCTAAAACTTGCCCTCAGTTGCACATGACTGTTGCGGGACTCACAGGGAAGCTGGCGAAGCTTTCCTCGGCTGGTCAGAGATGTGGGGACATGACACTCTGCATGGAGGGGAGAGTAGTCCCACAGACCCCATCTAGGCACAGACCACCCGGGGGATGTGTTAGGGCTTGGCCAACCCTCCCTGGGAGGGCGGAGTGCATCTAGAATAGATTTGGCCATTACAGCTGTGAAGGGATTTCCAGCTCTCACTACTGAGAGCCAAGGAAAAAACAACAAAAACTTTGTCCATAATATTAGCCAGGGAGTAATTCACTTAAGTGGATTTTTCAGTTAAAGTTTCAGCTTCTTAATATTCTTCTCATCATTCATTGAAATCCAAGTTCACTCAGGTGACCAGTATGCATTAACACTCACTTTGTGGATGCTATTATTTAAGTAGCAGTAATGAGCAAAAAAAGACAGTGAATAGGTGCAAAGCATTCAACAGAATCACTTCCAAAATATACCGCACAGTAAAATAATTCCTGTTTCATTAGCAGGAATTTTCTGAGACACACCAGCCACAATTGTAACTACTGAAAGTCAAGGACTAGACACTTTCATCTGTGTTAATTAATCACTCTGTGTGGAGACAAAGTCCACGTCACTGATGTTCAGCATGGGCCACCCACGCACCTCAAATGCTCTGCAGCTTGGGAATACCACAGGAAACAGCAACACAGTTTAAGATGAAGAGCCAAGATTTTATAAAGCAACTAGAGATCTTGTATTAGCTCTAACTACTTTACAGGAGTCCTGGTGACCTAATGGTGAAGGCTCAGCATTTCAATGCATTTTGAAGGCATTTCATACTAGGCACTGAAAGTGAAGACACTCAAAATCATTGATCTTAAGCTTTGGGTAGAATGTTCACAAGTACACTTCACATGTTTTTGTTGGATACTTCCCATTTTCCTTCACAAACTCACCTCATTTTCTACCCAAATTATGTTGTGTGCCTGCACATCAATCCATGGTTGAAACAACCACAGAAGTTGCTATGTAATTACACTCTTACTCTCATCTTTATCTGTCTTTCCATCCTAACAAACATCTTTAAATGCTTTGGAAAAGCATATTCTTATTCCTTCAGTAATAAAGAAACAATAAAGCAAGAGGACAGAAGTTCGGTCCCACTCTGCTCCATGTGTCATCAACAGAATGGCACCTGAGGTGCAACACACTGCACCAACAGAGAGGGTACGCATGTCTCCCAGTGCCAAATTCACTACGCAGTTGATTAGAAAAAAGAGATGGGCAAGAAACAGAACCTTGATATCAACACTCACAGCACTGTATTTCTATTTTTACAGCATTAACTTTTTCTTTTTTTTTCTTTTGTAAATGGTCCATAGTGTTTGCCAGCATACACAAAAAAATACTGGAAACAAAAAGCAGAGACGCTCTTTTACCTGCATCCTTCAGGGTGATGATTATGAGATAGTTATAGGAAACTCATCCAAGAGCGTGCTTGCTACAACAGCCATGCCTTTGGTGAAATCTGGGGGCATCTATGAAGCTGAAACCCTCCAGGAAGGCTGGGTTTGACTTGAAAATAGCCTTGGTCTGGCAGCGTAGAAAATCTTATTGTTGGTCAACTCAAATATCAGTAACTTTGTGCACTGCCCACCCATGGCCTGGTGCAGGGATGACATTGCTGCCAGCAGGAGGCCACACCTGCTTCCACTCCCCATTCTGCCCCAGCACAGGAAGACTCACCGCTGTCATGCCTGGAGAAGACCTCTGTTCTCCAACTGATTGAGGGACCTGAATGTAAGAGCCAGAACAAGGACAAGGCTGATGTGGGGAGGAACTGTGGGCAATGGCAACATCACAACACAGCACTCCCACAGACACCAAATATTTGCATTTTGCCCACTCATCTCAGATGTTCTCCAGGGATGTTTATTTAATTGCTAGGTCACAAGTGCTACAGGCTCAAAGATTTCTGTTCTTTATGCTCAGAGAAACTTCTGAAAGGATTCAGCATCCACTCCTCCAAGAGTGAGAACATCTATTTATGGGGCTACCATTACCTGAACTCCATTCACACAGTGCTTATTTAACACTTCAGCGCTCCCAGGAAAGTTAACCTTATCAAAGAAAGATGCTTCTGAACCAAATGTTGATTTCTAGATGTAATCATCAAGCTTTTGAAGTGAGCAACAGCCCCTCAGTAATTCAGATGGCACGTGTATGCTCCCTTATCCTATTACACAGGCTTCAAGGACCACAAGGACCAGTTTAACACTTCCCATAATATAAAAACTCCATAGTATGCTAACTAAAATGTCAGGAACTGTGACAGTTTGAGAAACTGCTGAGAAATGTGTTGGGTTACAAGCAGATCTCCCAGCTGATGGAGGAACTTTCCTGAATCAGGGCTGTTACAAAGAGCTACATTTGGGACCAAGGCCACTCCCTCACCTGCAAGCAATTTTTGAAAACACCATGTACAGAATAGCTTGAGTGCAGAAAATGCTGGTGCCACTTTTTAACATGAAGGATTTTTTTTCAGATTTTGTTGGTGACAGAATGCTCTCAAATAATCCTGGGGAAATCTCACCAATGCCTGTGTATTAGCTGAAATGTATGTGCCAAGATTCACAGCTTTCCCCCTAGAGAAATACTCTAGCACCAGTCCACATTGTAAGCCAGTCACACAGTAATTTTCTCTGGCCTAGCTGCAGGTACTTGCAAGCAAGAGCTCTGATCTTCCATAATATTCAGGCTTCTTCACTGCCTTTCAGACACACATCTCTCTGTGCTGTCCTATCCAGCCGTTGCTCCATCCCTCCTATCACATGAAATTACATGCTCCTGAATCAGTGTAGGACACAGAACAGCCCCATCCAACCACCATTCATCCACCACGAGTCATCCCACAGTTCTAGCAGCCTGGGATTTGATACAGTGCTCCTAATCCTGCAAAATGCAGAGCAGCTTCCATTTCCAAAGTCAAAGGGAGCTGAGGATGCTCAAAACTTTGCAGACCGAGGATTGTAAATTAGCCAGTTTCCAGCTGCTTGGCATGGCAGGAGCACAAAGGACTTTAACAATCTTTACACTTTAAATAGTTTGGTATTTTCCACACACATGAAGAGTCTTGTCCTTTGGAGAGGTGCAGATAGGCTTGCTCCTCAAACTGAAAGCAAAGGAGAATACTCACACTCAGCCTAATGCCCAGAGAAGTTCAGACCTGCATGGCACCTGTAGCTGCTACCACAACTTGCAGTGACATACAACAAAAAGAGGAAAAAAGTTTGGAAATGGCTATTTTGAGCAGAAGCCAGCTAGCCTGCTCTGTTCAGATTACCTCCCGGCTGGGTGTAAAGCTTTCCCCCTCCCCTGCTTAGATGTTCCCTGTTAGATTTTCCACCTCCTAATACCAGCAAGACACAAGTCTGCAGAACACAAAAATCTGCAGAAGAGCAGCAAAGGAAAGTAGCAGTATGAAAAACAGTCACATTTGTTTTTCAAATGAAGCACCACAGCGGCAGAGCTGTAGTCCACTGCCGGGAGAGCAGCAGGGTGCAGAGAGAGACCTGAGCCAGGGCGCACTGCCCACAAGAAATTGGGCTGCCCTTCTTTGACAGCAGGCTCAGCCTTTCTCCCAGCAGTGTGCAGAGGAAGACCTTCATATTCAGCAGGAAAATAGGAAGTTTTGTGGGGCTTTGCCAGTGTACTGAAAATAGGTGCCCATGAGTGTATCCCGATCCATTCCGATCACTTGCAGCTAAAAGGAAATGGAAATCCCCCTGCACCTCCACACAAACATTCAGGGGAGCAAAAAGGTACCTAGCAGAAGCATCCAGGTGTGCTTTATACCAGCCATTTAAGCTGATTTAATCCCTTTGGAAAATCAACTTTGCAAGAGGACTCCTTCCAAGCCTCTCCGTGTTTACTAGACATTTCACTTGTTTGCGTGATCATTTCCATTTAGCTTCAGTAACGCTTTTGCATTTTTTTCCCTGGTGGCTGGTGGAAAGGAGCACTGGGACACCAGGACATCTGAGAGAGGCGATGGCATATTCCTTGCTTCCTTGCCTCTGCCCTAACCCTGGGATCCCTCATAGGAACTGTGCATAGTCCTCGGCACAATCGCTCACAGCTCCAGAGCTGCCTCCCTGTTCTCTCCCCAGTGCATAGCCAATTCAGCCATCAGTGGCCTTTGGCCAGGAGAGGTTTTTTCCACTTTAAATAGGACTGTTATATATTAGTCCTTTCATGGGCCAACAGGCCAGGGAATAAGACAAGAGGGTTTACTGACATGGCTTATTTAGCTAGTTCAGAGCCTAAATTTGCACAAGTTCTCTAGCTGCTTTTCTCCAAAGTCAGTAACAAGGCTTGGCAGATACTGTGGGTTTTGCTGGCAAAGTCAGCCTTTTTGTGTGAAGGAGGGAGGAATGGGGAAACCCAGACTGTTGTGCTCTCTGGGTCAGGAAACAGAAAAAAAAAAAAAAGCAGCTAAAAAAAAAAGAAAGAAAAAAGGAAGAAGGATGAGACAGATGGGACAGAATTACAAAGAAGAACTGAAAAAGAGATAGTTAGGGACAGAAGATGATGTGAAGGTGATTAAGGAGAACAAAACAAACAACAAAATAAGGTAGCACTAGCAGGTTTATGCAAAGGAGATCCAATTACGAGTGGCTAAATCCTCCAGGACATTAATATTCCATTGTAATGTGTCTAGTTTCCTCCTTTCCAGACATGGCAGGGAGGAAATGAGAATCACTTAGATACACTGTTTAATGAGCAAATGATGGACAATCACCAAATACAGCCTGCCTGATAAGTATTCATTAGCTAAACTCAAACAGTAAATCTGTGCACAGCTAACAGGCCTGCCTCTTCAAACACTTCGGCAAAACTTAATGTAACTGCAACTAGAGAAAGGGATCATTGCAAATAAAAATCTCATCTTTGTAAGATGAGAAAGACCCTAAGACATACATAATGGCTAATCACAGCCCTTCCCACGGACTGCACACCTAACTCACAAAAGCCAGAGCATATTTATTCCCGGTGCTCATATTTAGTTTCTGTGTTTCTAATTCAGAGACTTAACTGGAGACAGATCTTTCCTATCAAAATCTATTATGTAAATAAATACTAGTGTACAGTGTAATAAAATGCAGCCAATGTTTCAGGTTGCTCTCAAGATCAATATCTTATACATGCAGTATATTAAGCTTGTAGTTCTTAAAACTGGGCCTGCAGACACCCCATTTCCATACTTTATAGATTTGGGATCAATACTCTTACTGATGGTTCTTGCAGCTTGTCACTGAAGGTTAATCCCCGGAGGGCGGGGTGGGATTTTTTCTTTTTAATTGCAATACATGGTAGTTAATCTGTGAAATGTTCAGGAATGTAGAGCTTGCCCTGGAAGAGGCACCTGGCTGAGGAGCCCCCTGCTCTGTATTATGCATGAGACCCACAGCAGCAGCACCCCAGCCTCACACAAGAACCACATTTTCCTCACACACTGGTGCAAAACTGTTCCAGCAATGGCTGGCACTGGGAACATCCAGTTTCAGGTTCACCAAGTTTCATCAGGAAGCACTGTCCCTGCTGCTCTGTCGCAGGGAAATGCAGTCCCCTTTGCTGGGTGTGCTGTCAGTCCCTCCTCTGCCCTGCGGCAGGTTGTGCTATCTTCTTGCATCCCCAGCATGGGGGTCCTGTCTCCAGTGCCTCCCCATCTTCCTCTTGCCTTTTTGGACAAAAATCTCTTTCAATATTTGTTGTTTCACAGAATCACAGGTTGGAAGGGACCTCAGGGATCATGTAGTCCAACTTTCTAGGAAGAGCAGAGTCTAAACAAGATGGCCCAGCACCCTGTCCACCTGAATCTTAAGTGTCCAACGTGGCCAAGTCAACCACTTGCCTGGGGAGATTATTCCAATTGGTTGACTGTTCTTACTGTGAAAAATTTTCCTCTCATGTCCAATCGGAATCTCCCCAAAAGCAATTTGTGTCCATTCCCCCTTGTCCTCTCCATGTACGTGACTCCTTGTAAAAAGGGAGTATCTGTCTTCTTTGTGGCTACCCCTTAAGTACTGGTACATGGTGATGAGATCCCCTCTAAGCCTCCTTTTCTCAAGGCTGAACAAACCCAGTTCTCCCAGCCTATCCCCATATGGCAGGCTTCCCAGTCCTTTGATCATCTTGGTGGCCCTTCTCTGGACCCCTTCCAACCTGTCCATATCTTTTTGTATAGTGCCACATCTTTTTTGTTTCTAATTGTTGCTTCCACCTCAGAAATGCAGGAAGGCGACTGGAGTTTGGGGATCCTTCTGCTTCTTCTGCCTGGAGTTTGCCTGGCCATGAGACTGGAGGGGTGCACCCCACCCAGCCCAAGGGGCCACCCCAACAATGGCCCATTTGTGCCCAGCACAGAGCTCCCACTGAAATGCTGCGCCACCAGACCTATCATCTGCGATAAGCTGTACTGGAAGTGGATAGGAGCACCTAGGGTCCCTACCCTCACCTGCCCCGGTCAGGCTGAGCCCCAGCCCACACCACCCCAACTCCAAGGGCAAGGGGCAAGGGCACAGGCATGGGGCAGAGAGCAAAGAGGTGGGGAGGGAAGTGGAGATGCATGAGGACATGGGTTGCAAGATGGCCAGCTCCCACAGACAAGGATAGCAGATGGCAAGTACTGGCTGCCTGTGGGTGCACTCCTCCCTACATTATTATATGTATTTCTAAGACAACAGTCACCATAGTGTCTGCACCTTCTTTCAAAAATAGATCTACGACTAAACAGGCGTTAAATCTCAAGTGAAACAAAACAGGTGAATCTAGCATTCCCCATGTTGCTCATAAAATCATGTTTTTTACTTTAGCATCCAAGAATTTAAATAATCTTGCTCCATCTGGAACGCTGCTGGATGACAGAAACATGTACGTGTTGAAACGCTAACAAACCGAAACAAGGGAAGTAGAGAAAGGGGGAATCAACGCACCTACAATTCATGGCCAGGACTTTAATTCCATGAGTTGAATTTTCAAGTTGTGAAGCAACCCCTTGCTCTGCTAAAATGCCAAAGGCAGCCAGAAGTTACCCAAAGACAAGACAATTATGTGAGAGACCGATGAAAAGTGACAGACCAGAGATGGGTCAACAAGTACAAAGACCAAGCTGCTACTAAAATACTTGCAGTTTCTTCCACCTTCCTCCAACTTTGGGTATAAAAGTTGTACTCACGAAGGCTCTGCTACCATCATATGCACTTTTGAGAACAGATACTTGGTGAGTGAAGGTACAAAAATCTCAGGTATCACCTAAGACAGTATTTGCAAGTACGTGAGATACAGGACTCTGTGTTGGAAGACAGCAGTCCTGAGAGTTGCAGCTGGCAGAGACAAGGTGCACATAGCAGAGTTCAGATGGAGGGATCATACAGGCCAGAGGGATGCCAGAAAGGCCTTTACTGTTTCCTGAGCATAAAGAAATGGCTACAATGAAATGAAGATTCAAAATTAAGCCAAAGCACCATGAAGTTCAAACACTGGGCTTTGCACAGAGGATGCAGGGTCTCAGCAAGTCAGATTTATTGCACGCTTTGCTTCTCTGAGGGGACAGGCAAGAAAATAAAAAGAAAAAAGACAGAGAAAGAGAGATGTGAAAGAGCACTATTTTTACATTAGGGCTATAAAGTTTCTCTATAGGCAGGACACCTAATAAAATAATTTACATGTGCTGGTCTTGTCTCGAGGCAGCTAATGAAGATGCTGAAAGGTTAACATCTAACATGGACTAATGACACAAAGAAAGGGTAATGTTCTGAAATTAATTTCCATAAACCTTTATATGGAAACAGGAACCAAACCAGGGAAGAACAGAAGTAGACAACTAGGATCTGCAGATGGGTAGTGGGGCCTTAACTCCTTACACTACCTCTTGCTCTGGTAAAGCACGTAAAGAGCTTTACCTGCACCAGCAGACTGAGTACACCCTACCTCAGACTGCAGTCTGCTCCCATTGCTACTAACAGGCATCGAGTGCCCTTCTGTGTTGTGCATAGTCAAAAACCATCTGACCAAGTGCAGTTCTGTAACAACAACAACAAAAAAAAAAACATTCACTCTCCCACCTGCTATGGTCAGACCAAGAGCCACATCCCTCCAGATCCTCCTGCCATCAACAGCAAGTAGCCTTTTCCTTCCCTTTGGCAAGGAGCTGCCATCAGGATGCAATACTCTCCAGCTCAAGTCATCATCACAGTAAATCAAGCCCCACTTCACAGCAATTTTCCCACTATGGATTTCATCCAGACCCAACAGAAGAAGGTGCAACATCTCCCATTTCACATGGATCAGGCATGATATTATTGTCAGCCTCCGTCCCAAGCTGTTCCAGATGGCAGAGGGACTCCAATTTTCAGACTTAGGTTCAAGGCAGAGAGTTTAATGCCCATGAAAAATTCACCCTTGCAATGTGATAAAATGGATAGAAAATTACTTAAACAGCACCAATTACCTTGAGGGTCACTGATGAAATGGTAAAGCACACAACAACTCTACTCTTACACATGTTTAAGTCTCTTCATAATTCTTCGAAGCAGGTTTTACTATGAGGCCTAAAGCCCTCATCCCTGCCACAGCGAGCTCCAGCAGGAGCAGAGCTGCTGTACCAACCGCTTTGTTTAGCATCACACTCTTCTCCACAAATACCCCATTTAGCACCCAGGGCTATTAGTCACAGCTAAAAAAAATTTCTCTGACCAGATTTCTACACCTCAGCCTGAAAAAATACACTGATTTTTACTGCTAATCGTCAGACCTGGAAATTTTTTCACTGATGAGCAACGTTTGCAGCATAGGTAGCACAGGAAAAGGAAAAGAGAAGAGGCTGACCTGACCAGCCATTTTAATTAGAGCTACAAGGGCTTGGAAATACCCGTCTGGTGAGTGGAGTTATTTCCCCCTTTCCCCTCCGCTTGGGATGCTGGTCCCAATCAGACAGACCGAAATTTCCAAAAGCTTAAGTATGTCAGGCTGTCAGTGCACCCATTTTGCTGCAATCGCGGGGCTGTTGCAGGGGATCAGTCCCTTGACAGGCAAACAAGGAGGGCTTCATCTTCCCTGAGCAAGCTGTGGATTTTCAAGGGCCATTCACAGGAGTTTGTTTCTTGAGCAAATATCTCACTGTGGCTTTTTTGTGCATGCAAGCGTGTGCGTGTGTGTGTCTGTGTGTGGTAATACTCCCCAGGCTCACTGATTTTAATGCTGCTTTCTCCCCAGATGAAAATATACATATTCTTATTAAGAAAAAAATGTGCAAAGTATAAATTTGCATCTATGATCATTTCTGGTTCATAAATTGTATTTTAATAATGAAACAATATACTCTTCTGTACTGCCTCTTAAATGCTAACAGGAAAGTCTGTCTTATTTGTACACAAGCCTAAATATTTTTATGAAGAAACACACAAATGGTATAAAACAAACACTGTAAAAAAAATAGATAAAAGGGTAAATGAAAGCAGTTGTAAAGCTAATACAT
Source organism: Phalacrocorax carbo (assembly GCF_963921805.1). Taxonomy (NCBI): domain Eukaryota; kingdom Metazoa; phylum Chordata; class Aves; order Suliformes; family Phalacrocoracidae; genus Phalacrocorax; species Phalacrocorax carbo. The sequence goes on along the minus strand of NC_087520.1, from coordinate 30,274,008 downwards.
GTAGAATCCAGCACCTCATCCTTCCTCCTTCACCACAAGAAGAGTTTCTTCAGCCACACAGAATGCCCCACGCTTTCCTACTGCTGAACTTTATTGCACAGGTCAAGGGAAATTCTGCAGCTGAGATTCTTCCTACTAGAAAGACAGGCTTTGTTGCCTGCATTAAGGTGAAAGAAATTACAATGAGGGAAAGAAAGTTGTATATATCACTTGTATCCCTTCATAGCATCAAATTTAATTTGCAGAAAAACCAACTTGGCCACCATAAAGTGGAAAGTAATATTTTTTATGACCCCTTAACAACCTGTCCTTAGTGCTAACATACCATAAGTAAATTTCAACATCTTGTTATACATGTAGTTTGTTTTAAACAAGACTAAAAGGGGAACACAGTTCTTACTGAAAATTGGCACACATACAAAGAAAGGGGGAAAGCTGGCTTTTAAAACTTTATCCCAAAGCCTACTTTTTTTTTTTATTCCTATTAAACTTACAAACTTTCCACTGAAATGAAACAGAGTTTCCAAATGTTTTATAATTCTGAATGGATTTCCCTAGTGTAATAGTAATAATATTTTTACAGTTAAACGATCCACTGATTTAATAAGTGTGATTTGTGTATTTAGAAAATTCATTAGAGCAGACATTCCCTGACATTTTTAGATTTATTTATTTATTTAGCCTAAATTGGGTACACTACTTCAAAAGAACGCTTAGAGCTTCCCAGTTCCTTAGTCACTCACTAATAACATCTAATAATTAATAAAGACATGTAAATTCTTAACTCCCAGAACTATTCCAAACTTACTATCTGTATGCTTCATGTCATGTCTCACTTATAGATATCTGCATTACTTTGTTTCATAAAATGCTGAAGGGACACATACTTATCTTGCTCTCCACCAAGAATGAATATTCAGGCGTGCCGCAACCAAAGCAAAACTAAACCAAAGCCTGAGCAGACCTCTCCTCTAGGAGCCCACAGAATTTTCTAGGCAACTGTGTAGGCTTTTAGCTGGTTTTGCTGCACAGTTGTGTCCCTTCTGCAAATGCCCGGTGCCTGCATGCTTGCGTAAATGCATGCATGCTTGTACACGAATGTTTGTGTAAATGCACACATCTGCAGCAGCTATGGGGGACATGCACTTCTTCAGCCACTGGGCAGAAATGCAGGTGTGGTATCAAGTGAGTACCTCAATACAGCCTCGCTAATTTTTACAAGTATTTGGGAGCCAGGAGGGAATGAATGAACCAAGTGTGCTGCTGCGATATGGAAAGGAAAGGCCCAGTTTGAGAGTAAATGCAATGCTCAGGACAGTGACTCTGAAAGGATCTGTAGAAACAAAGAGGGAACAAGCAAATACCCTCATCCCCCTTTGTAAGGTGACCAGCCCCTTGCACCTCTGCCTCCAGAGCTGTTAAAAACCCTATTCTATGGGCAGAGACCATGGCAAACAACATTAGCTCAAACCATCTTTACTTGGAGGCAAATCATATTGTGTCTGCTCCTCTCTGAAAAGTGCTCCTGTCAGGGCTTTGTGTTCTGCAATTTCTCGTCATATTTATTCGCTTGTTTTGATTTCTGGTCTTCTGTTGGGAGGAAGACTGCCAAAACCTGTAAGTCCTGTCTCCTGAAAGTATTGCTAAGCCAGGGAAATGGGGCATGGGGATTTCCACACATGGCTCAAGCCAGTACATTGACAGCAGCTTCCTTAATGAAATACAACTTGCATAAAGTTTTGTATTTAAAGTTCAGTGGACTAAATGAACAGGACTTCAAAGAAGAACTAAAATAGTCACGCTTGCCTAAATAAAAGGTATCATAATAGGTATTATGAAATGACACTGAGAATAAACTTCCCACACCAGAACCATACACGGATGCAAGGTTATTCCTACACAGACAAACTGTAACTGTGCTGGTAGTTTTGCGGTGTGTAAAATGAGCCTCCCAAGTTTGAATGGTTTCTGTTATGACTTACTATCTACAAATCTGTTCCTCAAAGCCAAAACCAGACAGAAAAAAAATGCACAAAAATGCCTACCTTTCAAAACAACTTTCTTCCAATGTAACCACTAGAAGAAATGCTCGGATAATTAATTTACACTTGAGGCAAACAGGGCTACTTAGCTGAACTAATGTTTTTTTCCCAGGCAAATTTCACCCATAACCAATGGGTCAGTGAAGCAGAGTTCCTCTACAAATTTTTATGACATCTGAATATATTTCCTATCCATGCTTGTATTTTTCCCTGTTAATGAGATTCCTCTGTTGTTCTTTTGATTTCCTGATAGTTACATAATCCTATGGAAATTCTGCAGTAAATAAAAGCTGTGCTCATGCTCGGTCCATGCATACTCATGCTTCACGATGTAGGTGTGCTCTGGCCATGCACACATCAGTGCAGAAACAACTCTGAGTCACACTGACAAATGGACTATCTAAATAGCAATATGGTAGCGGGGGGGATCGATTGCTGACGTCCCTTCTGTATGAGTTATGGACACCACCATGTTCTGGGAAACCATCAGTCTGTATTAGTGCTGACTGGTTTCAAGGATGGGCTGTTAAGGTGAATGTCGCTCAAGTGCATGTAAAACTTTCTATTGATCAGAAAGCCAACCCTGTAATCGATAAAGGTGCAGTCATCCTTTCTCCTCCATCATGCCAGTGATTTGTCTAAAAATGTGAAACCATGCTTCTTTGTTATAGCAAGGTTTTGTGAAAAATCTCTGTCTGGGAAGCGGCAGATGAATATTTCTTCCAGATACATGAAATAATCATCATGATTCTACTACAGACCACGCCAGAGGCTTCCTCATGCACTGCTGGTTGGTGCTGGTACCTCATGGATGAGCTCCCTGTCACAGCTTTATGCACCACACTGGCTCTAGATTGACAACCCTGAGCATCCCTCTCAGTCTGAAGTTCTCCACCTTGCAGACTACTAAAATCACCTCTTTGATTCAAATTCAGAGAAATGGGATGTGTTCTTCCACTTCTTTTCAGATAAACTAGGACCATTTTACTTCTAAAGTGGGCAATATTGCACTTACCCACTTCTCACTCATATGAACAGATGGCCTGACACCAAGGTGGGACATGGGGGTTTCATGCCAATAACACAGCCTCCACATCCACTCACCAACAGCTCCAAAATATGAAAGATTAGAAAGCTTGAGGCCTCAAGGTATTTAATGTTATACAGTATCTTAAGTCCTACTTAAAAGTCAGGCTTCATTTTTTTTTTGGCAAAGAGAATCACTAACAAACTTTCAAAAATGAGACATGTAAGTGGCTCCTGTTGAAGCAGAAACTGCAGCAGATATTGTGCTCAAGCTTGGACATATTTGTTCATCTTTCCAGAGTGCAGAACACCTGAAAGAGCTGGCACTTGCTCCAATTCCTTAAACCTTCAGAAAAAAATCTCCTACTTTTAAAATAATGATCTACAGACATACATTATTAAAAAAAACACACTTGCATTTTAAATAATTTAACGCACCATTGAATTAAAAAAACTAAAAATTATTCTTTTTCACACCTGTGCTTATATGATAGATGCTGTTCAAAACCACAAATCAGTCTCTTAAAATACCACACTTTTACCCACTCAGTGGAACCCAGAGATTGCTTTAAAAAGTCTGTTTCTGGGCTATTGAGTCAGTGGAATTTGGAGTGAAGCATTCTCTTCTAACCAGACTCATCACTTATTTACATGGAAGTAACAAGATCATAAAAGAGGCACCAGGGTAATGACGTACAGCCCAAATGCTTACCGGGTACCCACAGAATTGTTACTTGCACTCTGAAAGGTCCAAGAGGAGAGTGAAGGATTTGAAAAGCAACTCCAGGTAGATCAGCTTGCTCCCAGCTCCCCCTTTCCAGCTTTACCCTTCCTTCCCCACACCTTGGATGTCCCACCACAGTCAGTCCCACAGGCAAGTGCAGGAATGAATGGCTGAAGCTGGCTACAGACTATCCATAGAAAACACTTTTGCCAACCACTTTGGTTTTTTCCCCTCAAATAACAGGTATATGCGAAGAAACCGGCCTACCATACTTCCAGATGTATAGCTTGTGATACCTTTTTAAAAAATCTCTTTGTTTCAGCAAGAGTGAAGGATCATCTTCTGCATGCCTTGTGCATCTGCACAACTTGAAAATAACCACCCACAACTGGCTTTGTAGGCAATAACAACTCCTGAAGTGTCATTAGCTGCAGATTTTTTCCCCCAAGTGTGCTGACATAGCTGGGTTTGAGATTGTAGTAGTGCATTATTCAAACACAGCTAGTTAATGTCATTTAAACTTTTAACTGGACACAAGACAGATTAATACTCCTTGATCTCCATCACTGTTGTGCTGTCATCAAAGCATCAGCCGACGGGTTAGTGATCAGTGAAAAAAACCCAAACTTCCAGCAGCCAGGGCCATTTTCAAAACCAAAATGAGAGAGCTTTTAATAACTCAAAAATACAGCACGATGTGTTTTGAATAACAGCTTTTCATTTCAGCAAGTTTATATTATATATCTCCTTGAACTAAGAGATCATTTGTTTAAATTGCTTGATTATACATAATGGTCCTTCTCTTATAAAACAAGATTCAACATTGCCACGGCTGGAGCGGGTGGAAACGGCACAGAAATTTAACAAGGAAAAAAAAATCATACAACTCTTGCAGTAATAAAACGTTAAGAGAATTTTCACTTGACTGTTGAAAAAAGCGGAGCTAGAAACATCTTGTTCTACCCCAGCTGTTTAACACTAACTCTGCATTCACAGGGTATAATGTACAGCTTTGAACAAGCTATAGGATCCACATGCTCACAAAATATTAACTTTAAATACATAGCATGGAATTAGCCTCCAACAATTTATGCCATCACCTCCTGCCACTCTGCATTTTCCTAAGCCTTGGAGTCCAATTCACATAGGTAAGTCAGATTATTTTATTTTTAACCTAATAGGAACTGGATATCATTTATTTCAAATCTGCCAAAAAGGGTATGGTTTCAAAGCAGTCTTTTGCAATTTTATGGACTGAAAGAATAACAAAAATTCAAATTTAACAACATTTGAGATCTAGAAACCTGAAATCATTTACCAGCAAGTTGGAAAGCAGCTTACACATACATTACAGAAGTTTTCTGAAGATGTCCCACAGAGCAGACATGAAAAATAAGAGTTTACCTATTTGCCTAATTTTTATTCTGTAACTTTTAAAAGGGAAAACATGGATTTTGTCTCTCAACACTTAATTGAGGGAAGAAAGGCAGTCCTGCTCCCAAACAAGAAGAAACTGTTGGAAAGTGATGTGTCCATCCTGTTGAAATCATTTACCAGCCTAGATCCTCCCACAGCCTCCCAGAAGCAGCTCCTGGTTACCCACTCATTAGGCTAATTTCAGCTTTTCCTAACAGCCTACTGAGGAGGAAGCAGCATGTAACCATTACAGACCTTTGCCTGTTCACCAGCTGATGGGTGCTGACCTGCTCATGTTGGTCTCTGGACCGCAGGCGGGGTGCTCTGACTGCCAGCACCCAGCAGGACATGTTGCTGATTTCTGCTACCTCCAGACATACAGCTGCTTTGCTGGAGTGGGTCCTGCCTAGAGGATCCCAGTGAGCAAGGGACAGCAGAAAATGCAATGCTGAGAGAGTAACTCAATCTAACAACAGACTCATTTCTAAAGCAAAAAATGAGCCCAAATACAATAATCTCTCCATCATTCACACTTTATCATTAACTTAACCTTTAAGTCCTTCTGGCTAATTCTTAATAAAAATTATTTCTCATTTAATTAAACATAGTATTTGTGTATTTGACAAGAACAGGGAATACTGGCTGCCAAATACACTTTCTGACCACCCAGCCTCACTTATCCATGGCACAGTGGCTGCACTATGAGAAGAGAGAACCACAAGTGAGAAGAACTGAACTTTTGGAGAGTGGTCTTGGTGATCTACATTTAAACACACAAACCCAAGGAGAAAGACAGACCCTTCATAGCATCCCTTCATCTATCCATTCCTATGGGATGTTACCACTCCTGAGCAACTCTCACTGAGCTTGTCCATGTGACTTGACACAAGATGAGAAAAGGACAAAGATGCTCAAGAGCTACGGTGAATATTCATGCACAGAAAGGATGAACTATTTTTAGATGTCAAAGCTTTCACTGATCATTTTCATGGTATCTTAAGAGAACAGAATTGCCATCACAGCTAAATATATCCCAAACATTGATATTCCTTGTGCTAACCATTCAGGGCATTATTTTTCTAATACATGTCAGCTCAGTGCTCTCTCCAACCAGGTACTTAGAAATGGGGTGTACTTACAGACACATTTGGGGTTTGCTCTAGGAGATATCAGACTCATATGCAGATGTGTACCTTCAGTGTAATATTTCAGACATAGCATAAATATATGTATGTGTATAGGTAGGTTTGCACACATACCTATGACCTCTATTTTTAACAGGGAGCATCTGATTTGGGGATCTATTTAACTCTTATTTGGCAATCAGGTTTTACGCCATCTTCTAAGACTTTTTAAAAATTAAAATCATCTCCTGCTACACAGACTACTTGTCCAGGGCAATGGTCCCTGGATACCATGGGTCCTGCCAGGAAGAGGCTGAAACTGCCCACGGGATCATTTTCACCCCAATTTACAGCTGGGAGTTTGTGTGTCACTATGGCAAGGCAGGATGATCACTTGGGGCAGATGGATTTTTCTACATTGCCCTGTTCTGACAAGTGATAGCATTTAAAAAAAAGCATTGTTGTTCAAGATTTGCAACATTGTTTCAAGTGATTCCCTGCCCTATCCTTGCTAAACGTTTACATATTTAGTCTGACAGACAAGAAGGAGTAAGTAATAAATATATAAGTACTAAAATACCCCAAACCACAGACAGACATGTTTGCAACCTTAAAGAAATCCCCTTTCATTGCTCCCTGGCAGGTAGCCCTTGCTGTGTTGAAGCCAAACTGCTGGAAGAAAGAGGCTAGCACTGCAGTACCCAGGCAGGACCGGCCATAGGACCCTGTCTGCAACGGGCAGACGCATGGGGACGATGCACCAGGCAGCAGGACTGTGAGCACCCCACCTTCTCATTGCTTCCTTGCCTGATTATTCACATCTGTAGAGTATAACAAACCTAACCATGCCACTACCCCAGCTAATATACAGCATCATTTATTGTGGGCTAACACATACTCATCCCCATCCACATTAACATGCATATTAGTACCCAAAAGGGCAGTGTCTCCTCTTCCCTTTTATCGCTCTTTTTATCTCAATAAACAGTATTATTAAGCGTATTTCTAAGAGACTGGTTTGTGTTCTCCAGGTGTTTCAAGGCATACAGCAGTTTAATGTAGAGTATAAAACAGAAAAATTAACTATACTGCCAACTTCCCAGCAGCAATACACATATATACCTTAATGGATATATTCAGGTTTAAAAGCTGATAAATTAGCTAAGGAGAGGAGTCAACATATCTATCTTCATTAAGTTTGACTTCCACATACTAAAGATGGGATTAAATCAGCCCCTGATGCTGTGGGCAGAGCTGAAGAAATTTTAGATGGTGCCTCTGCTTCCTCAGCCAAGGTTCACTCGGAGATGCTGAAGGCCACTCGAATGCCCCTGGTTGCTCACAAGCGTTGCAGCCAAAGCCAGCACATGAGACTCCAGCAGTACCAAGCACAACTAAGGAGCTACTAAAACATACTACCTTTATTAAAACTTGCTCTTTTTAGGTCAGCATTGTTTAAATCAACATGTTTGGTTTCACATACTCACTCTCGTGTTAGAGAAACAAGTCCCTGCCTGTGCCTCCAGCCCAGCCAAGCCCTGTGTGCAGGGCTGCTGCGGGCAGCTGAGGCCCCAGGGATGGCAAGGACTGCTGCGGGGCGAATGTGAACCCCACAGCCAAGGTCCTCCTCCTTTACACCCTACAGCAATGTGGCACACAGGCATGGTCCAGGCAGAACACTTCTCCCTGGCTCTGGGGAAGAGCTTGGCATGTGGGAAGGGCATGTTTTGAAGGTCGCATAGCATTTTGCCAAGATACCAAAACTCCCTTTGTTGTCCACCTGCCACTTTGGCTGCTCACACCGTGTAAGAATGAGCAAACAGGGCTACTGGGCGGATAGTCCCCTCGTGGTATACAAAGACAGAAGGCACTGTGCACCACCACTGCCCACCTGGCCAGCCACTCTGCCAGCCCCACTGCCCTCGCAAGTGGGCAGGGGAGCAAATTGTTGACTTTCTCCCCCCTGAAAGAAGCTTTGGGAGCCAGTAGTCAAGTCTCCCCAAGCTGGGGAAGCTGGGTGCAGCAGATGGCTGCCAAAAACATCACCCTGCTCCTGGGCAGAATGGACAGCAAGTTTGCTGCCATCGCTTCAGATATGCTCAGGGCTCACGCCGTGGCTCCCTGTCGAACCCCACACACACCCTCGGTCAGGCGACAGCAGAGCTGCCCAGGGCAGATATTTGGCCAATCCCCGAGAACAACACAAAGCCAAATAAACATAAATCAAAATTAGCAACACCCAAAGGTGTTTGGTGGGGCTGGACAGCCCAGGCAGTTGCAAGCTCCCTGCAAGTCAGGGGCACTTTGAACAGCAGAAAGCACATCAGCAGTCAGGTAGTGTTGGATACCAAATTAGCGGTCTTGAACAAAATACAATTTGAGAAATAATTAACTGTGCTGTGAAACACTGATAATTTCCAGTATTAAAAACATAATCTTGCATATTAAAATGAATGTACTAAAATCAAATCAATAACTCTATCCTCTGTATTTCCTCCAGACCACTAATTTAATTAATCTTCTTGTTCGCTTGGATATAGATTTTAAGATTTGCATTTTACCATCAGAAAATAGCTTGTGCAATACTACATAATTTTCACAATGCAAATACATTTTTACTTGGATTGGATTTTATTCCCTTGGCTGAAATTTTGATCACTGAGCAGCTAGAACACTGCTGTAGCACACAAGAAGTCACTCAGGATGTGACAGTTTCCTCTTGTTTTAAACTACCTTAAAAAAAAAAAAATCTTTCTCAACTCAGAAACAGAGTATTGCTTTTGATCAGCAGCAGTAACACTGCAAGCACACTGGGCCCAATCCAGCTACTTATGAGTTTTGCTTTCAACTTTGACAGAAATTAAATGGGAATTAAATTCAATGCAGCAGAATCAGTTCCTTGAAAAACAGTTAAGGTGTTACACCTGTGACTGCATTTGTGCTGTTCTGCTCCAAACCCCTCTGTGCTGCCACAACACCCTGGTGCCCACCAGCACGTCCTGCTCGGTGCTGCCATTGCCCCCAGGGCCAGCCCAGGGCTGGACGCTGCACCATGCCATGGTGCCCCAGCCCTGCAGCGCTGATGGCACAAGGCCCCCAGCACTGCAAAAGCAGGGATGGGCCGGAGCCACTCACACCTGTGGGGCAGGTTTCCTTCCAGAGCTGGACAGGCATGACCAAAGCAGAGAATACCTTGCCCAGTGCTCTCCAGAGGGTACGCTAACACATCCCTCCCTCTTGCCAGGCTGCATTGACTTCATTGTTACTGACTTCTTTTGCAACAGTCAAGGAAATACATGCAAATAAAAGAATCCATTGGTGCCAAGTTCAGACCCCAAACTGAATTTTGAGGAGAGTTCTTGAAAAATTTGGCTCAGACTGCTTTTTCAGGGTCCTTCCAATGACATTTTCAAGCAGACCTTAAATCAGCAGCATCTTGTCAACCTGTATGTACGATCTTGATAACAGAACTTGAGAGGGCCACATCCCGTATTGCTTCAGAACTCACTTACCCTTGACTCTCCTGTTTGTCTTGGTAGAACTTTGCTTGAGTAACCCATTTGTTGGGCTCACATAACATTTTGCTTGGCTTGCAAGCTCTATCTGGGTAAATGCACATTTCCCCATTTAATTTTTGATTGTTTTCTTCTGCAGGCATTTAATTGGCCTCACAAAGATGTTTGCAGAGTTTAAATGAGGCATAGTTAAAGCTTTCAAAAATACATATAATTACACACACCTACAATTTCTAAAGAAAAAATAAGGCTACACAAGAACTGATCCTGAAGAGCCTGGCGGGAGATTTGCAAAGTTTTGGTTAAACACCAGCAGCTGCATATTTGGAGCTTACAGCAGATAGAGACTTTCACAAAACTGGGCAACATAAGATTTTCATATTGGTATCATCACATCGCTAACCAAATCCACTGCAGTGCTATAGTGACTGAAGCTGTGCAGAGTTTGGGCGGTCCCCTTCTGATTATAAAGGTGGGCTTCATCCAGTGGTTTAAGAACCCTTAATACATCTGTATGTCCCATCCCTTTCGGAAACTGTAACGGAAAGCTCAGGACCAGCAGTGTCACACCACAGCCAGCTGAACTTGGGAAATTTTACAGAATTCATGCCAGTGGAAAAGTCTGATAGGGTGCAAACCAAAGTCCTAAAATTACCACCACAGAAATCAGTTGTGCACTCAGAAAGTGAGCTGAGATCTCATCTGCCTAATGGCGGGGTGGGGGGTACAGAAACAGGCTCATAGCAGCAAAAAATTGATCTCATGCACAGAAAAGAGTGACAGGACAGAGAGGACGGCACAGAGGGGAAGATCAGGTTGACAATCTTCTCCCAAAAAAAGGGCAAGTCTTTCTTGGAAGCTGGAGTAACCAGGCAAGGGTCGAGGCAGGAGGCAGACTGTATGTCAGCTGGGGCATAAAGCATTGCAAAGGGAAAAAAATAAAAAGGGAAAGGAAAGGAGGATTTGACTGGACAAAATCTAATCCTAATGCTGTTAGGGATTATGAGACCTCTGGGTCAGCAGGAAGTTGAGATCAGCTCTACTGCAACTACCCGTGCCATGCTGAGAGCTAATACCAGAGCGAATAAACCCAAGCAAACAGCAGGCACCACTTCATCGCCCCTGGTCCCTTCCCTACCAAGCCCAGAGCAAGATGCACAGGAGGACTGATGCACTCAGGAACTGACCAGGAGGACATTAGCCATCTCCAGGGGACCTTTGCCTACCCTCCATAAATATTTTGTGGCTTATAAAGTCAGAGCTAACGCCTGTCAGTAATCCCTTTAAATAGAAGAGACCCCAATAGGAACAGGCAGATCTTTCATCTATGTAACAAGAACCCAAAAGGAAGAGCGAGGGTGGCAGGCGAGCCAGGGCTGCACAACAGCCCCAGCAGCCACTAGCAGACATCTTGGCAGCCCTCCTACAGTAGGAGTGCTGAGGTGCTGACCCAGGGAGGGGAAGGCAGACAGATGGGACCTAAGGGGGTTGCTGCATTATTCAGACTCACACTGGCACACCAGGAGCAGCAGCTCAAGTATGTAGAACAATTTAGGTGGAGGCTGGCAGGCGTATTGTACACGGACTGAGACTGCAGTGCACCGCCAAGGCTGGAAGGGGTCATCCTGGTCCAGCTCTTCTCTTTGCAACATCATTCGAGCCCTGAGTGACACGCGGTGCAGGAGCAGGAGGCTGCCACAGTTCCCTCACCTGTTCAGGTGCCTGCCTGTGCACAGCTGCTGGAGGCTCCTCCAAGCCTGCCATCAAACCCCTCTGGCAGATGGCTACCTCCCAGCCTCACCCTACCCCTCAAAAAAACCCCATGAATTTAAACAAGGCAGGGAAGGAAAAAAAAAAGCCAGGATAATTTCAGAGCAGTACAAATAGGAGGCTGCTGGCTGCAGAAGTAACCAGCTGATGCAATTATCCTGGCGGCCGCCAGTAGACCATCTGCCCAGCTCCTGGGTTGCTGTTGTTGCAGTCTCAGCGGGGCTCGCTCCCAGAAGAGTGGGGCCCCTGCAGCCAAGAGGGAGCCATCTGCCCAGCCCTGGGCTGTTCGCTCCACATGCCACAGGGGCTGGCCTGGGAGCCAGCCTACTGCCTGATGGCCTCCAGGGCACAACCACATGTGGCTAATCACAGCCAGGGCTCAGTGGCCAAAATGGGCAGCTGTGCTTTATTTTCTACAGGGTATTCGCTCACTCTCCCTTGCCTCAGGACAGACCAGTTGTGTATTTGGAATATCTTTGTGCCTGCATGTGTTTAAGGTTTACTTGGTGTACATGCAGGGAGACTGGGACACCTTCTGATCTCCAGGAAGGTGTGGGGACATAGAGGAACTGGTGAAATCCTCCCATTCCACAGGGCTGCCCCAAGGCTGACCCCCACAATTTATACCACAGAGAGGGTAACGAGTGCTACCTTCATTTCTGTTTTGGTGTGTTTGTCATTAACACACAAGTAGAAAAATTACATCCCCAAGGAGAAGGGACAAATGCTGACAAGGAACCTGATGGGCAACGCAGATCTGATGACTTCCACTCCCATTGCAGGTTACTACCTTTGCTATGACACAGACAGCAGATAAATTTGACCTTTCTGGAGTTTTCCCAGTTACACTCTGTCTTCTGCAGGGTATGGGAAGTGCTCCCCATCACCCAGGGGTTGTGCTGGGCATTGCTCAGAGCCAGGTTTCAGTAACAAGTCTACTCTCACTGACAAGGTTTCTACAAACTTGGCAGGCTGGGACTCAAAGGAAACTTAGGATTTTTTAATCCTTTTTAACTGTATCAAGTATGTACACCTACTGCTGCCCCAGGCTCAGTCTCTGGGCATTCATCTGCAATCAAACAATACAGGGTGCCCAAGTGAACAGGTTTTCATTCTGGATTTAAGCTTACAGTCTATAAAAGCTTATACTTTTTCACCCCCGAATTATTTGCTATTTAGAAAGGAATGAAGCAAGGAGGGATGCCAGGCTGTGTCAAACCATCTCACGACCTCCCCCAACACCAGTGAGTCCCTGGGTGCTGAGCACAGCAATACTTGCCCATGACCAATTTTCTGGGTGGTAATTTCAGGGCTGGCAGCTTTTGGAGGGATGCAACCTAAGCAGCAAAGTGCTTCCCATCCTTTCCTCCCCCCGCAGCCAATGCCAGCCCCATCCCTGCCCTGCACCTCCCACAGCCTGGTACTTTCCTCTCTGAACTAAAGCATCTGACCTGCACTAACAAAGCTGATGAACCCTTTATAAAATAATAACATAATACATTGGTTAAAGTAATCAGACCACACTTGCACTTCAGCTTTGATTTAGACAATGCCTGGAAAAGTTGTCAGTCACACAGCTGAACTATTAATCACTTGAAATGAATAAAGGAAAGAAAGCTCTAAATGCGACCAGGACTGGCCCAACCTGCCACCGCATTCTCACTCCCACGTGCTGCAGCCTCTCATGTAGCCATGCCAGTACTGCAAGCACTTGCCTGCATGAGCTGCTCAGTGTTTACTGAAGCTTTTCCAGCTGATTTTGGGGGTTTCCCCCTTCTTTCACCCTGCCAGTGTTTGTAATGGTTTGGGACTACAGCTACCAGCAACCACCACCAGCTCAGACTGAACCACCACCAAAGGGCATGCACACACGCAGCTAGGGATGGCTGCATAAAACCCTGTTTCTACTGGAAGCCAAGCTGAAATGCTGCATGTGATATTATTTAGTGGCTGTGTGCAGTGACATAACCAAGGGCCAAATCCAGTGACAAATCTAAGTCAGGATATGCTCTGTGACAAACATCCCCTTCAGGCTCTCACATTTTTCGAGGTCTCTTTCCCTTTCTCTGTACCTCTTCCCAAAATGCAGCTGACAGCTGTGGCAGGCAGGGAACGCTGGAATCAGAGATGCTGCATCACAAGGAACCCAGCGCAGGGCCAGGAAAGGACAGAATCACTGGAGAGCAGTATAACAAAGGTAAAACTAAAAGAGGATTGAAATGATCCTTACTGTATACAAAGGAAGCTTATGGTTGCTACTTCCCTAGCTAACAACAATGCAAATCTAGGGGTACCTGAGCAGAAATAACTCCAAATTTCATTGGCCGTGATTACAGCTTCAACCATGGTATGGCACAGTATATAATGCAGACGCGCAGGGAATCGCTCTCAAATTTCAGGATGTAATCAGTTAACATAGCCTACTAAAAGTCTTTCTCATGATAAGGATCCAAGGAATAAAGGGGGTTAAAACAACTTAAACTGAAATCTGGTTCTCCTGCAGTGATACAGGCTGTGTTAGAGTATAAAGGAGACGAGGGATCAACAAATTTTTCTTTACAAGGAAAAACAATAATTCTGACACCACAGAAAAACTTGAAGTGCTTCCTTCCTATAGGAAGGAAATTCTTCTAAGGCTTTGTTGGCACTGTCCCTGTGCTCCCTTCACTCAGCGGTTTTTGTCCTTGGGCCTACACTGGTAGATGGGCCAGGCAGGAGGACACCAGCAAAGGGCATCATCACCAGCTCCTGCTTATCCCTCAGTGCCCAGGCTGGGCAAGGTGCCTCTGCAGCACCCACAGACCACTGGGGCCGAGATCAGGGCAGATTCATTTTATTGTACATACTGGAACAAAAATGAACTTAAAATAATGTTCTTCAAATAACATGTAGTTACCAAGCATAAATTAAATAAGAGCTCTGTAATCTCTAAAACACAATACGTTTTTTCTTCCAGATGGGTGGAAGTGGGGAGGGAAGAATGTGAAAACCAAAACAAACAGGTATACTTCTTGTGGGATCTGCACTACAGATGAAATGCAAAGCAAGTCTCCCTCTGCCATAGAGGGTCTTTTTTCAAGAGGGAGAATAATAATAATATAGTAATAATAAGCACTTATACAGTGCTTTACATTTTCAAAGCACTGTGTAAACATCAACTAATGGGACACGGTAGAATAAGTAGTGTCTAAAATGAGTTTATGTACTGCATTATAGATTTCTACAAAGTGGCTGGGACTGATTGTAAAATTAAATTCCCCACATGTTGATACTTGTACAAATGGATTTTCTTTAAAGAAGTGCAGCAAAAACATTTTTGTATTAGTTATCCTCCACAACCTGCATATTTCCAAATTCTGGCTCAAAGCACATTGTTTAGACATTTTCATAGCCATAAATTGCATTTTGTTTCGTAAGAAGACCAGGTGTGCTAACTCCTTAGGATGATATATCAATATGCTTATAGGCACATGCCAGTATTTTCCAAGAGAAAGTCATGTACAAGATAACAGCATTTAATAAAATGAAGTTTTTAAGAGAGAAACTAAGAAATAGAGAGATGTTACTATTGTTACATTGCAGAAGAGCAAGGCAACCAGCACTTTCTCAGTAAGAGATTGCCTGGCAAGGACAAAAGTCCCTATACAGCAGCTGTAAAGCAAGCATCACTTTCTAGTTTTTGCTATTAATTCTGTTCTTTAAAATCTCTTCTAGGATAGGGAAAATGAAACAACCACAAAGCAAACCCAAATATTATGACATGAACTGTAATACTGATGTTCCATTTCACTTTTACCTATCCAGCATCTCACAGCATTTAACAAATTCACTCTACTCTCCAAGGGTCAAATGTTATACCTTCTTTGAATACAACCAAAATGGAAAATATTGGGAGAGTGTGAAAACAAAATTAAGCAACACATGCGCATTCATCAAGGAGCTATGACAGAGGCAGAAGAGAAGGCGGGAGAGGAGAAATCTGACTCCGAGTCTCTTCTAACAGCCTGCAGTATCTTACTATTTTGCAAACTTTTCATTCTTTATCATCAGTAATGTGCATTATAGCAAACCTAGGTGCTTCTGTCATGAGCCACAGCCCAGCGTGCTACAGCCATGTAAACACAGAATAAAAAGGCTGCACAAGACTGAAGTGATTGAGCAATTTTTTTTCCCTGATATTCTCAAGCTAGGAATCAAACACAAGATGAAAATGGCATGCTGAATATATCTACCTTTAGGCATGCGCTTAACTGTAAGTATATGAGTAATCCCAACGGTTTCAGTTTTGGGGATTTTAATAGTTGTATGGTTTTCATAACTACAGGAAAAACCCTTTCCAACAAACTGCCAGTGTGACTCCCTGTTGTACTACACCACAATTACTGGAACATATTTGGTATTTCTCAAGAGGTTCAGATAATGAAGAATCCTCCAAATTTTCTATTAGCCCAAACTTAGGAATTCTGCATCAGGGAGTTAACAGCAGAACAGACAACGTATGTTACGTATTGCAAAAGAGAGAGAAAGAGAGACAGAAATATTTATAAAATTTAAAGCTTGCTTTTTTTAAAAAAAATTAAGGTTGTTCAAGAGCCCAGACGCAGCCCAACCAATGATATTGCACAAGCACGCTGAGTTATTGAAAGTTTTGCTCTTATTCCTTTTTACAAGACAACATTGCTTCATATTTTCACACCACAATGTTTTCCCAAATCTGAACAAGACTAATAATAAGTAGGAAAACACACAAGAAACCACCCTATTTTATTCTTTGATGTGCTATTGGTTTAACATTGTATCACAAGCTTCTACTTTAAAAGAAACCACATCAGCAGTTACACTTACAAGGAAATTTTTTAAAAAGCAAGGAAAGGTACAATGTTGTGGTTGCTTCAGGGTTTTTGTTTGTTATTATTTTTCCTTCTTGTCAAACAGCCAATTTGTTTACTTCCTATGACTAAAAATAAGCAGGGGGGTGGGGGGAAGGGGGTATCCCTTCCCAGCAGGAAAAGACATCAAAATTTGCCACATCAGAAATAATCTAAATAAGAACGCAAACAAGCCACTGCCACAACATGAAAGGCCAGGCTGGCCACCAGCTGGGTGGGGCCAAGGACATCAGGTGTTTCGGGCTGCAGAAGCTTTGTCCTTTGCAAAGTCTTTGCTATAACTCCAGAAAAGTGAGCCCGCCGATACACGAGGTTATGGGACATAGTGGTATTTGAGTCAACCACAGCCAAAATTAATCCATAAGAAAAAAGCATGTATAAAAGCAAAAAGAGCTGGGATTTACCACTGTACCTGCTGTCATCCAAGCACAGGTGACAGACCAGCATCTGCCAAAGGACCAGCTGGCGTTTAAGTGCCAGGATTAGTAGGAGCACCCACTTGGGGATGTGTGCTCCATGGTAATACAGCCTATGGTGCAAGCTAAAAGCAGAATAACAAATCTCCCTTTTTCTTCAGATACATAGTCTCATTTCTTAGTGGCATTATTTCCACTAAGTTAGAATAGAGAAGAAAACTGTTCTCCAGCAATGCTACCTCATGCGAGGCTGCTGCCAGCAACTTCTACCAGCACAGGAGCAGAGAAAGACATTGACCAAACTCTGATCTCTGGGCATCTTCCCTCTTCCCTGCAACATGAGTTCTCTCTCTTGCTCTCTCTGCACTTTGCATTTGTTTCCAAGCACAGCTGCCTGCTCAGCTGGGATCCCCATTCAGAGAGGGATGAGGAGCAGCGCATAGCCACCGCAGCAGGACACCACAGAGTACTCCACAGCTCACACCTCCACTGGGACACACAATACTTGCAGGAACGGGAGAGCAGCAAGTAGTTGTGCAACTTGAGTCTAGTCTTCATCACTTTCAGTGAACTACTTCAGCTGTACTCAGGTGGTTTTGCATCCTTCACTTCACCACAGATTCAAGCATTTGCTTCAATAACAGTCATTTCTTGGACACATCTGCAGGGGTTTTGCAACCTGCCCATCAGCCTGCTGCAGATGCAGATGCATACCCACATCCCATGTGAGTGGTCACCGTCCAGCCTCCCCAGCATAGGCTCTTTTCAGAAAGGTTTGATCCAAACTGATGGTGCTCGAACTCTGGTGAGGAAGATTGCCCTGACTCATCCTGCACCAACACACACCAGACCTGTCTGCAGCCAATGGAGAGCTACAGGGTTAGTTTTGTGATGGGCTGGTGGATAAAAGCAGCTCCTGAGAGTCCTTTGTTAGGTATACAGCAGGACAAGGAGCCAGAAATGGAGGGGGAGCAAAACCCATTGGATCAGCCCTCGCCTTATGCAGCAGTGGGCACAGCCATGGGAATATACTGGGCAGCCAGGAGACAAAAAACAGTGTTTCACCACTGAACATAAGGTAACAGCAGCCCTGAACTGACCAGCATTCATCTCCACACTCCCTTCCAGAGCAGTGCAGTTTAGCATATGCCGATTTGCAGACAGCATTTAAGCCAGGGGCTGGGGTGCGTTTTTCCAACATGGCAACATTGAATTAAAATAATAAAAAAAAATATATCTTCAGAAGAAAAAAAAAAGTGCCAGTAAAAGAAAATTGAGTCAAGCCAGCAGCAGACAGTAAGAAACACAGAAAGAGCAGATAAATTCCCTCTAATAAGTGCATTAACAGCCTTCAGCTTCCCAAAGCAGTGGGATGATTCCACTGAGTCTCCTCCTTGCCATCGCCTCAGCAGGTCCCACCATGAGCCAAGTGGTGGCCAAGGCTGGACTCAGGGCAAACAGCTCTGCAGACAGGCCATGTCCTGTGCCTTCTTCCCCTGTCTGCTTCCCTTGCACAACTGACCCAGGGAGCTCTGCTAACATGCTCCAGGGTTGTGGTTATGTTCTCCATAACTGCAAGGAAAAAAACAAGCAAAGATTCAAGGGAGGAAAAACCAGTAAAGAGGCTTCCACATGCGGAGGAAAACCTACCTGTAGGTATTCCCTCTAAGCAAAACACTCTCAAGTTTCCCAGGCTCCAAGGTAGGAGAGATGGTGTGGGAAGGGAAGCAAAGCTGCTAAAGGACTCCACTGACATTTTCACAAGCTACAGATACTAGGAAGAAAACAGGAGAAGGAAAGCAGAAAAGACAGTGTCACAAAGTCAGTTACGCACAACAATACCTTCATGTAAGACAGGATTACCTCCTACTATTATTAATTTTCAGCTGCCTGATACAAGCACTCAAATACCATGGCAAAGGGCGGCTACCCCTACCTGGCTGGAGCAGCTATAACAACAGCAGCTGCTCTCCTGGGAGGAGGGACCCTGGGAGCAGCCAGTTTCCCTGCCAGACCCACAGCTGGGCTAATTTTCCTTCAACCCATCATCATCTGTCTGTAGATTAAAAATCAAAGTCTTGATTTCTACCTCAAGATAAGCTTTCATTAGGTGGTTTGAGGTTTGCTAGGAGACAAGCTGCATTTGTCAGTTGGGATACCTGCCATCCCCGCTGCTTGGACAAACACACACAGTGGAAGAGGCCATAGGATGTGCAGCCAGACAAGACACTATTCTCCAAAATAAAATCTGTAGAACTAATATAGCATTTTTAAGGATTAATTTAAAAGGAATTTTCCAACAGTGCTCTAAGTGATAGCACAAAGACACAACTTTGCTTCCTTTTTCCTTAACATTGCTGGACCGAAAGCTTCAAGCAGCCCCTGCTCTGGAAGCAGCCAGGACCTCCCATGCCACTGGAGACAAGAGTCTACCTGCCTTTTTGTTTGTTTGGGTTTTGCACTGCATTGGCTTTGCTCACACCAATCAGACAGCAGCAGGTTTTGAGCCACCGGTCTGATGTCTTCAGCTGTGCCATTGACAGCTATGAAATGCAGAACATTTCTTGGATGGTTGTGTGTGGGGATACAAAAACCTCATTTACAACTTGGCACCTCAAGAAGGACAGGGTGGTTCAGCAGCAGGTGACAAATTAAAAGCTCATTTTTCTATGCATTTTCTTTGAAGCCACATCTTGAATACAGACCCACTGGCAAGGAGGAAAAAATCATAGCAGAGGTATCTCTTTATAAAAATGTGCATTTGATCTTTGGGTGAATTCTTGGTGCATGTCAGAGAGCCCTGCAAGCCCTGCTTGCAGGAGATCTGCCTGCCTGCCACTAACAGCCCTGCCACCAAGGCGGCATCTTTCTACCAATTGCAGGGGGGGTTTTGTCCCCCCAGGTCTCTGGAGCAGCAGCTCCTGCTGCAGCCAGGGCCACCCAGCTGTGCAGCCTAGCAGCTCTGCAGGCAGGGCTCTGCGGCTCCTGCCCAGCAACTCCCTGCTCTGCAGCACCCCTCGGTGCACTGGAAACTAGTCACACCATGGCTCTGCCAAGCACCTTTCCGGGGTGGGTTTTTTTGTTTGTTTTTTGTTTTTTGGGGGGAGGGGGGGTGTGGGGTTGGGGGTTTTTTCTCTCCTTCAGACCTTCACCTCTAAGTTCAGGTTTACTACTGAATTTTCTTATATCAAGAAGAATAAAAACAGAAGCTTTCTGTTGAGTGTTTATTCAAGACCAAAAATAGTAATCAAAATAAACCAAAAGGGAGCTTTAAAACAAATCTCACTTATCTGTTATCAAGCAGGAAAGAAATTAGGAAAGAAAGCACCCTTGAAATGAAAGAAATCAGTAGATTCTTACATGAGCATTAGGTGAGACTCAGTACAAAATCTGAAGACAAGCACTCACAGTTTCATTTTAAAATGGCTCATAGTACATTGTACTATACTCCTAAAGGATACTCACAATTATGCTGAAAGTACTTCTTTATCTTAAAAAAAAAAATCATCTTCAGGTAACAACTTTCTCACCCAGAGTTGCCTACTACATTCCCCATAAAGTATCACTGCCAGAAACACCACTTTTGCCCTACAAATCTAGCATAAATATAAATAAGGTGCAATTCACAGACAACCCTTCTTCTCTACTTTTCCATCCCAGTATTTTCAATACTCTGCCACATCCCACATGCCCTCTGGGGGAACAGTAAAAGCAAAGAAATTATGAAGGGCAAGGCATGCCATTTTCCTAGAAATAAAGGAGGCCACAAGCAAATTAGCCAACTGAAATGCATCCACAGAATTTAGCAATAAATGATACACAAGCTTGGCACTACTATGTAATCCAGTGTATCTTTACTCATGCGAGTGATCTTATGAAGCAAGAGAATTTTGAGTAAGAGCTTGAATAAGTAAATTAAAGCAAAGCTGTATTTACCTATCAAGCAAAACAGCCAGAAGGCTGCTTTTTTCAGAGCAGAAGGTAGACCTGTGCATCAGAAAAAACTTCCTTGCATTTTGGAACCACGTTAGTCAGTCTAACAAAAGATACTACCTATTCCTGTAGACGTCCTCTTTCACGTAACATGTGAGCGCGCACCATACATGATATGTGTTTGCACAAGTAGTACTGAAAGCCTACTTTTTTCCAGTTACCACCCTGACCTCCTTTTGCCTCCAAACCCAGAACAATTAGGAGTCCTCACAGGCCAATGTCAGATGCTATAACAATCATAAAATAGTTGAAACTTCCAGAATTAATGACTACCATCACAGTTGTCCTCAAATTTCTCTATATTAGAGAGAACAACTATAAAACACAACAAATAAATTCCTCCAGGCAGGAAAGCACTGTCACTGTCTATTAAGAGCAGAAAAGCTACTTTGTTTAGGTGTTTCACAATTCTAGTGTTTTCTTTTCCGCTTATGCTTAATCATACCCTTTTCCATGGAGTGGAAGTCACTTTTCAGATCTGTTCCTTCTCTCAGTCTTGAAACTAAAAGTTAAAAATAATACAGATGCAGCTCCAGGTAAGTAAAACTCTGCCAAAACTTTGCATCTAATCATCAGGCACCCTCCATACTCAAATGCCAGCAACAGATTTCTTAGTTTCCCTATTTTATTTCCATCTTTCTCTGTTTAACATTTCTGCTTCCCCAAGAATTAAGCTCATCCTTCTACCATGTGTTTTCTCTGCCTCCTTTTAGTTTTCCAGTTTTGGGGACAGAAGATTGAAAGGATGCAGAATCACAGGCAATTTTGCTCACATAAATCTGTACCTGCTTACATTAACAGATGCTAAGCACAACCTGGGTCTCCTGGGTTTCCTGCAGTGCCATCAGGGCACTCCCACATCACTACTGCATCCTCTGCATCTTGAACCTTCCCAATGCTCTCCTAGAAATCCCCCCAGCAGTAATCTCACAGAGCCAGCAGAACAAGCAGGAGATGCTCCCGGCAGCATTGGATGTCAAGTGACTATTCCCATTACATGCCTTCGCTTCTCTTGCTCTTTCAATTGCAATGCAAGAAATGAGAATACAATCCCATACCCGCTAAGGTCAGTTAGAAACACTACCACCAAACTAAGACAGAGGTTTCACCCCATGGCTGATATAAGCCTAAGGCTACTCACAGTCCTCCAACACCAACAAGAATCTTGATTAACACCATTAGTTCTCCAGCAGATTCAGGGAGCTTGGACTTACACTATTGGCTTACATTTAAGCATCCAATCCAGCTCCAATTAGCGTCAAGGGGAAAAATTGCACTCACTCTAAAAACTGCAAAAGTGGGTTCTAGATGCTCACCCAGTGAAGGACTCCATCTCCACACTGCACGTAACACCCTCTTTTCAAAGAGCACGGCAAGTCTGTCTTTATTAACATTTTCTTCATTACCACTCAGTTCACCACCATGTGAAGCAAGTTCCAGCAATTACCAGGTGGATCAACCTGCCCCAATGGTAACCCAGGAAAACCTCATCTCAGCCAGGTCAGGATCATCAAGAAGTTAGCAGAACTGCTAATTCAAGTACAGTCCTGTTGGAGGTTGGCTGGAGCCTTCCCCCCATCCCTAAATTATCTGTAGGCAAATGCTATGTAAACCCAGTAACAGCTTTTGTTAAGTCCAATCAATCAAGTGGTTAAACTTGTACAGTAAACAGACAACCAAGGGAGGCATATATTTTAATGGTAGATGTGGAAACAAAGGAATTTTGATTAGCCTTGGGACTGGAGGGGGCAAAAACACTGGTTTAGGATTTTTCCCAGGATATGCATATTAAGAACTTGTCCTTTTACCCTCTGTGTAATTTTTTTTTTTTTTTTAAATATGTGGAAAGCAGAATTAGGCCACATTTGACCAAACCTCCAGAGCCTAGCTGGAACCAACAGTGACTGGAGCACAGCAACTTGTTAACGCTTGTACTTCTGCTCATAACAGGATTTCACTAGTGAGCAATGCATTTTCTGTAGCACTATCAGTGGCTTAAATAAACCGTTTCTCTACAAGCAGGGGCCTTTCCCTCTGCTTCGTTTTAAAACCTGAACTCATTGTTTACTTTCTTTAATATGAACTAGAAATAACTTCTGCGTAAAGAAGCTCCAACTGTTACACTTCTGAAGCAGCCTTTGTTATCAGTACCAGACTCAAGGAGAACACAACTGCAGGTGATGCTACAAAGGCAGCCAAGATCAACCCCACTGTAAATTGCCCAGGAGAACATGCAGGTAGGGTGGGTTTATGAGACCAGGACTGAGATTATTTCACCCCCAGCACACCCAAGCAAGCCCTTCAGGTCTCCTGAGTGGCCTTTATCCAGCAAAGGAAACACTCCTCTGCCACAAAGCCTGCCTTACATTTGTACTTGCTATTCTGCTTCGGTAGCAATAAGTCCTTTACTGTTTGTTCAGCTCTTGAAAGTTCTATAAAGCATTCACCATTCACCTGCCACACTGCACAAACTGAGCCCTTTGAAATGAAAATCTAAAAGTAAATGTGTTAGTCAACTGGCTGCTGCTGCAACAAGCCTGCCAGACACCAGTGCGAGCCTTCAGGCAGGTAATTCACTTCAACGAGACTGGCAAACAACAGTATGTTTTATTTAATTGGGATGAACAGAAGAGATAAACCTCACAGCAGGACATGTAATGACAACATTTCAAAAATAATTCATGCCCAGGTAATAAAAGGGCAAATTTCAATTACATAAAAAGCCAAAAAGTTGACTTAACACATCCAAAGGGGAAAAGAAAAAAAATTAATCATTGTACTGCATATGATTAACAAGTGGCATTTACAAGCTCTGCAAATTGGTCTTTCTGTTGCCTAATCTGTGGCTAGAAAGGAAAAGGTTTTCTTTCTAAGCAAATGCAAACAATATAACGAAGCTACTTATCGCTAGATTCAGATGAGTATTGCAGTGCTATCCGAAATAAGTCATACAGTGGAAAGCTAATGCCATACACCAATTCACTGTACTGCAACGAGATTTGTGAGCCTGTTCTGAACAGCATCACCCAGTTTCCAACCCCCTTGGGTCCCTTTGTTTGCATTTCAGAAAACAAACCATTGCAAGAGGTCAAAGCTCGAGCCTTCTGTAGCTGGAAATGTCACGAGAGACCATTTAGTCTCTGCACATCCTTCTACTCTCTAGGATAAAGAGACTCCAAAAAAACACCATAATTCACTGCTGCACATATATATACACATCTAGATGTTGTCAAGAAGACATAGTTCATAAAACTTGCATCACCTTATTTGCCTAAGAGAACAAGGAACGAGCTTCTCTGCATTTACTAATAATGGACATCAGGAAAGAAGACACACAAGAACCTACTTCTGGGCTCTAAAAGTACATTGAATAAATGCACACGCTACAGAGAGCTCTGAGCTAGTCCTCACTTGGCTCCAGCTCCCACCTGCATCCTCCGAGTCCACTCCAACAACGCACACACCAGAACCAGATCCTTCCCTCCACCACCATGTCAGTCAAGATTTAACAGGAGTCTGTAATGGGTTTTATATTATTAGTATTTCATTACTCCAGTGCATTTACTAGGGTACAAGGGAACATAATAGCCATCCTTTTTCAGAGGCATTTAAGGAGAATCCTGACAGAGTAATGAGGGGTTGATGTAGGCATTTTTATAAGACAGTTCAATTATTGTAGGTAATTAATAATCTTTTGTTTAAGAGAATATAATACATGAAGAAATTTATTATCTTTTAGAGATTGCAGGCTAATGCATGAGACCAAGAGATTATTTTTTTTTAAAAAATGTGGTCTCTCTTTTTCAAATATTGTAATGAACTAAAACTGATTTCACAAACTGGAATTGGGAGGAAAGATATAAATTAACTAGAGCAGTAAAAGTAGCCAAGTAAACAATTAAGAGCCCATTTATCAAAACAGAGGTAAATATTAATTCTACAGTATGAGAAAGTCTTACCGTTCACAGAGCTAGCAGGTAAGGTAGCTTTTAAAAACATTTACTATAATAACCAATCATTGGGTGCCACCCACCCCAAGCACTTGACTTAGTTAATTTAACCAGGCTGAAGCCACTTACCCAGGTTTAACCTAAAAGTTAATTTGGCACCAAACAATAGATAAAACCAAGCCAAAGCCTCATCTATGATAAGACAATTTGTATTTACACAAGCCTAATGCCATCTAAAAAACATCTCTTTTTTTGATAACCAATTCAGAGGATGGCATGAACATCTGCTTTCACTTCAAGACATTAATTTTCAATTATTGAAGAAAAACAAAATAAATCCTGACAAATTACTGGTAACTGTGGAATCTTTTGTTACTCTATTAGTTTATAATAGTAATTTGGAAATCCTACAATTAACATCCTAACAAAAGCTCTCTGATTATTTTTTGCATGTCATCTGAAGCAATTCAGCAGTGAATTATGTTCTTTAACTTGTACTGATTGTACACAAAAATATTTGTAGAAAAAAATAGAAGGCATTCTCCAAGAGCCACTACCATTACGTGGTAATTGTTTTTCATCGATGGCTTTAGACATAGCATCACTAAAAATATGAGATTTCTATTTTCTTCCCATGCACATTTAAACCTATTGCATTACCTTTCCCCCTTTTTTCAATTTTTGGCCATGCTTGTTCGTTATATTCATCAAGACCAATGGAAACAGGCCACAATTAAAAGGCGTTTGCATGCAGGCACGAGTTTCAATCAGTAAAACCAGTTAAATACCACCCAGATCCCATCCAGGAAAGCATACCGGAGGGAGAGAAAGGCAGGAAAATGGGACTTGGGGAGTTCAGGGGAGAACACTGCTAGGCTTGTAGCAAAATACACAGGCAAAAATTAAAAACTGCGGGCTAATCCCTGAAGGAAGTGCTCAGTGTACTGCATGGATTCAAATGTTCTCAGGGCACCAGCCCCACAATAAAACACCAACACCTCCAATTATTCCTAATCCCCCAAAAGCTACACTTGATAAAGAACAATCAAGAGCGTAATCTTATTTGACATGAGTTTTACCAATTTTAGCTGCTGCTTTCACTGTATCAATAAAATTCCACCAAAACTTGAATGAACTGTAAAATTAAAGGATAATCGCACAAGTCTCTTGTATTTGGCAATTATGATTATACTTGTCAAAATTTAATTTGTAGACTGTACCGTTCCAGTACCTTTAGGTTCTTCTCTATCAACTGGGAAAAAAGGAAAATTATATCTTTAAGACAAGTATGAGAGACATTGTTACTTCCACAGTCAACTCTGTAACTGAGCTCCGACATTGTATAATTGACTTTGCAAGCAGAACAACAGCAATATAACAAAGAAAATGTCAGTGTTTTCACAGCGCTAATCTATAGCACTAGGAGGGCCTCCTGCTGTCAGCCAGAGCTGACAATACAATAGCTTTCAAAGGGATATTACCATCGCGCTTTTATTCTTGACATCAATCAAGACAAAGAGAATCCTTTTCACGAGACATTCAAAAATCAAACCTTTGTATGAGCAGATAGGTAAAACAGCATTCCTTTAAAGAAGATCATTCATAGCAATCAACTAATTGGAACTCAGCAAATGGTTGAAGTATTTTTATTTACTTTGCAGATAAGGAAGTAGCAAGCAACCCCCCTTTTCTCTTCTTGACTGACACAAATGAGGCAGGTAGGGTGTAAATCGAAAGTTTCTATCAGCAGTTTTTTGCCAACTGAAAGCAAAAAAATATGACAGCAATTCTGCTACTCCAAGTAGGGTAACGAAACCGGACTTAATTAGTGCATTCTTTTGCAAAACAGTTTGATTACTGACTAGCACGTTTATGCACAGAATATCCTTGCAAGCCGACAGCAATTTGCAGAACTGTCAAATTCAGCAACCAAAGTGCATCTGATGCTTAAAAACTTGTGCGAACACGAGCCCAGTCCCCACAAACTGCAGTCGAGTAATTCCTCAATTACCATTACATGGGACTGGAAGCCTACAAGTTACTGTTACCAGCATCTCAGCACTTCACTTTCCAGAAGTGATTCCAAAGGCCCCAAGTTGTAGCATGAGAAGCTACAGTTCAATCAATGAGAACGATGAGCACCTGCCTTCCTCAGCCCCCACAGTCCATTGGGTGCCAGCCGCTCCTGGGAGCTGGCAGCACAGAACAAACTTTTAAGGACACAGGCGTTGACACTGCTCCCTGTCACTTGAAACAGGAGACAGACAGCATGCTTTGGTATTCATAACTCTGTTACAGTTCTGGGGTTGAAGACCACATGGTTTTAATAACGCTGAGCAAGGTACAACTACAGAAAACAGATAAAGCCCTCAGCAGATGAGGTTACTGGCAGCAGGGCAAAAGAAGGGTCTGTCCCAAGGAAAATTACTTTCATGTGCTTCACCTGTGATGCAAAGTAAAGCTTCAGAACAGGCCAGAGGTTTACTCCATCACCGCTACCACCACACTGTCACTGATACGCTTATTTTGTAAGCCAACAAAAACAACTTCTCCTACTTTCACTCTGTCCTTTTCAATCTGAAACAACCTTCCTTTAAGCCAAGCAGAACTTTCTCCCCAACCACCAGCTATAAGGTTACTATCTCCAAGTCTGCACAAACTAATGGTCAAAACAAATCAGCGTATTATATTGCAAATCATAAATCCTATGTCAGGGGAAGGTCCACAGCTACTGCTGAAGTTACAGCTGCAGGAATTACTGCAAGTTTCTGCCAGGCTAAACCTGAGACCTGATAATACAGCATGGGGGCCACATGACCTGCAGCTTTGCTGGCATCCAGGTTTGGTTTGCAATCACTTCATTTTAAATAACATGCACCTAAGAGTTGTCAACATTTGATACTTTGTCAAAGTCAGTCGCTTCTTTAATGTCCGACAGCATTGCTCCCAGTTAATGTGCAGTCAGCTTGCCTTTTGCACATAGAATAATCCCTTTCATCACAGGCACACAATGATTCTATTTTAGTGGGTAATCTTTCTGAATGAAAAAGGATGCACAAATCTCACTAGTTGTTAATAAATTGCAAAGTTGCTATACAAAATGAAATAAATATATGGAAAATTGAAACATGGTAAATTATTTTGAGTCCTAAATGCTACACATATATCCCCATAATTTATTCTTGCTTTCTTCTCAGTTGAATTGGGAAACCTGTGACCTCAGAGTGCCTTTATTTATTACATCTCAATTATTTCCATGGAAACGTGTACTGTGGTAATCTACTGGGTTGCCAGCTACCTAAACCACAAAACGTATAAGACAGACTTTTAAAAAGCAGATGATATGGATGAATATAAGGAAAGGAAGAAAACCTTTATCCTACATACACATATGAGTTGCCTTCCATTATCCAAAATTTCACCCAGATTAAGCTCATTCCTTAGACTCCCTATACTCAGCTCATGCTAAGATCTGTAATTTACAGCCACCTTATGCTGAAGCTGAACACACATATTTTTGCGGCTAGAGACTACAGAAATATTTAGAATCTTTAAAAGCTAGGCTTCACCCAGCTCGCTGTTGCAAAGACCTTCTAGATATTTCTACATTACAGCGATAATATTTCTTAGCTATGATTTGCCAGTAATTTACCTGCTTCAATTCATAAAAATGCCCTCGTAAATAGTGAGTGGTCAGTTCTGTATTAGAATTAGGGTCAAAATTTCATTACAAAGTATCAACACATTGTCAGAGATATTGCCACCTAAAAAGTAATGAGGTAGAAAACAAGTAACTAACAAATGGTAAATATCTAACATTATTATGGCATGAGATGTTAATGTTTATGGAGCTTCTAGAGCAGACAAGGTTTTCACTGGCATAGAACTATTTCCTGAACGTTAAACGTGACACTTTGGAGTTTAAAATATTTTTCTGTACTAGAGGCCTGGCCACTAAACGCGATCCCCTCATCTGAGGGAAGTCATGACCGGAGGCCTGTGCCACTGCTCTCAAACTGCAATCCGTTTTAGTTTCAAACAATGTATTTCAGAGCATCACCTAGAAATAGCTCTAGTTCTGCTCTTCTGCCCACAGGCAGTAGCATTCATCTACCAATTACTGAAGTAGCTCCTTTAGCAGAGATTGTCTGAGATTGCAGAGGGTCACAATGCCAGGCTGCAAACCTGCCCCACAGCACAATGCTAGAAGGTACTGTTAGGGCGGGGCGGGGAGAGGTTTTGTATAAAGATGAAGGAATGAGTTTACAAAAACTTCGAAAATATTTGAAGCATGTACGATTTACTTTGCAATAATCTGTTAAAGAGTGGACATTTCACAACTAATATAAAATGGCCCTGGATGGGATTTCAATTCATTCTTTAGCTGGTCGATTAACTGCGTGCTAATTTTGTCCTCCCACAAGTTATTTAATTACGAATACTTTAGACTCTTTGGTTTATCTTTTGGGCATGCTAAGTTATGATCCTTTTGTGCTTCTACAACAAAGCCCCCAGACCACTGAGTTTGCGACTTCTGCTTTGTGAAGAGGACAATAAAGCTATACCCGACATCAGCTAACCTCGTCGTGGCTGGGAGCGAAAGGCTTCTGAAATCACGCCTTCCAATTTTGCACCAATTCACTTAACTCAGAAAGCTGGCAAGGCGTGCAATACGGCGCGGGACTGGTCCCGGCCCTCCCTTTACGTTTCGCCAGCAGCTGTTTTCTTATGGAGCTAAACGGGAGGTTTTATACACCCCTTCGCTGTGGATGGTGAAGAAAATGCGAAGATTATATTTAACCTTTATTAATGCCGCTCTTACTAAATTTAGCTGTTGTTTCTTCAAGCCTAAGCAAGTTTTCAGCCCTTACAATCAAGCCTGTTTTAATTCTCCCCTTCTTTCAACACCCTTACGCGCATTGGACAGCGGGAGGAAACGGTCGGCGCTACTATTCCCAATCATAAAGAAACATTAATTTTAAGTTAACCAGCTAGAACACGCGTGTGCTCCGTTCCTCCCTTCCCCAGCCCACCGACGCGCCACCGCGAAAACTTTCCTCCTTCCCCGCTTCAACGATGCTACCCGGCTTCTTTCATCAATTATCGCGACACGTGTCGCCAGCGAATCTCGGCCGGCACCGCGGTACCCACACGCACCCCCGGAATGGACGGCGGGCGGGTTGCCCACGCATTCGCCCCGCGTGGGTAGCCCGCCCGCCGTCCGTTCCGGGGCGGGGGGGTGCTTCGCCACCACCGGCCCGTACCGGGGGGGGGGGGGGGGGTGTGGAATTTGCAATCCCCGCCAAGCCGGGACCCGGCCCTGATTGGCCGCGTCGCGGCGGCTGCCCGGGCCCGGGAGGCGGCGGGGGCCGGCGGAGGATGCCTTACCTTTCACCGAGCGGGGCTTGGCTTGCTTCCTTCTGGACATGTCCGGGCGGCGTGGCTCGTCCTCCTCTTCCTCGTCTTCCTCCCGTCCCTGCCTTTCCTTCCTCTCCCTGCTTTCTCTCCCCCCCCCCCCCCCCCCAAACTTTGCGAGGCGAAGCGGTAGCAGCAGCAGAGGGATCGATTATTTTATTTTCTCACTTCTTTTGCCTGTTGCAATGCGGCAAGTTCAACTCCTCTTCCCACCCCCTCGGGCACCCTCCCCCCGGGGAACAAAAATTTTTTAAAAAATAAAATTACAGTCGCAATTTTCCTTTTTTTTTTTTCCTTCCTCCCCTTGGATGTGCAAATACTACCGACGGAAAGCGAGCCTGGCCCGCGCCCCCACCCGCTTTTTTGTTCTCTTTAAAGTTTGCAGGCGCCCTGCGGCTCCCAGTCCGGCTCGCACTTTCGGAATAATAATTAAAAAAAAAAGAACAGAGCCCTGCGCGGGGTCCCTGGGTTTGGGGTGGGGGAGGGCGCGCGGAGAGAATTAAGTGTCTAAACCCACGCCGAGCCCCGGCCCCGGCGATCCGGGGGTCCGACCTTGTTGCGATTCTCCTAAACCCTCCGCCAGCCGCGCTCGGCCCCCTCCCTCCCGCTCTGTCCGCTCGCCCCCGGGTGCCTCTCCCTTCCTCGTCCCCGCCGCTGGCCGGGGAGGGCGACGAGTCCTTTTTTATGCGGGCGGCGGGGGCCGAGGGGCGGCCGCCCCGTCCCCCCGGCGCGGTGCGGCCGGCCGCGCGCGGCGCGGAGCTGGGCGGGCGGGCGGGTGGGCTCCCCGCGGCCGGCCGCGCTCGCCGCCGCCTTCCCCTGCACGCACGCACTTCGCGGAACAAGGTAAGTGCTTCTTTGCATCGATGCCGGGGCCGCTAGCTGCCTCCATGGGTTATTCGCTGGAAGCTGGCACCGCTCCTGCCTTCATTGCTGCCGCTGCTGCCCTGGGTTTTTATTTTCTTTAGCTCTCGCCAGCCTCCCTCTCTTTTCTTTGTCCTGGCTCCTTTTCCTCCTCCTGATCTTGCTGCTGGGGCTGCAGTGCAGACACACATAATAAAGCCAGGCTTGGCTGGAAATGTAGCTGAGTCCCAGCAGGAGGATGTGAGGAGTGGAGTCCCGGCGGGGGAGCGCTCTGATCCCGTAGGGAGCCCCGCGCAGCCTGCGCCGATCAGACGGAGAGAGAGCCAACAGCACCGAGCCATGGACGGCCCGGGAAATACAGCGGCCTCCCGCAAAACGCGGACTCGCCGCCGCGGACCGAACTCCGAACTCGCCGCCGCCGCGCGGAACGGCGCGGAACGGCCACCCGGCCCCCGCCCCGGCGGAGCCTCCACGGCCGGTCCCGCAGCTGCTTTTGATCCGCGTCGGGGGTGGGCGGTGAAACCTCCCCCGAACGCGAACGGCTCAGCGGCCGCGGGGAAAGCTGGGGGAGGTTATCCCACCTTCCTTCTGCTGCTCGGCTGCTACTGGAGGGCTGGAAGGGAAGATTTATTTACTCTGCCTTTCCCAACGGGTTAAATTTAGCAGGAGCCAGAGTCGCTGCACCCATCTGCTGGGAAGGTTTCTTCTAGAAAAATCCTAAGTGCTTTAAACTTGTTATCCCACGGAGCACTCTGTGCCAAGTTATGAATAAAATCGCTCAAAATAAATGCTCGATGAGTTTCCTCTCCCACTTAGACTGGGCTTGTTTGTTTTGAGCAGTCTTTACTGCCTTGCAGGACCAGGGCACTGCCGATGCTGTGCATACCGCACCCTGACCAGTGTGCAAGGGGCTGCATCTCCACGTGTCCTCTCCCCAGCACGTGATGTGCCCGTGCCATCATGAGAGTCCAGGCAATCGTACATCCAGGTGTCAAAAGAGAAGGTGTGTCTCACGGAAGGAATTGGGGAGGGGTTTATTTGCAGATACTGTGAAAATAGCCCTGGCAGAAGTATCCCCATCTGGCCACCCAGGCCAGGCCCCCGGGCAGCAGGAAGGGTGCTTAGGCTCGGATCAGAGGGATGCAGGGGGCTTGTGTGAAGGCACTGCTTCCCTACTAATGATCTTCACCTGGAAAACATCATCCTCTTTTTTATTCCCCACACCAAAAGAAACCCAAACAACTCAGGAATGAGTTTGTCGTTTGATCAAGTGAATTCAGCACAGAACTCTGAAAATTTTTCTTAACGCAGCATTGCATCTGAATGAAAGTTTAGTGGTGATTTTGTGGTTTCTTAGGGTTTGACAAAGTACTGGGTTTATTAATGTCATAATAAAGGTTTACAGTTTCGTCCTACTGAATGGCTCCAGATTACCACCATAGACTGGACATACAGTAAAAAATGTTTCATGTAACACCGCTATAATCAAGACAAAGTTTCACTACATGACCGTGTTAAATATCAAACTGGGGGTTCAGAAAGGCTAACCTGGGACAAAGACGGATTGTTAAAGAGCCTGTGGCCCCAATTCTGATCCCAGTAAAAAATGGGGATAGCTCTAGTCAACGGAGATTTACTGTTACAAAAACCAATGTGATACCAGTTTCTATAAAGACCTAAGCAGGGCTGACAAGGAAAAAAATTGTTGTGATATTGATCCAACCAGGATCGTTGGTAAATTTGGTCAGCATGACCCTAGCTTCATATCCGTTCAGCATCAGAGTCAGATCAGGAACTGAATTACTTCTGTACCCTCGCTATTGGAGAGGCTTAATCCCCAGGCTATCAAATTGTTTCTGTTCTCTCACTGGCCCAATGAATATTTAATTATTCTTACAAAGCAGAACAGCTTCAGCAGGACAGATTCTCATCCCAGAATGTGCCTGTGGTCGGGCACTCTCAGAGGATTTCAGAGACCCAAATTCAAATCCCCATGCAATCAGGCAAAGAGGGGATTTCAACCTCAGTTTTTACACATTCCACTTGGCAATTAATTCCCAAGCCTTGTTGCCACCCTAAGCCCCTTTGCCATCTAGCCCTCTGCCCCCACATTTTCTATTCTTCTTTAAAAAAATTATTTTAAATGCCACAATTTAAATGAACCATTTCTACACCTTTCACACCCTTTTTTCAATTCACTAAGAATTCTATAAATTTTAATTTTAAATTATTTCTTTTTTGCCTTTTCTCTTGCTAGAGGACCAATGAGAAGGTTTATTTGCAAGCCCCTACCTGGTTTAGAGCAGCTGCTGGCAAGGTGCGAAGCCCTGGTCTGAGCATCCCAAACCCCTCCCATGAAAATGGTTGAAGTTCACTCTCACAGCTGTTGTCAAAGCAGGAGCACCCTTGAAAACATTGCTTTCCATGCTGGCATCTGTTGAAAAATACCCGGTTTATAGCTGGAGATACAGAAAGCGGGACTGCAGGTTTGACATAAAAAAAATGAAACACATACATAAATCTCTCCTTAAATGTAGAGCACACATATATAATTATTAATTCATCCCTCTCTCTTATCTTCAAACCCAGCAATACACTGATTTCCTCCAGGCCCTGCTCTATAAGTACATCTCTGTTCCACAGAGTTTTTCAACATGTGCCTAAATGCTTTGCTGCTCTATTGTCACAACACATCGTTTGTGTATCTCCTGCAGATATATGTACAGGGAGTTTATGTGGTTCCCCTTGCCTCTGGTCCCACAGCCACTCTTGAGCAAAGAAAGCCCTGTAACCCTGCCAAGCCCCCCAGAGAAATGCAGAGTTCACCCATCCAGGCTCTCTTGCCAACAACAGAACTGAAACTCACATTGTCATTTAAATACATACATTCCAAGAGCGCTAATAACAAGGGAAGACTTCACAGGCTTTATTGAAATATTTAAGGCAAATGACACCAGCCTGTATGCTAATTTAATAAAAATACATTTAATAATTTCATTATGGTAATTTAAGAATGCAACAAAAATACATTTTGAAGCTATTATCAATCTTGTTTCCTCACAGATGCCTTTCTTTTGTATTCTGGGGAATTTTAATAGAAGTGCAAAGCTGAGAGCGCCAAAGTGCAGAGCTGTTCTCTCCGGGAGAGAACCAAGAGCCCTCCTGCAGCTCCAGATTATGTCTGTGCCTCATCAGGTTGCTGGGACAATTTGGATGCCGAATTCTCTGCTTGGAACCCCTTTTGGGGATGTCACTGTCCTATATCATACGTGACACAGCTCCTATACTATACACAATGCAGCTGCTGGTGAGAGGAAAACAGCACTGAGATGCAGTGGAGACCCCTGAGCTCAGCATGGCTTGTCTGAAGATGGGATTTGCCGGTGGAGGCAACAGACAGCTTCACAGCATCTGCCACCTCCTCCATCAAATTTCCTATCCAAGGCCTTTGAGGCTGACACAGAGGCACCAAGTCCCAATGGGGGGGGAACATGGTGGGCCTTGCCCCTCTGCTTGATGCCACGCTCCTCCTCAAAGACACCAGTGCTTGTATGAAAATGCTTTTTCATGGAGGGGAAAATTGATACATGTGCTCGCTTTTCATGCCACCTAACTTGAGATTATGATTTCGTTTTGCGCTGCTCTCTTCTCTCACCTGCATGCACAGTGAATGCAATTTTTAAAGTTTGATGATATTTTCAGGAAGATACTACCCACAGCAATACTAACAATGAGCTCTTTTCTCTTTGGAAAGTGGTTACACCATCCCACTATCCCAGGATATTCTTCGATCCACACCGGACAGACAGCATCCAAAATATTAGCACTTTGGCTTGAGTTTTCCCCAAACGATTATGTTTAAAGCGGAGAGCTGGCACAGACAATGTTATCTCAGGTAGCTGCACCCTGGCAGCATTATAGGAAACCAATGGTTAGGCCTTACTATGGGAAATGCATGCAGCATTAGAGCCTCTCTATAATGTATAGATTTATCGGCATGCAACACTGAGAGCAAACCCCTATACATTTCTATAGAGAGACATAGTTATTTTGAAAGTGTTTCAGAATCAGTTTGAAATTACAAGTTACATTAAAATAGCACAGTCATGTAAGGCAAAAATAAAAACTTCATGACAGCTAGGATGTTCAACGAGGACTGAGGGAGTTAGGCACCCAATGGACCAAGCCTGCTTTGAGAAATCCAGCCTCAGTAAGGTTTTAAACTTTCTGAAGTCAAAAAGAGGAATACCTTCAACACATACAAGGACTGATCTGGTGGATACCAAATGACCACGCAGGACAGGGAAGATCACCGTAACTGTGGAGCAGCCAGTAACAGAATCAACCTTAAAGAATATATCATACTCATAGACCTAATTAAGAGACGCCACATAATATCTAAAAGAAACATGGCAAAATGCTAATCCCCTGGGAAAAGCTGTACAGCACATTTCATCAGAGGGTTTACAGGCAGCTAAAAAGACCACACAAAATGGGAATAAACCCATGCCACTGAGACCTGGTGCCCACAGCAACTCTACTCTCGCCAGCCCTCCATGCGGCAGGAACCAGTCTGGCTGAGGTTTGACAGAGTTGGGTGAACACCTGAGCTCTCTGGATCTGCAAAGGAATACAGGCACATACAGGAAACTATTAAAGGACTGGATTATTTCTTAAAAAGAGAGAATGTTTCCAAAGCACACAGCACAAAGCACTCATTCAGCAGAGAGTCAAATGTCACAGTGGATACAGCTGCAAGACAGTGTCGCTCTTTATCTACAGTAAAATATGTCAAAAAGGGAACACAAAGGCATCGTCGGGATAAACACAGGACTGGAGCACACAAAGGCAGGCGGCATCCACAGTGCATCAGACAACCTGAATAAAAGCCCCGACTACAATACCAGCTCAGTTTCTATAGTGTTGAGTTAATGCCTCGGACACTTTACATAAATAAATAACTGGCATCCCACATTTCAGTCATAAGAGAGGACTGACATAGCCTGAAATTCGGGCTACAGAGCAGCAGAAACCAGAGGCACTCTGGAGGGCGGATGTGCACAGAAAAGAAAGGCTTCACATGAAGAGCCGTTGGAGTGTCTGTGGGCAGGATCCAGCCAGAGCACCTGAGTTTACACTTCGGGAAGTTACAGTGAAAAGGAATTGAGATGTTATCCAAGAGCACTGAAAAACAAAGGGAAAGTTTCACTGTGAAACACTTTTACTATGCGCAGGATTATAAACCTGTTCCAACTGCATGGCATGCATGCCATGTGCACTAGCATTAGCATTCATACATCTCTAATAAGCATGGTGATTTTAAATTCCTTTTCACTTGTATACAGCGCTTGCTTCAATCAATCATTTTCCTTGTGTTAAAAAAGACATACAATAGTCTGAAATCAAGGCAGAGTAAATGGTGTAGTTAGTGACACTTTTTGAAAAATACTATCATACACTGGAGCTGAATTTAGCTCAAATATCACAAAATACCCATCTGTAGAAGAATCACACACACACCCCTGCACAGTTACAGGAAAACAATCATTACTGATAACAGTGCTTAAGATACAGACCATGAAATACCTTACAAATACAAGCAGGTATTTTTCCCTTTCCATAGTTCACTGAGCAAAGTACTCATTTTGGCCTCTGTTCCAACTAGATGCTGCAGGAAACGGTGTGGGAGTCAGGCAGAGGATCTGCACTTCATGACAAAACTGCTTTTAGCAAGAATTTTTCAGGCTCTGCATCCGCCTTTTGAATATTCCCATAAAGATAACTTACAGCATTATAATGTTACTTAATAACTTAAAATGTTTAGTATAAGAAAGTATCACGTTTCCATATTTTTAACACAGTTCAGAGAAAGTATCTCTCTATGATTGACTTATTCTGGGTTCCTTTTGTCCCGGCTGGACATGGGTCTGTACCACTTCTTAAAGGACATAAGGAATAAAAAACACATTCTCAATTTGAATTAGTTAAAAGCGGGTGAAGCCCTGGTGTACACAAGGTGCTCGATGGCTCTGGGGTTGAGCTGCCCGGTGGACATAGGTTAGGGTCTCGCTCCAGCTGCTGGCTTCGACACAAGTCCCTGGCCCTCACCCGCTCTCGACATCAACTCAGACCCGCTGAGCTCCGACAAGGCTTTTCTGCAATGAGGACGGGTCACAGCATCTTTTTCCCCATGAGAGCAGTTCACTGTGCCCACTGAGACTCCTTCTTACCAGGATTGCAATCAAAGAGCTCATTCACTTTCTGGGGCTTTGTTACTTGCGTGGAAGCTGTCCTTGTACTCAACAGGCATCTTCACTGCTGTCTGACCAGCAGCTGTGGTGGAAAACACGATACATAATTTTATTTACAACTCTGCCTACATTGCTGACTAGAATAATGTTGAGATACGGAGACAGAAAGTTAGCTAAAATGGCAAGGGCAGAGCACGAAGGGTGGAGAGGTTGGAGGAGAGGAGAGGCACAGCCGTGAGGGCAGCACCAGGAACTCAGCAAGGGGCTTCAGGGCAAACCATGCCAGCAGCCTCCAGGGCTGTTCATCCTCCACCAGTACAAAGCCTTTTAAGCGCACTCTTTAAGCTGAATGCTGTGTACTTTTACATAACTGAAGGAGAAAAAATACCCCATTACCAGATAATTAGCACTTGGACTCAGAGTACTTATTTAAGGTATTATGGACCCTCCTCCAACATTAGGAGTGATTTATGTGCCCCATATTATCAGGCATCCTTGTTTCTTTTTATGATTATAAATATCTGTGGCATGTATCTGTGTAATGTTTATGAGATGTTCAGAATTAAACTCTGGAGACAGAAGATTTCTCTTTATCCAGAGAAAAGGGCTAGCAACGTTAATAACAGTGGGTACACCACCTTTCCTTACACGTTGTAGTCAAGAAGTCCCATTCACACTAGACCGAGAACATCTCTCCAAGTGCAACGCGGACTTCCAAAGCTGTTAAACCTGGTCCCAGCAGGGTGTTAGGAAGTGCTGGGAGGCCTCGGGGCAAATTCACCCCGGGAACTGGACCTGGCAGCACCCACACCATGGAAACCATATCAAAGACTTCCAAACATGAAGCAGTCAGCGGCAATCTGGACCGGCCTCCTAACAGCAGCCAATGAGCAACCCGTCCCCAGGGTCTAGGCTCTTACAAGCATTTTACATGGGCAAGCACAGCTTGTCTAAAAATTCCTATATTTCCCAAGGCTTCCACTCCACTGGTATATTCCCAGTAAAATAACAGGGAGAAGAGACCTTTACCCACCTGTTTCCTCATAAACCAAACAAAAATAGTAATCCTTGACCACATTTCCAATCCTGATGGCATTAGTCTGTCATCTACTACTACTGCTGCTTCTTAAAAAAGCATGCACCAAGTAGAGATCCTTACCCTTTGCAACAAAACCTTCTCACCCGTGAGATTGTCTCTACGATGAAAATCATCACCGACAGCTTTAGCACCCAGTGGCATGAGACTGGTGCTCTCAATTGCAGTATGATGTGTCCCAGCTCAGCTCGGTCCCTGCCCAACATCCCCGTCTCAGGGGAGCAGCAGTGTCCCCTCTGCCTCTACAACCCCAGAGCTGCTCACAGGTCCAGGAAAGCAGACTCCAAACAGCAGCTTTTTGTTAAACCAAGAGACTTGAGGACAGGCAGCCAAGCTGCTGCTGTCACCTCCTCTTCCAGCTCCTTCCCACTGCATCAAAGAAAATAAAACTGAAACACAAATCAAGTCCTATTCTACAAAATTAATAGTTTCCACTTGCTTCTTTTCTGTCTGCTTTCACTCTGTAATTATCCAAAAAGACACAGCGTACTGTGAGGTGCTATTGATTAACAAACCCCAAAGCTGCACTGACAGATCTCCAGGCAGTTTTGAAAGTGGCATTTTAAAGTAAGTTTGTTCTTTCATATTGAGATATTTATGGTCCCCCCTCTGAATAGGTGTGATAATGTGAATGAGCTTGTCGTGGGGAGCAGGTTGCAGTGTGAGAACATGTAGTTTTTATTCTTGTGAAAAACTTCTATAGAAATTAATAGAAAATTATCTCCTCACTATTGAATAATGTGGGATGATGACAAAAAAACAGGGAAAATATCTCATTCTCTATCAAATTCAGAAAGATTTGTCAAGTAGTTTCTACAGAATCTGCCCAGGTTTTTACAGCTCTCTCAGTTTCATCTCTCCACAGGGTTTTGGAAGGGTCACAGAGTATTTCCCTATTATCAGCCCTGCTGCTGTCCTGTTTAAATCCTAAATGATTGGCAGTGTTTGTTCTCTCTTACTAGGACTCCTTTCTTTCTTAGACAGAAAGGAATAAGCCTTATCAGCAATAAGGCTTACAGTCAGCTGGGTAAAATAGGAGAGGCCAGAGGATATTATGAAAGCTGTGTTTGTTTACATTTATTTCTAGTTGTTTGTTTGTTTGTTTGTTTTTAATCCTAAACTACATTTTTAAAGGCAGCAGTGCAAGTTCTTAAAATACATATAACAATGCCACTTTAAAAATTGCCCTGCTGTTTGTTCATTTTATTTGGTTATCTTGCTACGCTGACCAATGTTATTGTTGTGTCCCCCAACCAGGCACTGAACACTCAGGGCCCCAGCACATGGCATTTCCCAGAGGCAGGCAGAAACATCCAAGAGAGCTACAAAAAACTCCTACACCTGAAGTCCATGCACTTCTCTGGGTAACCACTGCTGCTGTCTTGGGGTGAGCCTGTGCCATCAGTCTCCTGGGGATTACTGTGTGGTTCTGGGCTTTCTTGGGTCAGCTCTGCCATGGGGGTCTTTGCTGTGTCCCGGTGTGGCACAGCACAGCATGGTACAGCAGCACAGAGGCAGCTGGAACACCACCACACTGCTGCCCAGGGTGGTGGGTGCAGCAAGGCAGTGGTGGGCTGTAGTGCTGAGCACCTGTGCCTGCAGCTCCCAGGTGAAAACCGAGCCCAAAGTGGCCATCGGCTCATGAGCCATATCCACTCATAGAACAGCGTGAGTGACCTCCTAGCATGTCTTCTCAAGCGGGGAAAAAATGCATTCCCATGAAGACATGCCGTGGGAAAGGAGCCCGGTGCTTTTCTGAGGCTGTAGTTCTGGTGTCGTGCCCAGCCCCCGGGCAGCAGCTCGAGGGGCTCATCACCAGCACAGCCAGGGATGTGGGGGCCACGGTGGGAGCTGCCGGACGGGCCATGAATTCCTGCCTGCGGCCGGCCGGGCGGGGCATAGCAACGGGAGCCGGAGGAGGAACATGAAGCAGTGGGAGCCGCGAGAAAGCAAGCGGAGCCGCGGGGCGAGGCGGGGGCACGGGCGGGGGGACAGAGGAAGGGGGCAAGCAGAGGAGGCAGGGGCGGCAAGGCTGGGGGTGCGCAGTGCCAGCAGCACAGGCTCTCCTGCTGTCGGCTGGGAATGGACAGCCCCTCTGAAATTAGTTTTATGCCATCTTAACTCACTGATTTGTGTACCGCTTTGATTTCTGCCAGCCAGCGCCTGGGCTCAGTCCCCTCAGAGCAACCCACAGCCGCTTCCAAGCACAAAAGAGGTTTGGGTTCAAGCAGCACACATGCCTGCTGCGTTTAGGAAACACTAATGTTACCAATGCATTCCCAAGGAAAGCAGCCAAAACCAAGAGCATGTGATGGTGCTGGCGGCCGTGAGTGCCAGCCCGGCACCCGCCACCAGCCCTGGCCCCACGAGGGGCTTCGCCTTTGCTTTGTGTGCAGGGCAGCTGCAGGGGCCATACACTCGGGCTGAGCCGGCCAAATGTGGCCCCCAGAGAGCCAGCATCGCACATGCACGCTCGCTGCTGCCAGCCCCACAGCGGGAGTCAGGCTGCCTACTACTCTCCCCACTGAATCCCACCACTCCTAGCCTGAGACACAGATTAACCCTACACCCCCACCCCCCCTCCCCCATTTTTGGGCTGCCAGTCTTTCACAATCCCACTTTCTTGGCCAAGGATTTGTAACAGCAACACTCCCAGGTACAGACTGTGGGGGCTGCAGAACTGCTCCCTATGCACACTGATTTCTTTGGAAGCGCTGTGGCACAGGGGTAGCTTCTCTGCTTGGTGCAGCCATTACTATTTTGCACCAGGTCCAGCTCCCAAGATGAACTAGCCGCTGCTGGGGACAGTCATTGCTCTGTCACTAGATTTTTTATCAGAAAATATGGTTTATTGCATGTGAGTGTTGTTCCTCTGAATGAAGAAAATGTTAATCAGACTGCAGAGAAGACAAAATAGCTGTACAGATACATTAAATATCTAGTAACTATGTGATAAATAATTAATAAAGTTAATCTACTTGACCATACCCTGCTCAAGTCATACTCTTACAACCAATCAATAGTAATAAGACATAACATCTGTACAAGGCTTCACTTTCTCCAAGTGACGTGTGATCATTAATAACCAACAGCTAAGTACTCCCAGTACTGCACAGGCCAGCAGAAGCTTCAGGAAGTTTTGATTACATCAATGATTCTGCTTTTAGTCTGTGACATGCTACTGAAGTGCCCTGGCATATCTAGCAGGCACTTTGGCTGGGGTTTCCCAATAAGTTAGGGAAGCTAATTGCCAAGCTCCTGTTGACTTTCAGTGGCAACAAATTTCCAGTGAATTCAGGCCTTTCCAAAACCTCAGCCTTCATATTTTGGAAGCTACACTTACATAGCACTAGGTTTTTAATTCTTTCCTAATTTTAGCCATGAACATGGTCCTCTCCTATATAAGAGGGCTGCTGGTTTAGGAACTGCAGAAGATTGCTTAGTTGGATAAAGCTCACAAAACCATCACTACTATTTCTGTTTCAGCATTAGCGGACTACTGCACCTGAAAGAGATCTTGTCTCAAGGCTACCACAGGGCTGTGAGTCATTTCAGATGCTAGCAACAACCGTCCTACTTTCCTCAGGAGTTAAATTAAAATAGTTCCTGACACAGCAGTTTGTTTCTCCTCCAGCAATTTGGAGACAGAGATTTGCCCCCTGCAAGGTAAGCCATGGCATGTGGGGCCAGCACTCCTCCCAGGCCACTCACCTTGCTTCCCTGGGTGGGCACGCACACGGGGGCAGGAGCACCAGCCCCTTGGAGGCAGCGACCAAGCTAAAACCAAAACAATGAGTTTTCCTGCAGACCACCTTCTTCCAGCTGGTCCAGGCTGCCCACAGGCTTTCAGTGGGGTCAGCTGCACCCACTGGCTGCTGCCTCAGGCACTACCTTGGCAGGAGGAAAAAGATGGATTGTCCCTCTGAGGGTCCCTGGCACCAGCCCTGGGATGGTCATGGAGTCTGCCTGTGGGTTTTGTCCACCTACTCTCTGTTTTAGGGGAGCCACACACCCCATCCAGCACCACCACCCTGTCATGGTGCTCCTGTCCCAGTCATGGTTGGGGAGGTCACCTTTTGGGGGCATTTTTAGTAGTTTCCTGCCCAATGACCACAGGACTGCAGGCAGCCTAGCTGGATGGGAACAGGTTGACTGCTCCTAAACCCCAGGCTGTTGCCCTGCTGACAGGCCCATCCTTCCCCTCTGCAGTTAGCTCCAACAGTGAGCAGGCCCACAGTATAGCCGTACGGGCACTCAGGTGCATGCCCCGCTGCAGCCCATCCTGGCTCACATGGCTCATATGGTGCAGATGGCCATCCAGCACCAAGTGCTAGAGCCACGCTGGGGTGGCTGAACTAAAGAGCCGCAGGAAGAAGAACATAAGAGCTTTGTAGAAATATGTATTTTCACATCAGAGTTCTTTGTATACACAAAAAACTCCACCCTGTTGTCCTAGGAGAAAAAAAAATTGTGGGCATTTCAGACCTACCTATTTTATTAATGCAAACTACCAGATTCAACACGTGAGCCAGCCTGAAAAACAACAGGCTGGGAAGAAGGAATGTATCCACGGTAGGCACTTGGAAGGCCTGTCAGCCACTTCTCCCTTAGCTGGGGATCAGAAAGAGAGGTAGGCGAGCAATAGCAATGCAAAACAAAGATGCCTGTAATTTGGAGTGGGTTTTGCCAACTCAGCCTGGGGCTGTACTGTACCTGCCTTCTAATTACTGGCCAAATGACATGAGCATTCCTGGGCAAAACAGTAATGGCAAGCATGTTTTGGACATGGAAGATATTCATGGCAACTGCTGCCTATACTTGCACACCTGAGTGTGTACGCTCAAAACATGGTTGCACATGCCCCGGCCAGACCTGGCTGCCCAACTACGGCCTTTACATGGCCGGTTGCTAACTGTCCTGTACGGCGTTGGTGTGAAATAATAATAGTCCAATGTACAATTTCAGGAGATTTCAAACAGTTTCAGGATAACCACATTTCAGAAAATGTCTGTAAAATGAACTCTCAAGAAAAGACACGTGAAAACTTTAAACCCCAACTCATTAAATATTCACAGTAATTTATTTGCTCAGCTCTAATCAGCATCCAAAGAGGGCTGATAAACGCTGCTTACAAGCAGTTCAGACAGCAGGATGGGTCAAAGTAAAAAAGAAAGTGAAATCCCAGGGTATCAGCAGTCAGTACAGGGAATTAGTTGTCCAACAACAGGAAAACAAAGGCTGGGATAAAAGGCTTTCCCAGATAAATATAACTGGCTCATTCTGACAGCTCACTCTTGGAGGTGCAGACACCGAAAGTCTCCCAGAAAGAACCACACCTCTGTGTGCTCTCCCCAGGCACACACAGCAAGAAGGCATCTGTCTGCCCTTGCAGGGTGTTCTCCTCCATACCCCATCTGAAGAAGCTGGGTGCATTTGAAGTCCCTGCCTCTCTAATGCTGTCAGAAGTTGGTACAGATATGCACACGTGGAAGAAGGCTGCAGAGTCCTGTTTCACTACAAAACCATGCTGCAAAACCCTCTATTTTTAGTTAGTAGAAAATATGCCTATACAGACAGGGCACAGAGGACCAGAGCAATACTGGCAGAGATGGGAGCTGGAGCAGAGACAGAAGTTAGGCTCTGGAGTCGACAGAAGCATGACTGGGTTTTCAGTGAATATTCGGCAGTGCTGCAGGACTTGGCCTCTGTGTCCATGTGAAGTGCAGT
This sequence comes from Phalacrocorax carbo, assembly GCF_963921805.1. Lineage (NCBI taxonomy): Eukaryota > Metazoa > Chordata > Aves > Suliformes > Phalacrocoracidae > Phalacrocorax > Phalacrocorax carbo. Next base: position 30,229,793 of record NC_087520.1, on the reverse strand, counting down.
TACCTCTAAAAACTGCATTTGAGCATATGCCACAAGGAAAACAACCCTCTTGAATCATTCTGACTCAGTTTCACCACTAAGCAAATGGAGCTGATAATCCATGCATCTCTCTGGGGAACACTCCATGACTCAGGCTGTATTTGGGTCATAAGAGATTTCAAAGGTCCTTTGAGCAAAAGCACTAAAGTGCTGCAAAATATGACAGGCACTGGTAGTCAGCAACTACCAGTAAGGCATGCCAGAACTATGAGACTCTTCTAATCTTTCCTCCCCAGCTGATTCTGTCAGCCCTGCTCTTCCTTGAACTCTTCCCTGCTCTTGGCATTTTTTTTGTACATGATGGGATGCCCAGACCCATCATGCTGTGACCCCGATGAGATCCCAACACATCCAGGTGGTCTCAGAGGGGTGCGAGCCACGGCCCCACTGGCACCCCCTTCTCCCAGCACATGCGGGCTGTGATGATGAGCTGTGTGTCCCTCAGGAGCCCAAGATCTCACATCAGGAAGGAAAAAAAAAATCTGAAAATTATGGAAGAGGCATGGACACCATCAGAAACGAAGCCATGGAAATTGCTGGCAGAGTTAGTTACTAAATATTTTAAGACCAAATAAACCTGATGTTTTAGAGGGCTCTGGTCCATTATTTTTGTTCAAATTATATATGCATCCTCCAATACATACTTCTGCAGCCATAAACACAAAACATGAGAAGGACAGAAAAAGAAAAAACCGTGCTGAACAAGGGAGTTACATACTGTAGGAATGCAGGAGCCTGTGATCTGCGTTATTTCTTTGCTTACGGCCACCTAGCAACAGCGCATAGGTTAATCCTCCACAGACTGAACAGACAGCATCAGCCAACAGGAAAACAAAATATCTCTGCTCAAAAAAAGCATCAGAACAAGAATTACCCATTTGCAAGAGGGTTGTAGGAACAGGCAGCAACAAATATGAAAGAGGTATACATGATACTCCTGCAAAAGGAAGATTTCCCTGTAAATAGTGTTATTGTCCACCTCGTTATTAAAAATACAAAAAGAGCTTTACAGCATTTACAGAAAACCTCTGCGGAAGCTGCAGGAGCCCTGCTCCACAGGGAGCTGGGGGATTGAGCTGGACTGTGGTCAAGGCTGGTTGCTGTCTTAGAGAGCGCCTTTAAATGATAGTGTCCTCTAAAACAATAAATAAACCTTTAAGCTGTAACCCAGAGGTTAGCAGCACCTGCAAGGGCAGGTTCAGGTCTCTGAGCATCTCTTGGACATTAAAACATACCATCGCCTTCTTAAAACCATTGTTTCCAGTGGCTCAGGCTCCTCTTTGCAGCTCTGCCAGGCGCCCCTACACCAGGACATTCTGCTAAAGGGGCCTAGAAATACAGAATTAACTCATCAGGAGATCCCCACCATGCTGGGGCTGACCCGCACAGCTGCTGTGCCCTGGAGAAGACATCCTGTGGGGGTTGTCGGCCCCAGTATCTGCTGCGTCCACAGAGCCTGCGCTTCGGCAGCACAAAGGGTGTCCCTGGCAAAGCTACAGCCCAGAAGCTGTGCTCTCCCCCCCAGCATTGTCCCTGTCTGCACTGCCCCTCCCACTCCACCCAAGGGGTAGCCACCAGGGATGGGGTTTTGGAGGAAAATGTGGTGGGAGGCCACTGCTCCTCGCCAGCTTGCTGCTGCTGCCTTCCTTGCCACCCCAAGCTGAGTGTCACCAGCTGCTTACCAGTGCCAGCACAGCCAGCACTGTCCCCGGGTAAGCTTCTGACCCAGTTTTTCTGAGGGGTCTTTGTGGCACGGCACACCTTCCTGTGCTCACTAAGGGACGGCAGCCAATGTCGTGCTGTGCATACCTCCCTGTCTGGCATGTGATTTATTAAGGGGTTTATTGTTGCTCCTTTTCTCCTGTTCGCCAACAGATGGTAGCAGCACTGCTGCTGTCATGCCTGGCCAGGAGCTGCTCGCAGGATGGGATGACTTCTGCTGTGTAAGTTTTCCTACCTGATGAAAAGTCATTCTTGTCCATCCCCTTGCACCTCACTAGCTGCGCTTCCAGAGCCAGCCTAGAGAGCAAAGCAAGTATCTCCCAGGACAGCATATTCTTAATTCAAGGCTCAAGGGAGGAACATGGGCAGCTGATGGTGTTGCAGCTCTGTTCACTGAGGCTGGTAAATCAAAACACGTTCAAGTACACCAGTGATTCCTGGGCTGTATGAGACTGCAGCAGTGTACCCTGCCTGGCTCTGCCCACAACAAGCCGTTCCCAAATGGTCAGCAATACCCAGCTTGAAGATAGGCACCAACAAGGCCCAAATTAATGATTTCATTTATTATTTACAAATTTAATTATTGGGCAAATTCCAAGCATTTCCTGCCACTGGCTTCACTAGCCGCTTGCACCAGATGCGGCGCTGAGCTGCTTGCTGCCTTTGCTCACCCAGAGCACCGAAGCCAGCTGGAGTTTTGCCTAAGCAAGGTCTGGCTAAGACGGAGCTAAGTACTGACCTCAAGATTTGGTCTGTGGTGAAGCTGCTCTGCAGAGGAAAAACAAAAAAACACCAACTCTGCTCTAGAGGCTTCCCCTAATTCTGTAAAGTGCTTTGAGGCTTGCGAGCGGCTCTGTATAATCAATAACATCATTAACAAAAAGGTGGCCGAATGGCAGCTACCTCTGATTAAAACAGAGCCCTTGGTGTATTGCAGCAAACAGCCATGTAGCCATTTCTCTGATCAGATCCAGGTCTTTCCTAGTGTCATATAATTCATGTTAAAATCACAACAATAAGGCAGACTTCCTTGCAGCTGTTCAGAGGTCTTTGGAGGCTGCCATTGTACTTTACCTTTTTTACACTTTATGTATTACAGCCTTATTTTCACCCTCAGCTAAGGCTGTGATCCTAAGCTTCCTCACAGCCTTATCTACAACTCATATTTCAAAGCCTAATTTTCCTGCCCCCAAACATAGAATAAAATAGCTTGCAAAAAGGGCTGCAAGGAAGCTGCAAGTTCTGTGGTTTTACAGCCCTTCACCATCGGATCTGTTTAGGTTCTATTCCTCATGGAGCCAAAAACTTCCTGGAGAAGTACTGTAGCTAGAAGGTATTTCTTGACCTGGTGTAACACTCCGTCCACCCCAGCTGGTGGAGAGATTATGAAATTTTAATTGGACTGAGAGCAAGATATCACTGTAATTGGAGCCCAAATGCCTGCATGAGCCTGAGAGCTAGGACTTGCTGGAAATCCTTGACAGCCACCAGTGGCCCCAGTGCCCGAACATGCCTGTGTCCCTGAACGGAGGTGATATGCATCCTTTTCTCTGCTTGTGCTGCAGCCACTGGCCCCTTTCCAGAAAGAAAAGGTTTTGCAAAGGATCCTTCCTGCTCAGGACCGTCCAGGTTTCCACCTTCCCTGCGCTGGCATGAACAGCAGCACAAAGGACAACAAAAATATCCTAGCTCATCCAGCATGAGCTGATGTCTGCCCTTGGGAACACACACTCCTCATCACAAAATGACTCTCTGCTGCAGCACTAGCAGCAGTTTCTCGCTCTGCTGAGCTGCAGTCCCCTTCTCCAGTGCCTGGCCACCTGGACAAGCCTGCTGTGGCTCTGTGTGTGCAGCAGCCCCCACAGTGGGCACCGTTTGCTCCACAGTGTGGCATTTCAGATCTCTGCACTGGCTGTTTTTGTACCACCATCTGGTAGGACATAAACCAAGTGCCGACTTCCACCACCTCAGAAAGGTATGTGGGGCCATTGGTTGGAAAAGATGGGCATGCTAGAGGAATGCAAATCATGGGATTATTTATTATTCACATACACTACAGGCTGAGAATCTGTCACCTGGCTTCATGTAATCGTACAAATCACTCAGCTGAGTCAGTGGTCTAACTCTAGACCCCACAGCTCAGGGACTCAAATGATCCCAGAAGGACCATGTGCAAACATTCATGCCCAGATGACACTTGCTGCCATGCAAACTTTAAAAGTCTTTGCCAGACACGAGAGATCATTCTGCACATGTCACATATAAAACAAACCTTGGTTTTACCAGGAAGCCCACATTGAATAATCTTCAAGAAAACAAGGCACCACTACAAAATAACAGCCTGAATGCTTAGCAAAATTGTCTTCATCTAAAGGTCAAAGCAACACTTGCATAACATGCTTTTTTTCTGTGGCAAGTACAAATCCAAGCTCCAAGGTAGCCAAGTGCTCTCCCCTCCTAATGGCCATCTGCTAATAGAGTGGCATGCAGCTCTCCCTGCCCTGGCCATCCCCAATGCGAAGGGCTTATCACATTACTGCTACTCTGGGAAATCTTGACTTCTGACATCAGTGCTACGAAGGTGGCTGTTGGTGAAGCATCATCACTTTACAGTGCCACTCAGCAAAAGGTTTGGCTTCGTTCCTATCTGTAATGCCATAAAACCTCAACGGGCAGACAGCCCCACATCAGGGCAAGAAACTGGCTTTGCCAAGTGATTTCATTGGCAATGGTCTTCGTTTATGCCAGTGTGAGGGACAGGACACCAGGACCTCCCCGACCCTCTGAGGTTGCTGTACCAAGGCCCCCCTCCACACAACTGTCTGGTCTGTGCTGTTCATGGGACGAGCATTGCCATGGGAAGGTTCTGACATTACTGATGGGCTGCACAGTTCCTTCATTGTCCTAAGAAAAGGAGTATTTTTGAAAATATAACAATGAACCAAGGAAGCAGGACAATTTAAAGTGGTTGCATTGGGCAGAGGTGTCCTAGGGGACACCTGAGCACGCTTTCTGCTGCAAGCTGCGGTTTCAAAACTTGTGGGGAAGTTACTGACCTCTACTAAAGGCAATTGCACAATCAGGGTTTGCTTTGGTCAGGTCTCCAGCACCAGTGCTGGAGCATGCTTGGCGTCTAAGGATGAAATGTAATTTGTCTTATGGACCTGATCTCCTTCAGCATCAGGATTGCTGAACAGAAAAAATAATTTTAAAAAATAGGCATTTGAAGGAGGGATTGTTTGAAATATAGCATTCATTGCAGCACAGCTGGGAACAGTGTGACCCCAAGGGACACCCTGCCCCATTTACTGTTGGCCTCCTCCCCAAGCTCTCTCACCTCCCCTTGGTCCACATCTTCCATCACATCCCAGCAGAGCTGCAAACCTGTGCTCCTGTGCCAGGCACGGCCAAGCCACACTCCACCCAATGCTCCCAGCCAGCCTCCAGCCCACCTGCACAGGAACCGCAAAAGGAAAGCAAACAAAATAACCAGTAAGAAAACACTTTGCATTTTTGTAGCAATTTTCATCCAAACACAGCATCTTGCAAGCCATGCTGAATTCAATTAATGAAGCCTTCATTTCTTAATTCATTAAGAAACAGTCTGATTTATGATCTCATAACTGAAATCAAGTTGTAAGATATTGACTATATTTACTTTTTTATCTTTTGTGAGAAAATTAATAAAAAGGAATATTAAAAACCTCAGTCTGTACTGAGTGGGAAAGGAAGGAAATCCACTTCTTTGTTATAATAAGCTATCTATATTTCTAATTAAACATTTTCCAGTTGTGCCATCCAGCAGGCATATTCCGTGAATCTGAAGCCACAATGAGGTCCCTGCCCCATGAGCGCAGTATGTCCTTTTGGGAAGCAAGTGGCCTGGAAACTCTGATCCGCAGCCAGCACTCATCCTGCAGTGATGGGGTGGCCCAGGAATGGACCTGCCCAAGCAACCAGGGACCAAAGTCAAAGAGTACTGACCCCCCAGTTAGTATAAATAATTGGTTTTCCAACATTAAGGCCTCCACAGTGACTTTCCCATCAAGGAACCATGTGCTACTAAGAAAACTAAAGGTTGAAGGTTCATTACTGGGACAAGTAGAGCATGAACTTTTGCAGAATGCCTCATTGATTAGCATCATCTCTTGACCTAAAAGAGAATCTCTAAGTACAGCTGATAGGAAGTTGATTCCTGCTTGGGTTTATTGCTATTAAGTATTATTATTATTGATTTTGGCTCATTATTTCCTTTACTTGAAAAAAAATGGAAAAAAAGAAAGAGAAGTTCAATGGGCTTTCCATCAGCCTGGCTCCAGGTAAGGCTATTCACATTGCAAGGCAAAATAGAGTTGCACATGCAGATGCTATTAATACTTCCTTTCTAATTAAATTCCACAAGAAATTGTGCAGGATATTTCTGTCCCCATACTCATTCTAGTCCAATCATCTTTTGATTAACTATCCTCATGCACTAGGAATTAAGGTGTGACCTCTAACTTTTTGTGAGAGAGATGTGCTGTTTTTAACATTAACAGCTCCATCTTTTCATTGTTCCTCAAGCAGTGTTGGGAGGAGGAATATAATTACACACAATGGGGGCATAATTCATACATTAAAAGTTACATTAAAATGACAGGTAGCAAAATATAACAATATAACAGCCTGTCTGTCACTCTTTTATGGATTGCTGGCACCCTCCAACCCCATTACAAACATGTCCCTGGAGGGACTGCAGGAGGAAGACGTGAGTGAGATTAACACCAGCGGAGACCTCGCAGCGCTTGGTGCTGCAGGGCTCCCTCAGCAGCGATACCTGATTTAAACTCCTGTTGGGTCTCTGCTTCCTGCAGGCACCCTGTCCATGGCTGCTGCAGCCCACGCCACTGGTACCCATGGGTCCCACTCTCCTGACAATGAAACACCCCAACATTGCAGGTTCCTGAAGAAGAGTCCCAGTGCTCCCATTAGGAGATAACATTATGCAGTTTGATGTATCTGGGGCATGGGAGGCCCTCCTTCGCAGCAGACAGGAGAGCAGCTCTGCTGCCTGCAACATCGCCTCCTTCCCAGAAGAATGGTCTGGCCCTGGCAGCGAGGAAGCCGAGGCCCCATCAGCAGGGAGGCACATCGAAAGGGCTGTTTGCATGGAGTCAGGCTGTGGGTACCAGCCACCCATGGGGCAGGATGCCTAGGCCCAGCTACGGCAGCTCTGCCACCGGCAACACGCCTGGCCTGGCAAGTCATTTGGACTTTGCCTGTCTGTGGAAGCTGCAGACCGGTTTCACTTACACTGCTTGCATGGGGCTGCGGAGAAACTGGTACAAACCCCTGTACATGCAAATTTGGGAGTTTTTTCTGCTCAGCTGCAGGGTGCTCTCTGTCAGCATAACCTAAATGCAAAATGCTGTTTGGAAACTGAATTAGGGCATTATCTGCTGAACACACCCATGTCCAGCATCCTTCCCCTCTGCGTGGCTACCAGACACCCACCTGGGGCTCCTGCACTGGCTCACAAGCAGATGGATTTGTGTGCAGCCTCAGCCAGCCAGACTGTTGATCTGCCCTAATGCAACTCATTTGGGCAGAAGTGAATTTGAAAACATCCACAGTGGTGGGAGCTGTTCCCCCTGGCAGGGAGGCACATCCTCTAAGCAAGCCCAGCTGGCTCCAATGGAGGATGCTGTCCATGGGCAGGCAAATTCCAGCTCAGTTTTGGTGTACACCTTCCCAAGACTGCAGAGAGCTTTCATGTGAGCACAAGTGCTATGGTCAATGATCACCATGCTTTATTTAGTATGAAAATAAAATTAACTTAAGCATATGCATATATTTAAGTGTAACTGACTCCTTGGTTAATCCCCACAAAGAGAAATCTGCGATCACTCCTCTCTTGGTAACCTTCTTGCAACATCGGGGCCATGCTGCCTTGCCTGCTTGAGCTTCACAAAGTCCTGGTCTTCACATTCCTCAAACATAAATAGTAAACATTGCTTCTGACAGCAATTAGCTAATGTTCAATTAAAATTTTTTTTCAGGTCCAGTTTTGAGACCTGAAGATCCTAGTGGATTAAATACAAGTCTAAAAACATCAACGAAAAATGAATGTAGGGCTGTTACTGGGGAGACTGAAAAGATGAGAAGGAGGGTGAAAAATCCTGAAAGATCCAGCCTGAAACCTTAACACAGCAGCCAGTGGAAGTCCAGCAGCAGGAGCTTCATTGGACTCACGCTATTCTAGTTAAAATATGCAAATCATTCAATTTTTGCCTGGATAGTGAAATGTGTATTTTAAGATAGGCCTGTTTTGGAGAGCACCAGCCCTTCCTGCCCCCCGCTTCTTACACCCTCAAGTCTCATTTAGACACTAGTTAATGCATAGGGACATAAGACTGTCAGGGGTCCCACTGCAGTGAGCAGAGTTTCCTTGCCCTGAGTCACCCTGCAAATTTAACTGCAGGATTTTTGCCATTGTTGTATTTGTTTTCAGAAAAATGGATGATGGGAGGCCTCTACACGTGGGGTGTGTACCTTGCTCTCTCCCAAGCCTTTCCTAGCCGCTGCCTCACACCTCAGGCCCACTGATATAGCCTATTTCTCAGTGCACAGAGGCTGGTTTCATCCCAGCTTCTTTGGGTTTTTTTCTTGCCTTTTTTTTCCCTTTTTTTTTTTTCCTCCTTTTTTATACTTTTTAAAATATAGCATATTTTAGTCTATCCTTTAGCACTCCTCACCGTATAAACATAAGGAATTAACTGACACAAGAAGCAAGGTTTAGCTATGTTAATTACAGCAGCCCCAGTTCTTTTGGAGCTGCATGGAGTAGTGCACATCGCAGCAGCCCCTGTGGAAAACAGATCACTGACACCAAGCTGTACCTTCTCAGGCTGTGGCACCAAAAGCAACCCGAAGGAGTTAGGTTTTCATGATGCCTGAAATTATCTGGAAAAAATAGTACTGTCCATGGTGGATACCCCAAGTAAAAGCATTGGATGCTTTTTGTGGTAGAAATTTAAACATGTTTGATCTGTAGTATCTACATCAAGGAAACCCATTGTCACTGCAGCGCAACAGCCTGCTCAAATGGCAGGACAGGAGTGACTGCTTCAGCATCCATCCCTTTCCTGGGACCCGCATCCCGTGTGAGGTCCCGCTTTTACTCATTGCTCATCCTGCAGGCCAGGGCCAAGCACCCACCCCAAAATGGGAAACGAATCTCAGTCCTCAAGTACACTCAGTATTAAATAAAATCACTTCTGATGTCCCCATAGCTTTCAAGTCAGCTGGCAAATCATGGTTATACAGATCAGAGCAGTCACAGACATGCCATTTCAGGCAGCACAAACACAGTAACTAAAATGAATTTTTACGGCACCACATTGTAATAAACAGACGTCCTGTTAATTTCTGGAAACCTTCAGAATGGTAAATGTAAGTCTGAAAAATAATGTACTCCTGGAAAATGTAGCACAGTTGGAATGTGAGGTTAAATTTTGTGATTTATAGCCAGCTGTAGGTTTTATGCTCTCTTTGAGTTACATTCTAATGTCTTTGGGCTGCTGGTTACTGAGGCCTGCTTCCTTGCTGGCCAGAAAGGTAAAAGGAGGGTGGCTCTTGTCTTGAACCTTTTGGGGAGTAAGCTGTTTTTTAAACAACAAAATTTAAAATATTGGGGTATGCATTTATTCCAAAATATTTTTTGTTCTTCCCCCCCCCAGTCATACCCACAACTACCATTTCACACTACTGAATCCTGCACAGCCTGAAGAAAGACTATTTAATGGTACCCATACTACGGGTAGACCTTCAAAGTGCCCTACCACCATCTGGTACCAGTGTCCCAGGATGTGCAGCCCAGTATGATTGCACAGCACAGGGAGTAACAAACTAGAAAATCATGCCAACACTCCAGCTTTAAGAAGCTCTTTTACACTAAAGGCTAAATCTGTCTGCCTGTCTTTCTGTCTACCTAGTAATTATGCCAAGATTACCACCATGGCACTCAGGAAACAAGGCAGCTAGGAAGTCCTTGGTAAATTATATGTATATATAACTACCCTTTTATTAAACAAAATATTTATATAGTTAAGACATTTTTGAGCCTCATGCTTCCATCCTCCATGAAGCCTTTACCTGGATATGCATATTTTCACATTTTATTGTTAACATAAGTTTTAAGGGCATATCCAAGGGTTTAGGCAGTGGAACTGGAAAGCTCTCTATGGACCATGAGCTGTTAGCTGCAGCTTACAGCAGCTGAGCACTAAGTCTCTGGAGTAAAAAACAGGGGACTGGGTTTATTCGGGGTGGCCCACAAGCACTGGAAGGGAGCTGTGCCATGGGGCATAGGTCTGGCCCTGGTGCATCAGCCCCAAGGGGTCTGTGGTCATGTGGTGTCCTGGGCACCTAGAGCTGCTGTATCATCACCATGCTGGTATGTCACCCCATAACTTTACTTAATAAATAGCATCTTTACGTTTGTTCTGTTAGCACACCCTAAAACCCTCAAATGACTTGAGAGCGCTGTTCGATATATGTGGCCTGGCAGAAAATAAAAGCTAGAAAAGAAGATATAATGCTCTCCTTTTTCTAAGACAGCCTTAGGTTGACCTCTACACTTGTTCATTCAAAGCTTTTTCTATACACCTTCCCTTTGCAATCACCAGCCATCACTCTGGCACAGTCAGGCTGTTCACCCACGCACTTGCAAGAGCAATTTCAGTGCACAGATTTAGAGGCTGCTTTTGGAAACAGGTCTAGCATGACTGATGTATAATCTCCTCCGTAGGGCAGGGCAAAGCTCTTGCAAGCTACTGACAAGCGCAAGCATTAGGCTAAATGTCTTACTAATGAAATTTAATACACCAGGGTTTGTGTGCAAGAAGATGGCGCTGGAGCACACACAGCACAAGAGCAGGAGATAGATGCAGCCTGTAGGCTTTGTACCTATACGATGCCCTGCAACATGCAGAGGCAACTGGATCCCTTTCACCTTTGTGCAGCTCTGAGAAGCCAGCTCCGATGGTATTAATGCCAGCCACAGACAAGGCTGAGTCCCCTCACTCCCCGCCAAGGGGGCGGCAGCCAGCACTTGCCCAGGAAGTGGGAGGGTGCAGGCCCAGCCCTACTGTGCTCTTGCTTCAACTGCTGGCACTTCCTTCAGCGGGAGTGAAAAATTGCTTGAAGAAGGTAAGCCCCCACCCCTGCTGAGCAATGCAAGTGGAAGAGTCAGCAGCAGCATACAGGCACCAGTGGCAGCAATGCCAGGCACTAGCAAAACCGTCACCCAACCATGAGCTGCAGAAAGTCCAGAGCAGAACAGTAAAAGCCATGAGCAGCTTAAAAATATGACCTAGGAAGACAGGTTTAATGGCGTGACTGTATTTGGTCTACAGTAGAAGAGGCTCAGGGAGGTCACACTTGCAATCTCCCTGGAGGTAAAGGGTTTTGGGAGCAAACCAGTCCTGCTCCAGGGCAAGGATGATGCATTCCAATGGCAGCAGGGGAGATTTGAGCCTGGCATTGAGGAAGAGCTTTTCCATTCCAGCCCTTTTATCTTTCTTGGTTTTTCCTCTATCAGGTCAGGCAAGGAGCTAGCAATAGTCTAGATAAGCCTGGTCCTGTTACACAGTGGGCAGACAGACTGAACCATTCCCAAGATCCCCTCCAAACCTGTGCTCCTGTGGTTACCTGGTCCTAAAGCTTCCCAAATCCCTTCATATCAAAGTTTATCAACACACCTTTTTGAGTTTTAAGTGGATATCTGCTCAGTCCTGCACATTTCAGAGTTGCAGGCTCCTCCTTGGGGAGTTTTTAAGACTGGCAGGTTCTGTGCTTTCTGGATAAGCAGGGTGGCAGAGACAGCCAGCCCTGTGATGCATGGGCACTGCCAGCAACGAGCTCCAGAGCTCACCTCACGCAATTTACATTTCCCTGCAAAATTCGGGTGCAGCCCCAAGAAGCCAGAGCACCCCACTATCACCACCTGCCAGGAGGTAAGGTTTCACAAAAGGAAGGGATCCCAAGGTGTCTGGGAGGTCACATGTGCTCACAGGTGACAGGTAAACATGACAAATCTGGAAAAGAGCTGATAAAGCCTCCTCTGTGTAGATAGCACAGTTTTTTTCCATTTTGCCTTTGCAAGCTCCGGCAGACAGCCTCTCACACACAGTATAAATGAATCTGCATTTTGGAGAGGATCACTGCAAACGAGCTCTCCCACAAGAGTCAATGGCAATCACAGGCACTTGGCTCCTCTGGAAACAGATGGCATTTTACCTTTCCTAAGGGCAAGAAGTTAACAGGGAAACCAAGGGGATAGACCTTACATGCTCCAAAGCGCATTTATGACCTTATGGACAGGGAGTGGACACAGAGGACTCCCAGCCTTTGGGTACCTCAAGCCCCCAGGTGCTTGCAGAGGAGGAGCCAGAGCTGTCACCACCAGTGGTCCTGCTGCAGGAGGGAAGAGCACACTGCCCATCCATCCAGGATTTCTCAGAGCACATCACATTGCTGCTGTTAGCAACCCAGCCCCTGGGCCAGCATGGCTACAGACCTATAGGGCCCATCCTGCAGCTTCTTCTAGCTCAGATAGATCTGTTCTAAAAACACATTTCCTCCTTACAGAACTGTTTAGTGGTTTTGAATAATTGTTCCCTGTGATACTATTTTCCATCGTTTTAAGAGCCAGTGATTTATTTTACTGATGTCCATTTATTAGATTTTCATCTCCTTAGGAAAACAAGTGCTGAGAAAGAAGATGGTCTAGATTCCCTGTGATTGTACCTGAAGCATCAGCAATAAAAATTTGCAGCAAGTTTTCATTTTTTGCTTTTTTGATCTAAGTTTCTGGAGAACTGACATCCATTTGTCAAAAGGAATTATTATGAAGCGATACCTATGAGTGCCGATATTGACTTACTGTGTCTGTGAAATTTCTTCTCATCTCTTTCCAACAGAGCTGAACACAAAGCTGGCATTGTCTCCAGGGAGCAATTCAAATAAACTTTTAAGCTAGTACGAATGCCCAACATACCTCCTTCCAGGACCAGCAAGACTTCAAGAAACCCACTGGGAAGAGCTGTGCAAGTGCTGCTGCGGAGAGCTGTGAGACACTCTCCCCTCCAGTCTGGAGGGGATGCGCTCTGGGGGCCGTCGTATGATATCTGGGCAGTGGTCACCCAGGAGATGAGTTATCACTGTTATCCACATGCAGATCTCCCAGGAATCAGCAAAACACCCTCTGCAGCACAAAAGCACCCTCTAAATCAAGAAATTGAGCTGAAGAGAGACAGGATTTCCAGGACCTGCAGCCAAAGGAGGCGGCCACATAGCAGAGGGCTGGCTCACGGCACAGGTGTGTATTTCCCCCCTTCTATGCAGCAGAACAACCCAATACCTTGGCAGAGGCACAAAAAGCCAAAGTGGGGCAAATGTAAGCTTGCCATCTGCTCCAGGCAGGCCAGGCTAATTCGGGTGTGTAACACCTTGCGCCTTCTGCCACATCCCTTGTCAGGCAGTGTGTGCAGGCTGCTGTCACTGATGGGCAGCAGTGAGGAGCCAGCGTACCAAGAGGCTGTATCATGGAAATGGCATTCTGTGATCATAGGCAGTCTCCTGCCATAGGGACAGGAAAAGTTTTGGCCGTCTTTTTCCCTGTCATCTCTGCCTGCCATTATCCCTCCTTGTGTTGGAATAAGGAGGTCAGCCAGACCCACACAATTAGAGGAGATCATGTAAGGTTGACCTTGTACCCTGCCACGTCCTTTTAAGTGTGGGCAGTCTTTATCAGTAGCAGTATAGAAAATACAGAAGAGATGTGCTTATAGGTGGGAGAATGAGATTGTTAAGACATTTCTTCCCTCACTCTCCACAAACTAAGATAGTACCTCTGCCACTTGGGTGAACTTAGGTTATTCCCACTCATACCTGGCAGCCCGTGGTTTCCTCCTTCATCTTGACTTCTGCTATTTTCATTCTGTGATGTCTGTACTTTTGCACTATTGGGAGTGGATTGTGTGTGGATCACTAACTTTTGGACAGGTCAGCCTGAGCACCACTAGATGGATACTAATAAGAGGAAACTAATACATCAAAGAAAATGCTTTCTTTTTCTCCTCATATCCCTCTCCCAGGCATGCTGCTTTCTTCTGCTCTTGTTGTTGCTGCCCTTTCTCACTCTGCATTTATGCTCTGATTTCTGCAGATGGTGCTGTACCAAGACAAGGTGAAGATTGACTTTTTAGGTCTGCTGGAACTACCCAAATGAGCCTGCATGGAGCCTCCCCTTCAAAAGGGACAGTGTAAAAGAGATAACGGATACTACAAACTGTGCACAAAACTTAACAAAACAATTAGAGCCGTGGCTGTTAAGAGACAAGTGATAGCGCTGTGGGGAATGCATTGGCAGGGTGTGGAAGTGTTTGAAGGAGAGATCTAAACCCTGGAGCACATGGGGACCTCCGGTCCAATTAAGTCATTTGACAGCTGGACATGGCTGTAGCTAATATTTGGCCCAGATGGATCTAGATAAGCGTACCATATTTGTCACTTCCTTGGCAGACAATGAGTTGCATGAGCCCTGTAAAAGCTGAGCAAACATCCCTTCATTTTGCACAGCTTTAGGAGACCCAAGAGTAGAAACTTGGGTGGGGGTCACTGTGGTTACTATAATAGTTTTTCTGAGGACATTGTCCAAAGCTAAGATCAATTCCTCTTAATTTGTAATTGATGGAAGCTGGTACAGGATATGGCTGACCCTTTATCCGCAACAACTGTACTTGCCCTACCTGCCAATAGACCATATATTACTCAACCCAGTGACACTAGTGAGTCGGTCACGCAGAATTGGTGGGGACCAGAGTCTCTCTGGCCACACTGATCACAGCTGGAGGTGTGCACGTCTCAGCTGCATTGGCATAGCTGTCTCTGAGGGCCTAATTTGGCCTTTTTGGTCAAAAAAAAGATTTGCCATCTTGTTATCAATGGCAATCCCTGAAAAGGAATTGCTCCAGCCTGACCACTGGGCTGGCTCACAGTGGTTGCAGTTAGGAAAAAACATCCCTTTACCAGTAAAAGGAGAAAGCTGGATTTTGAATCAGCAGGATACAATAAGTCTGGATTCCCAAAATACAGTTTCTACAGCCCCATTACTTTGAGAACTTCCAGGGCAAAAAGCAAGTGTATCTCTCATAGCAGAAGGACTGTGCTGGGCAAGAGCTCCTGTTTCTGCTGCACTGGCAGATTACAGAAGACCAGGCTCTAAAGCTGAGAAGTTTAGTGTTTAGACCCATGAATTCAAAGTAGTTGGGCCCTGGGAGCTTTGTGGAAGTCTACCTGCATCAGGACTCAGGACGCCCTCCCAAAGCAGTTTAGGTTACGTTCTTTGGAAATACACAAAGCCAAAAATTCCTCACATGGCAAAGATCTGCCAGGCCACTGAGCATTTGGTGTGGCCTGGGGAGCAGGGTGGCAGCCCTGCTGATTTCCAGCAGTGGAGTCAGTTTGTGGGGTAGTTAAGGACATACAGAACACTTGCTTAGCTCCTTCCTGATCTCCTAGCTTTTGCTTTTTCTTTTTTTTCTTCCCCAGTTTAAGCACCAGCCATAGCAACAGTGGTGTGGCACAAGGTATAAGGATACACAAACTCCAGCTAGTCCAACCCAAAGCGCTCACCCTGCCTCAGCCATATTACTAACAGGCCTAGGCACAGCAAGCAGTTGCTGGAGGAGCCATGATCTGCAAAGGAGCCCTGAGACACAGCCCACACCAGGGAGATGTCCCCAAGTTTGTGATTAGACACAGTGGAGAGAAGTGAACTAGAAGTGCATGACAAATTAATAGCTTTGCAATTTGTTTCTACAGCAATGGTGCGAGTTCAGGTATGAAGACCAGCCTGGTACCAGCCTCAAGGCACTCTGGGCAGATAACGTATGCAACATGTGCTTCATAGACAGACTTTCAGAAATAACTTTCAAATCTATTTTCAAAAAGCATAAGCCCTTATCAAACTAATTCTTTAAATTAGTTAATCATCGTTTGTACTATCTTGACAAACAAGTGGATGCAGAAACACTGAGGCTTGGTGTCCAGTTGCGTCCTGGACTGCTTTATGCACAGGGTATTTGTTTAAAGCTGTTTTAATGACCATATCTGCCTGTGCTAAGTAAAACAGAATGATCCTTCCATTAGCGCAACTTGGAAATGGTATCTCACTTGTTTCCATTTTTCAGATGTGTTAATAACTGGGGCCCATATTAAATCCAAGCAGCAAGGACTCACTCCAGGCTTGGCTATTAACAAGCCAGTGGGAAGCTCTGCCAACTCCTGCAAAAACAGCCTGACCCCTGCAGATGGAGGCAGTGGGAGATGCACCCAGGGCTGGTTCATGATGCAATCCTGTGCCCTCGCTGGGGTCAGGAGCAGGCTGCCGGGGCAAGCTTGGGCATCAGCTTATGGACCTGCATATCACCTTACAGACAATCCCTCCAACAGGCAGCGTGTACATAATTCTATATATGTGGGCGAAATGAATGTGAGACCTGTGGCAGTGCAGGCTGGCGGGGGCACGGCTGTGGGTCAGGCCACTGGCTGCGCTCCCAAGGAGGGCACTCCCAGCACGTCCCATGGCTGTGTGCTGGTACATCCTGAAACTTTTTGCTCATGCTACGGCTGGCTGAGCAGCTGGTCACCAGCTCGTGCTGCAGCTGCCTGCCATCACCAACTTCAGCATAATGGCTCAGCAGCCCCAGCCTTTGCCCCGTCCTCTCAGCTCATGTTTGTGTTTCCAAATACACATTTCATGCAGTATTTCAAAGGTTAAACACTAGTCACCTCTGACACCGCTTGTTTCTAAAACCTCATTCGATATTTGTATGTGGGGCTGTATTTTCCCTGGTGGTTGTACTGAGAAATTATGGTAGATTGAAATTTTTCCAATACAATTATTTTCCTGAATGTTTTCTGCTAGCTGAAAAGTAGTGCATGGGGAAAAAACAACAACAAAAAAATAAAAATCCTAAAGACATTGGGTCAGGAACACCCTCCTGCATAGCAGGGTGCTCCCACCCTTGTGCCAAGGAGCCTGCAGCCACCGCCTGCAGCAGATGTCTCAGCCCAGCCTTCTTCCTTCGGTCATAATCCAACACGGCTATTGCACCAAGCATGAAATGAGGATACCACAGTTTGCTGACGAAGGTGATACCCAACTTGGTCGTCAGCACTAATGGAAACATTTCCACCTCTAAAGTTTTTCTGTGCACATCAACCCTTCCTCCCAAAAAGCAGGGAAATTGAAGCTGGTTTTCAATATCTTACATCTCTGGTGAGAGATGACGCAGGTAGAGAAATTATTTTGGTGCAGGTGCCACAGAGACCTTATGAGGACTGGACCTTGGATGAAGAGCCACCTCTGATCCCAGCAGTACCTGCAGAAAGCATGGCCTGCTTCGGCTGTCACCATGCCGCTAGGTCAGGCTGCCGGCCACCACAGTCCCTCATTGCCCCAGCAGAGACAAGCCAAAACTGATGAAAACTAATGCAGACCACTTTGCCCCAGAGCAGCATGGGAACACTCATACATTCCCATACACCACTGGGGTCCCTCTGAGGGAGGGAAGGGACATCAGGGAATGGGAACATAGTCCCCACTGCAAGGAGATGTCACCTGGATTTGCCCTCATCCTACTGAGTCACAAGTCACCATTTCCAGCAGTCATTTTTGGAGGAATTGGCTGTCTCAGAGTGGCCCATAGCAAGCCCCCACATCCTGCTAAGCCCCTGTAGCGGCACAGCCCTCCCACCGGCCCGTGCTTGGCCACCTCTGTGTCTGAGCTCATCCTGTTTGCTAACATCCCCATTAGCTGGTAATGACTATCATTTAGAAAACATATTTCCTCCCACATGGTTCCAGAGGGGTTTGCAAACTGAGCAACAAGAGCTCAGCGCAGGGACTGCTCTGCTCTCTGGGGTGAAGTGCTGCAGCAGCTCCAGGGTGCACCACAGCCCAGGAGAAGACCCACACATCACCAGCACTGCTTTGAGATGCTGCTTGTGCCAGCAAGGAGCTTGGCACTGGGGACAGGTTCCTGCACGCAGAGCTGCCCCTACAGGGGAGGTAGCCCCAAACTAGGCCAGTATCTCCCAGGCATCAGCAGTCACTGGTGTCCCCAGGCAGCACTGTATCCCAGCATGGCCGGTGCCTGGTGGGCAAAGGCTGCCCAGGGACCACCAGTGCCATGGAGGACTTGGCACCACTAGCACCCACTGCCCCATACCTGCCATGAGGCCTGGGAAAGCTGGCAAAACCACCACCATAACAAACTTCTGCTTCTTTCCTGATTTTCTAAATGTCTGGCCATTAAGCATTTATTTCAAATTCCTTGCTATGGAGTCATCATGCATTCAGGTGGAGAGGAAAGTGAGTTCTGCAGGAGACTGACAGTAATTTTGCATTAGTTAAGCATTAGCTGACAGGTGTACAAAGCAAAGCCATTACTCCCATCAGCTGCTCTGCCCTGGCTCCTGTCCCTATTGTGGGGCTCCTTCAACCAACAGCTCCAAAGCACCACACAAACTCAGGAGACTAAAGCCTGGTAAGGGGGTGTGTAGGGGTATGTGTTAATCGTAATTGGAGATGAATGAAAGTAATGATACTGTGAAATTGCAAGAACTTCCTAGAAAATGTGGCCTCCAAACAGCTTTTACTAAATCAATTACTGTATACTAATCACTGAGTACTATTAATAGGAAAAGAAATACATTAAGAGATCACTGGGTACATTGCACTGAAACAGCCA
Organism: Phalacrocorax carbo; assembly: GCF_963921805.1. NCBI lineage: Eukaryota > Metazoa > Chordata > Aves > Suliformes > Phalacrocoracidae > Phalacrocorax > Phalacrocorax carbo. The sequence goes on along the minus strand of NC_087520.1, from coordinate 30,211,233 downwards.
GGATCCAGAATTGTATAAGAGATCAATGCCGCTTTTCTGCAGAATAAACTTTAAAGAACATTAAATATATAGAAAATCAATGCAAATTACAATTCCCTATGATTACTGTTGCTGGGTGCAAACAAGTTAATTCTCTGCGGTATTTCTGTACATCACCATCAGCCTGACTCCTGCAGAAGCCTGAGTGCTGTCCCATCACCAGAGGCAGAGACCCCATGGTTAAGAAACATGTTCAGGGCTATTAGGAAGAAATTTCTAGTCCAGTAGAAAAATCAAACTGGTATTTCAGGAAAGTCCTTGTCCGACAGGCAGACCAAGTGTTTTCTATCATGTGCTACTTCATGCAAAATTATGTCCAGGAACCTAAATGTTATGTTATAGAGTGCTTAAAGATACCATAAGACAGAAAACACCCCACAGCCCTCCATTCTTGCTGTTTACCAGGTGACATCTATGTTAAAGGCTTTTGTACAAACAAATACAAAGACATGGTGAGAACAGGACCTGCACTCCCTGTATGTCAGTCTGTGTGTGGTCCCCTGCAAGTACAGAAAACGAGGTTCAGGAAGAATTCAAGTGTACCACTTTTTATGATCCTGATGAGACTCAGTTGAATACTTATTTTCAAACACCCGAACAAGATCTGCTGAAGTTTAAGTGCGATTAATTCCTCCTGGTACCCATTCTTGCTATTTTTGCCCCAATACTGTCACTGCTGTGCAGTTTCAGTCCTCTTCCCCTCTGAGGAGGAACAGTGTCAGCATTGAAGATGTTTCCCTTTAATGCATCTCAGAGCAGCTTTTGTCTGCTTTTAGTTTCTTCCACAAATGGGCCCTAGGACAAGAGGGAAGCAAGCATGGCTGGCATAGCATGGCAAGTGGGTGGCACCGACAGCTGTGTGTGCCTGAGCCCCTGACAGTGCTGGGTTGCCTGCAGGGCTGCTTTGGGGATGCTCTGCCCCAAGTCCAGCAGCTGAAGCCAAACCAAACCCTTTTTTTGAACTGAACTAATCGCAAAAGAAAGAAGAATGATGAATTTTGAGAACTAGAAATGTCCTTTTGTATCTCTTTTAAATTTAAATCTAATTCATAGATGAAAGACCCTTATACCCATTGTTCCCTTTAGGATCTGCATGAAAAGGCATAGAACAACAAAGGACCCACTGGACTTTCTAAGAGTCCTGCAGTGCTTCTTGCCCAACACACGAAGCCTGTCTCACCTTCTCAGTCCCCCATCTTTAACTACTTGGACATCACCCACCTTTTGATGACTGTCTTCAATATTTTATTGCCCTGTACCACTTTCTGTTAAACCATCCTTTATCATTTCCCTCCCACCTGCTAGACACTCCCCCTTAATAAATTATTAAAGCACGTATTTAGATCACAGAAGCAAAGAAATTACATTGATCCACGGCAATACGCTCCCACACCATTTCTTCATTCAGGTTGGACCTCAACACCAAACTCTCACCTCCAACATTTTCATCAGCTCAGCATGCAGCTAACCTGGGAACCAAGGCAGGCACAGGGCAGGGGACAACCTGCAAGGTAAGGGTGCCCAGGGGCCGGCATGGCTGCATTCCCACTGGGCAGGTGCTTTGCAGGATGAAAGCAGCCCCCCACAGAGGGGGTTTTCAAACTTGAGAAGGGGTATTTCCTCCTTCTTGCATTCTTTTTCTCTCATTTTTCTTAAAGAAGAGACCAGATGGATTTTTAATTATTTTTAAGACTTTCCTGAAATACCAGTGTCTCCGTACAGCCCTATGCACTGGCGTGGGCGGCTGTGGTACCCTCCCAGGGATGGTGCATTGCTGCAGGCCTGTGATGGTGGTGGCATAATCACATCTCACAGCACTGTGGTGGGGACATGCAACCATGGAAGGGGCTCCCAAATGCAAATGTATCAGGAAGAGATTGTGAGGGAACTTCTATCCCTTTTTACCTATGGACAAAAAATTTTTAACCCCAAACCTGGTTCTTCTCCAAAACACCCCAGTTATCTCATTCTGCTATGTCACTTTTTTGACATAACAATTTAATTTCAAATGGAAACCACCAAAACATCCAGGGTACCACAGATGAACACTACCCATACCAAAACCAGCCTGCAACTCTAGGGAGCTCATAGTTCTACCATCAGGAGGGGTCAAGGTACCCCACCCCATGGGGAAGGCTGTGGCTGGCAGGCAGATTAGGGTGACCGCCGGGGCACCGTGGCTCTTTACGCACAGGACAGGCACTGAGGATCACAGCTGAGCTCAGCACCGGCTCCCAGGTGGGGCACTGCCCTGCTGGCTAATTGCAGATGATGCACAACATGGGCAAAATCCACTTAGTTTAAACAACTTGCCTCTGTAGGGAAATTCATCTGGATCCATCTCAGTGTATTCAAAGCAGAATAGGTATTTCTGACCAACTGAATCCATTGTCATTCTTATTCCAAGCTCTAAAATTAGCCAAGGCTGAAAGGACAGATGAACACTAACATTAATCAGGTAACTTAGTTTGTGCCTAAGCACAGGAGGTGACTTTGTGAACCATTAGGACAGAGAATTGTTTTCCACAGTAAAAAATTATTCCATTCCTGAAGGGATGCAGTTTCCTGGGGCAGACAGACCCAGGATGTTGGCATGAGGTGCCCTGCACTGCCCAGGTCAGCACACGGTACACCAGCAGCATAGAAAAGTTCTGCCTTCGTAGAACTTTGGTGCCAGGTCTTAGCCCTTTGCAAGGGGGATGCTGGATGCATCAACCTCCCTGGCAGCCCTGGTGCACCCCTCAGTCACAGCCATGGTCCACCCTGCAGAGAAAGGAGCAGTTATTTTTCTCCTGAGACTTTTTAGTTGCCCAATAAGAAATTAAAAGGGATCGGTTTCATTATCAAAATTGGCAAGAATGGTTGCACAGCTGTATAAAATAGCAGCTTCTGGGGCACCTTGCTTCCACAGAGCCCGGCACCAGTGAGCTGCCTCACACGGTGCTCGTGATAGAGGGCCTGCTAATGCTAATTTTGTTAACTTCCCACATCAAAAAATGAAATTAAACTCTTCCCTTCATAGCCTCATTTGGGGCTTGCAAGTGAAGAGTTTTCAAGCCCACTTTACCACTGCGGAAAGGCAGGAGAGAACCTGATGTGCAAAGGGGTCTTTTCCAACTTGCAGAAGTTTGGGGAAAAAACAGCTGTTTAAGTGCTGTTGCATTTAACAAATCTTTCAGTAGCATATTTAGGAGATTCTTAATAGATGAGCCAGCCTGAGTTTACCACATGTTACCATAGCAAATCAGAGCAACGCACAATTTTCTACAGGTTCTGTAATGCCTAGGTGGGTGCAGTGCTTTGTGCACAGGAGGTGTTGTGCTCCTGCATACCTGCCTGTCGGTCCCACTGCCCCTAAACACTGGTGTCACGCCTCTGGGGCAGGCTGGGGCTGTGGGCAGAGGCAGGGGTGTTTGTTTCTGATTTGGGGGCATTTTTGTTTGTTTGTTTTTAAAACTCAAGAGACAGCTAGCAAAGAGCATTCCCCTTTCTGACCCAAATCCATTTCAATGTTTGAATGGAAATTTCCACCATTTTAACTAATTTTTTCTTTTCATTACAAGTCCTCTTGTAAATGCTCTAGGTAGGAAGTAGAAAAAGGAAATGTCAAAGAAACCCAGAAACAACTTTCTGCTCCTCTCCTCCCCAGTTCAGCTACTCAAGCTTTCAGTGGCAGAACAGAGACAGAGCACAGATGTAGATATAGAAAATGACCTTTGATTTTCCCCAGATAAAACAACTTAAAATCAAAATTCCAGTTTTAATCAAGTGAGGGCTAGTGATTTTCCTAGCCTCATGGTATTACTGAGCCTTCCTGCATCTCTTGCTGCCGACACACAGCTGTGGGCTGGCCCAGAAGTGCAGCCCCCAGAAAGCTGCTCCTCTGTTCCCTGCCTGAGGGCTGCGGCCCCCGACCACCTCTCGCCCATGGCACCTCTGACCCACTACGCGCAGCCCTAGTTGTTCAGATTGCTGCTTTCAAACATATGGGAAGGGGATTGTGCGAGGTACCCTTCGGTCTGGGGAAGAAAGCCCTCTGTCATGTAGCTCTACTTTTCCGTTCTTTCCTTAATCATCTGCCAGAACAGGCTTCATACTGAATGGATAAAAATACTGTAGAATACAGTGCTTATACAGACCGGTATCAGCGAAATTATCAAGAACTTCTAGCGGTTGTGGGTTTTTTTTTTTTTTTTTTTTTTTTGACATAAACGTCCAGACCTACATGACAGCCATAATTTCTCTTATTGCTATCCCCCCCTTCTCTTTTTGAGGGCTTCCAGAAGCGAGCTCCCAGCACGGGACTCGCTAAGCCTGCCTTCCCCCCCCCCGCGCCCTGCGCTGGCCGGCCCCTTCACACAGCCCTGCCGGGAACACCCACGCACGACAAGGCTCGGCGCAGACCCACGCTGAGGCGCGCGGGGAGACCCCGCCCGCTACGCCCCGCGCCTCCCAGTGCGCCGCTGCCCCCTGGCGGCCAGAGGCGGCACCGCCCCACCGCTTCCCGCGCGGGCCGGGGGGGACCCGAGCATGGGAGGGAGCGTGGGTTCTGCAAACCCCAGGGCCAGGCCCGGGGAGGGGCTGGCGGGGCCGCGGAAGCAGGCGCATGCAGCGGGGTCTCCTCGTCGCCTGGCTGCATGGGGACTCCCCCTCCCCCGGGGCTGCGCCGTGAGCTCCGGAGAGCCGGAACACCCACGCGCGGCTCTCGGAGGACACGGGTGATCTCTGGGTTTCATGCAGGTATCTGTCTCGACCACCAACAGCTGAGGCACCTCGGCATCTCTAGGCTTTCTCAAACGCCTGAAGCAAAGTCAAGCCCACGCAGGTGCTGCTCCGGCCTGGAAATGCCTAACAAAAACTTTTAAAATAACCCTGAAGCTTCCCATTTGTCCTAACAAGCTACTCACATCTCCCACTTCCTTGGAAGTCACAGCTTTCCTAACCTTCACAGCCCCTTCCCACAAAGCCAGAAAACTAGTACTGGGGCCCCTGTGAGCAGGTCACTTAGAGGAAGCAGAGCACAGACAGGTATGTTTGTGGGTGAACAACTTAAAAAGTCACAGAGCAGAGTTTGGTGTAGAAAGGGTCATTTTTCCCTTCCTTCACCCTTAGGTCACTGCTTTGGGACTCCAGCCATGTGGCACCACTTTGAAGGAAAGGCTCAGTGCTGGAGAAAACAAAGGCACTGAAGGAACTGTTCAGCAAGCTCAGGAGAGGTGTGACAACCCTGATTGGAAAGGCAGGAGCTGCAGACGGAGGCACTAGCAATGATTGCTAACCAATGGCAGGAGTAATTAATAACCCCACCTCAGCTATTGCCAGGGATGTAATCCCAGATCATTAGATTATCTGCTTTGCCCATTCATCCAGATGACTTCTGTAAAGCAATTAACCCCTCGGAACTCTCAACTTCAGCATCAGAGAAACCAACACATCAACAGTAGTTTTGGCAAGTCCCTACAAGGATGGAAGAAAAAAAGAAAAAAGGAAAAAGAAAAAAAAAAAGATTTGTCAATTCAATAGGTAAACCCCTGTACCTTGGGGCATATTACATCCTTGTCAGAAAGGGTAAAAACCTTCCCAGTTATTAGATGTCTTTCTTCTGCTGAGGTACCTGGACACTCATATCACATCCAATCATCTTTTTGTGAGAAAAATCAATCTCTTAAAACTTAACAGCATGAGGCTTGTTTTCACAGCCACAGTTTGTTTCTGTGACCTCTAATAGGCTCCCAACGTATCTCCAAATCCTCCTTAAAATATGGACTCAAAACAGGCAATTCTAGTATTTTTTTCTCTGAAAAGAGCACCAGTAAAAGTGTTCTCCCTTCTGCTAATGGAACCAAAAGAAAAACAAGCCATGCAAGGATTGTATTTATTTCTTTCACAGCAGCAGAGCACTAAGTCTTCCAGCTGCAGCTCCAAAGCACCATCTCCCATCTGAAACACAACTTGCCTTCTTTGTACCCAAATGTGCAGCAAAAGTCAGCCAGCTCTTGCCTTTGGCTGCGTTTGCTGATTGAGTCCACTTAACAAAGACCATGTTTCTGTCTGACTCTGTTGGCTATTTACACCTCACTGCTTTGCTGTTTGAAAGTTTCACCAGAAAAAGGGTTTCTGTCACTTAGAAGTGCTCAGTCTACGGCACATGGCCTGTCTCTGCATCCAACCTTTCCACATGGTTTTCAGTAGCAAAAATTTCAGTGAGAGCCTAAATACTTACAGCAAAAGATGAACAGGACTGAAACCTCACGGCTTCCATGAGAAGCAAGTTATCTGCTGTTGCAATTTCAGTGTAGGTCACAAGAGGCAGCAGATGCATTTCCAAGAAGAGTTTCTACTTCCATTCACCCTATTTGCATTATGTGTCTTGCTTCAACACAGCTAATTACAAAAAATTACACAGTCTAGCACTCTTCCCTCCAAAAGCCATAGAGAAGACCTGAGCAGACATTGCAAAACTGTTCAATAGCTGATTTGCACCTAACTGCATAGGAAATTGCTACTAAATAAAGAAATACAATGATGCTTCTGTTTGGTTTTCATACCACTGGAAGCCTCACAAAGCTTTACGGATGCAGAGCAAAGTGTTCAGGTGTTAGGAGTCTGAGCTGAAGGTGTATTGGTCCACCATGAGGTCTCTCCAACACCCACGTGTAGTATGGCATGCTCTCCAATTACAAGAGTGCATATTTAAATAAAAACACACTGCTTTGCTAATTAAGTGACTACCTATTCGATAAGGAGCAATGCATCATTTTATTTGCCATTGGTTTTTTTTTTACTGTAGGGATTATAACTAAAGGAGTGCCATCGGTTACCACCCACCATTTAGCACACACTGCATGCAGCCTCCTGTTTCCTCCAGCTTTTCTCTGACATCCATCCCTTGTCACTGATGTCAAAAAAGTTGGAGAATCTGGGGCTCCCATTGCCAGCATACCAAATTATACTACTGTCATGGTTTTAGCTGGGATAGAGTTAATTTTCTTCACTCTAGCTGGTATAGTGCTGTGCTTTGAACTTAGCATGGAAAAAAAAATGTTGAGATAACACACAGATATTTTGGGCTGTTGCTGGGTAGTGCTTGTACTAGTCAAGGACATTTCTAGCTTCCCATGCTCTGCTGGGTGCGCAAGAAGCCGGGAGGGGAGGGGGCACAGCTAAGAGAACGTATTCAAACTGACCAAAGGGATATTCCATATCATGTAACGTCATGCCCAGTATGTTAACTGGGAGGAGCTGGCCAGGGGAGGAAAGAAGCAATCGTGGCTCAGGGACAGGCAGCATTGGTCGGCAGGTGGTGAGTGGTTGTATCGTTTGTGTTTCTGTGGTTTTTTTTTTTTTTCCTTTCCCTTCCTTTTCTATTTTATTATATTAACATTATTGTCATTATTATAATAATCATTATTATTATTATTTTATTGTAATCATTAAACTGTGCTTATCTCAACCCACAGGTTCTTTTGCTCGTCTAATTCTCCTCCCCATCCCACAGGGTTGGGGGTGGGAGTGAGCGAGTGGCTGCGTGGGGTTCAGTTGCCAGCTGAGGCTGAACCACAACAACTAAAAATAAAGAAATCCTTACACAAATAGAACCCAGTTACAGGCACTTTTTACATGGTTTAAAGTTACACAGAAAAGCTGTGACAGGCAAGAAACTCCAGGAAGAGCATCATGATTTTTTTGTGGTCTCTCAGCTCTTGGGCTTAACACATAGCCTTAGAGAATTAGAGTCTGTTGCAGACTTATCTATGAGGACACCTTCCAACTTCTGCAACATACTCTGCCTCTATTACATAAGGCAGCTTTGATTTTAAACCACCCTAGATATATTTTGACAAACACCCTGTGCAAATAGGTGAACAATAATCAAACACAACAGAAGACAACAATATCTAAGGAATACAGCATAACTGTCACATGTATCAGGGATGAGACTGAACTGGAACCTCAGTTCAGCATCTTCTAAATATTTGGTATTGCAACTTTAGTGTTTTTAATGTAGCCCCAATACATAAAACCAGCAATGAAACCAGGTTACATACCTTAAGTCAATCAGAACTCAACAGTTCTGAGTTACTGACACTTGAGTCAAGGAGTTACCCAGGAAATCAGGAATTATAATTACTGAGGATGCCAGAATTTGGCAGTGAGCATTTCTGAGCAGTTAGTTCTCACTAAAGGGATATTAAGAAGCTGCTAAGAAATCAATGTAGCTTAAGTATTGTCAAGCCAACACTGTACATCATTTCATTCATAACAGACCTGAGAATGGAAATTTTCTTCCCTCTACATGTTCTGCTTACATCCCCAACAGCGTCACACCCCATTAAACACTACAAAAGGATGAAAAGGAAGAAGTACCAAAGAGGAATATTACTCAATAATATATGTACTTTTACAAAATCATCAGAAATTTTACAACACACAAATGAGCACAAAAGAGATTTATTCAGCCCACAGAACAAGGAAACCCAAGCACTACGTAAATAACTTATTACCACAAGAAGAAACAACATCTTGTCTGGTACTCACGCAGCACTCATCTTTAGCAAAACTCATTAAAACAAAACAAACAAAAAAACCTAACCCCAAACTAAAAACATATCAGAATATTTGTGTAACTATGAAAAAACTGTTTGAGAAATATAGACTTAGAAAATGCTTAAAAGAACTGTATCTAAAAACATTAAAATAGTCAATCACCAAGCTACCATCATCATGTACTCAGACACTAAAGCAACAGCACTCATGGCTCAGCAATTAACAAGCCAACCAATATTTGTATTTTTCAACACGTCTATTGCGAAGACCAATATTTACTGCCACTGTGCCACGGTCAGGAACATAACCCCCAGCCTCCCTACCTGTGCTCTGCATTTGGAGAACACTAGAAGCCACTGTCATAAACCAATAACTTTTCATTCTCAACCCTACAGCTCATGTGAGTGCTTGAAAGCAACTGAGCAGACAGGTTTCCCCACAGCCCACACAGGACTTAAACCACACCTCGGCTCCACAAGGCATGGAAACAGCTAAGCCCACCATGCCCAGCTCTTAAACATTGCCTTTTAACAACCTGCACAAGCAAAACTGCATTAATTGAAGCCTGCCTTTGCAGTTACAGATTAGTTTAGGCAAATGCATCATGAAGAAGCTCTTACCTGTAGCAGGTCCCTCCTCCCAACTCACTGCCAGCAGCAGGCAGCCCTGCCAGGTGCAGCAGGTGAGCTGCCCACCCCTGGCATAAGGCTTATCTGCCCATCACTAGCTGCCAGATGGTGAAGCAACAGAATAAAAGAAAACACAGGCAGAGTGAGCAGTATGCCTTCCTCCCTGGTCTGCAGTGGGTAGAGTGCATGCCATGCTCATTTTGCCCATGGAAATATAAGGCAAAGCGAGGGCACTGTTTCTTCCCCATCGATTTGGCTGCAGCAGCTACCAGGCTCTTGCTGCTCCTGTGGCACTTTGATCTGCTCAGACATATCAGCAGCTTTAGATGCCTCTTTGCCCTCCACAATTTATGTTCAATTCCCAGGTTCCTGCTGAAGGGCTGCCAGCAAGAGCTGTTCCCCCCCCCCAGCAGCTCTGACCAGCAAGGCACAGCACAGCTGGGGAGCTGGGCAGCTCCCCCTCCCCTTTGCCAGAACTCCTCTTCCTGCCTCTGCTGCCTTAAGTGCATGGCATGAGCAAAAGTCAGCCTGACACACAGCCATGATGCTGGTACACTGCAAAAAAAGTTATATGCCCCAAAATATACATTTTAAATGAGGAAGTAACTTTCTCTTGCCTTGGTTACTCAAACTTTGCCAGACTTCTGCAGGACAGCTACAGCTCAACAGCAACATTTTCATTTACTCCAGACAGAACATTTAAGTTCAAAAGCAGGTCAAAGCAGCACTGGTGTTCATCTGAAAAATATTTTAAATCCAAGTTTTCTGTCAGAAAAGTAAATCCAGCTAGAGATGTAAGAGCAGAAGATGAAAAATACAGTGTCTTTAAAATATATCACCACATGAGCCCTGAGGACATCTAAATCAATGGTAGTACTGGCAATATGAAAAGCATTCAGTAATTCAAGCACTCTGGGTCATATATCAGCCTTAACTACAGATAAAAGTTATCTTTCCTTTTCCGACTTGATCACTAGAGCAGCATTCTGGTTAAAAACTCATCTGATACGTTTTCTTATAAAACACAATGTAGGTCTCAAGTGACTACTGCACAACTAAGCAGTTCAGAAAATAAACAGCAGATTCCTCAAAAGACACATTAAGAGTGATTCGGTGTCCACAACATGCCTCCTGCAGGCCTCTGACACCAGCCTCACTTCATATTTATTCCCATCCTCAGGTGTAGTATGAAGTTTTGAAGACCAGGAGACAGACAAGTGGTATAGTTTCAGTCTTCTCCACCGCTGGCCTCATCAAGCCAGCCATTTCACAGACCCCAATGCTTCACACACATCCAGTAGCTCTGAGGAGAGCAGACACCTCCAGAAACTCACAGATGACTAAACGATGAGCAGCAGAAGCAGCTAAGTGGGAACTTTGTATCTCTCCTTCACTTTTCACAACCTGCAGCCTAACTGCACTGGAGCCCTGATACTCCCACGCTTGAGGGGGCACCTCCCCTGCTGGCTGTGCTGCATGGCATGGCAGGGGCAGGCAGCACCCTCCCCTGCTGAGGGACTCCCGCTTCACCTGCACAGCAGCTGGCCCTGGGACACTGCTGCAGTTCGGTAACAGAGACAGAACAACTGTCTCCACTACACTGTGTCTCAACTCCCAGGCTGCAGTAAGACTTAAATACTTACCTGGTCAAGGTTCAATTTGCCTTTTCTTTTTCTTTACTCACCTATATAGTGCAGCACATCATCGCTCTGTTGTTGCATGCTCCCCAGTACTGTTTGTTAAGGACAGTTGTTTGTTAAGAACATTTGTTAAGGACCATTGGCCTTTTTAACCAATTTTAAATTGAGTATACCTTACCCAAACACCTCATTGAAGGATGAACAAGAATTTTTATTGGTCTGTAGTAAAGTTTAAGACCACTTCCAAGAGCTTGCACGTAGCAGGTCAAAGAAAGAAGTATCTAAACTACTCTAAGCTGCTCAGAAGTTTCCTCAGGAAAAAAATTTCAGAGGTTACAATTAATTTAGTTGACAATGTTCTGCAAAGCTTGAGTTTGGGTTTTTGTGTTTCAGGGTGTGTTTTTGTTGTTGTTGTTTTGGATAGGTTGGTTTGGTTTCTTTGCTGTATTTAAATGAGTGAAGTTTCAAACATAATTTCCTTTGTGCACAGACATGTTGAGTTTAGAACTTTTGGGGTTTATTTTTCTCCAATTTCACATCAGCAAGGCTACTAAATTAAACCTAATTCTCTTGAAAATTAAACATCTACAGAAATTCCCCACTCGTATCCAGATGCAGGTGAAACTGGTTTTGCCTTATTAGCTCCCTTATATTTCCTTTTCACATGTGAAGTCAGAGGCTCAAGCTGACTGCTAAAATGGCAACATAACACCCCTTTACCTTTTTACATGCCTCACTTCTGTTCTTCACAGTGCAGGTACATACCTCTTTCACTCTATTCCCTTAGGATATTTAGTTTTAGCACCTTCGCCACAACACAGAGGGATTAGTGTTTAAGCATACAAGATGCCAGCTCTCCACTCATGGCTGGAGCCCACTGCAGGGCCAGCAAGACCTGATCAACCCCTGCATGTGCCAGAGCAGCACTGCAACTTCCTACTGCCTGCCTTTGAAAAAAGATTTTACACCATGACAGGTAACTCTTTAGCAAAGTTCACCTCAAAACCTCAACCTCAAGTGTTAAAAAAGAAAAGCTCTTAAATGATAAAAGTTATTACATTTAATCCCTTTGGGGGAAGTGGGAATGATTTTGTGATTAAGGACCTACTGTGGGGCTCAAGAGAATTAGTTCAATTCTGAGCTCTGAAACAAGCTTCCAGGTTCCCCTGGGAAAGCCTAGGCAATCTCCTATCTCGCATGGACACCGGCAGGGTAGTTTATAAGTGAATGAAGCCCTCAGACATTGTAGTATCAACGACCAAATAAATGCATAGGTAGGAGTTAGGTGGGCTGCAATAATTTTGAGAACTAGTTTGCTATTCAAAGTGGGCGCTACCATTACACTATCACCACAGCAATCATACTTACATTTTTAAAAACAGATATTAGAGTCTTAAAAAACAATAAGTTATAATATAACTTCCTCTTGGGCTGACAGCTAGTTTCCTAATGGTTTTAGCTAACGCATTAAGTGAATGAAAAAAGCTCCAAGATAAAATTAAGTTGGCAGGCCTTTTAGAAAGATACCACTTAGTTCTCAAGCACAGGACTATTTTCCACAGTTTGCACTGCAGGAAAATTTTGCTCAATTAAGATCTACAGTTGGTAATGTTTCCTGGTAAAATTAAATTTATGAATTGATTTACTTCATAGAATGAATAAATTCAATAATGAAAACACATCTGACAACAAGTTATGATAAAGCAAGTCAAGCAAGCACTATCAGGAAAACAACACTGAAGTCACTGTGTAACCTTCTAGACTAAGTACTCTAATACACAATCCACAGTGAAAGCATTAGACAGCCTGTCTTGCAAAAGGAAAGAACAAAATTATGTAATTACTCTGATATACTGATAAGCACACGGATTAGTCAGTTCTTCACTATTCACTACCAGCAGAAACGTTCCCCTTCGATTATGAAAAGCAGCTGTCATATTTCTGGTATGGGTACGTGTAAAATAAAAACTACTTCACATTTTTAAAGACATTACAAAAGTACTGTGCCTATTATGGTTGCAAGTAGTACCTATGACATATGTAATGCATTACAGAAGTTACTTTCAGTAACTTGATGTGTGCTTCATTACATCTAAACTATTTTCTCTATGAAAGTAATTGCCTCTTTCAGAAGGTGGAAAAATCCACAAAAATTTTTAAGAAAAACTGTTTCTAGCAATGTTTCTTTATGTTCTCTCTATAAGCAATAACTTATCTTCTATATTAACTGTTTTTGCAGGGTGTATTAAATGTATTTATTGTATTAATAATAATAAACATGTATTAAATTCAAGTATACTTGATATTTCAGTAGAATGGCTGCTAAAAATATTTTTTAAATCTGGTATTTGATTGGCTTGTATGTAACTACAGATTAAGGTGGTTCCTTACATTAAGTAACTTGACTGCTTTTTTAACTACAGTTATTTCTATATTTTCCTTAATTTTCCCATTGTTATAACTTCAAGTTATAATGGAAAAGAAACAGTTGAAAATACAAAAAACCCCAAACCCAAGCAAATTCAATATTCAAGAGATCAACATAAAACTGTTTCAAAGCTGTCGGTTGTTAGGTGAGCAAGTAACACCAATAATTCTGGTTGAAGGCTGAAGTCAGTCCCTTCACCTTCATCTATCTATAAGGTAAAACGCAAAAACAACTGATGGGACTTTCCAGGAATTTAGAAAAACTCCATCCATCCCATCCAACATCCACTGAAGTCCAGGTCTGACCAGACCTGCCCACAGTCAGATGAAGTTGAACCACAAGGTGAAATTGGTGACAACTGCATAAACCAGGTAACTATTTTGTGACTGTTTAGCAGCTTCTAATTTAAAATTACAAAGGTACAACACAGATATTCATTAATATTTATTTTAATACAAAAGCCTTCTTAAATTTTTCGGAAGTTCTCACAGGCTGGAGTGTGACAGAAGATGCGATGCAGGTGTGGTTAGAGTACTTCTACTATTGCCAATGGTGTCAACAGTGTCTTCTTAGTTAAGCTCCCCATTGGTGCTGTACTGGTTTAACATGAACAGCTGTGACAAAAATATGACAAATACTGTAAGACAGTTGCAGTGTCTGTATCCGTCACCCTCCCCGCACCTACTTATATCTAAAAATCAATTCCCTTCTTCCATCAGTGAAAGGCTAATTGCCATCTCAATTTTTCATTTTACTGTATTCAAACCTAATTATTTGCTATAAGCTTTTGATCGTTCCATGTCCTCAAATAGGTAATCTAACTTCTCACTTCAGTGCAAAATATCCTATTCTTTTTAAGTATCCTGCATACTGGAAGGCCCTGTAAGGGCCAAGTGTAAAGCTAACATAATCCTCTAGCTAATACTGTGCTGCAGAACATTTAAAATGAAAGTATATGTCCTGTACTAATACCTGATGCAAAATCATGTATACCTGTATTACCACTGATGGGCATGTGCCTCACCAGTTCTTGTTCCTTCCAGGCAATGTGTTTCAATATGAACTGGCCACACACTTCCTCCTCACATATAACCTAAATCATCTCTATTACAAATTACAGCAATTACTTATTACTCTACCTGCCATGAACACAGAAAAAAGTTCTCTCCTCTTTATAACCTTAAGAGAATCAACCCATGCCAAGAGGAAGAACTATGAAAAGAAACCATGATTCCTCTAATAATCTTTTATGGTTCTGATAACACCTTTCAGATTATGTCAGCTCCCAGCTGCCATGCACTCTTGGGTAACTCTCCATAGCACTGTATGCCTAATAAGCAGTAAAAACATCCACTTACATTTCTCAACTAGAGAAGCACATAAGTATATTTTTATATATTATATTTTATATGTCTGTAAGATAAAGGGACCACCAATTACTCACACATTTAACCATCATGCTTCACTTCTTAAAAAGGCTGAAAAATACACTCAAAGCAACAATTGACATGCAAATCAAATCTATGTGAAATGTCACTTGCCTGCTCCTCTCTAAGCGTTGACTTTCTACTGAGTACAAGCTCAAGCTAACTCTAAGCCCCTTCCCTCCTCTCCCTCCACTTGAGACCATGGCTAGTCCAGAACCTCTGTTCTAACACAACTGCTAACTTACTGGCCAACACCAAACAGCTCACAAGCACAGAAAGCAGCTCTGACAGGCACTGTAGCTAGATTACCAGAAACCATTACCTGCAACAGGTATCAGTCACCATGGGCCTAATCCCCTTTTAAATTAGTGGAGAAAATTGTTTTCAGTGTCTCATTTTCCTTCCCCGCCGCCACTACATGTCTACAAAAAACAAAGGCAAAGCCCTACAGAAAAGCTAACTAGCCTTCCTACAGGCCAGAAGGTATTTCCCTCTCAAGGTCTGCAAACCTGCAAGGAGGGCACATGACTGCTTAGCTAAAGTCAAAGTACTTCATTTAAACTGATTGTGATTTACCTTTTCAAATCTACTCTCAGTGAACTATGGGGATGCAGAAAATTATTTTTCCCCCTACCCTGGAAGAGTTTAAAATGAGAACTTTAAAATGGTGATGTAAGAAAATTAGTTATTTCCAGTCATGCTTTTGTTTGTTTCTCCAGTTGTCTTTTCCCCATTAAAAAAAAAAAAAGATTTAAATCAAGAACTATGCATTCTTATTTTTATTTTACATCTACAGCAATATCTAATAATTTTTTCTACTTAAGAGTATTTAAAATTTCAATTATAAATTACATTATTGTGTTTCTACTGTGAATAACATTTCATTTTCTTGGATGACTACAGTAACAACCTCACAGGCATCTATGTGGTAAGCACCCTGGTTATTATGAAAAAGCCAAAGAAACCCACTGGACTTGTATGGTTTAGAAAGCAGTATCTAAGTATTTCAATATAGAAACAGTACCCTTCAGGCGAAGACTGGCTTTGAAGATGGCTTTTTTTTTCATTATTTAAATGGAATAAAGTTCTCCTGCCAGAACAAATGTATGATTGTCGGCATCAGGAAGGTTTTAACTGGAAGTAATTTACAGTTATTAAACCAAACAGCTATAGAGCTTTATCACTCTCACCTGGCATTGGCAAAAGGCCAAGTGTCCCTCCAAGCAGTGGCCATTTCACAGGCTGGTGTCAAGAATATCCCAGAAGTCCAAATCCTTTAGCAGGTGCTAAAAGAAGAGGAAGAAGATTATCCATTGATCTGACAGTCCTGATTGGAAATGGTTTTTGGTTTTTATTGTCAACTGTTTTAAAGCCAACAGTAAAATCCACTTTTATTTGCAGATGACACACTCTCAACTGTGAGGGTCTAAAAACACCAGGCTTAAGAAGCACTAGTTACCTATCTGAAAACAAGTATAGAAACAAGCACTGCAGACAAAGCAGTGACACCACACACCAGCAGCTACAAATGCCTTAGCCTTTATCAGTCATAGTGCCCTACCTTAAAAGACGTACAACCACTGAGCTACAAGTATAAGCTCCCTGCATGTATTTAACAGAGCACGCTGACCTGCAGTGTTACTAATCTTAGCATGAGCAAGCTGCGAAGTAAAACTCTCCCTGATATTAATGTTAACCTGCACAAGCAAGTTAAAACGCAAACTGACAAATAAAGTACAATTGGTATGGGAAATTAAAGCCAGATTTTGTTTCTGAGGTTTTGTCATGACAAACAGATGTCATCTGAGTCTGGTTCTAAGCAAGGATTTAATCCATGTCCATAATGTAGGTCACTAGTTCTGATATAGTTTGTGCCTAGCATCCATTCCAAGAATCAGACTGAGCACTAACATTGATAGCTGTCAGGAGTGTGTGTACCTGTGGTTTCTTTCTACACTACCATTTAGTAAAAGAAAATAATCCAATTAAGCAGGTGTCACAATTTTTGCTGACTTCCCTGTTTATTTCAACCATTAAAGCAGTATTTAATTTACCACAAAGCACCATGCTCTAAATCTATGCACCCAAGAATATTCGTGTTTAAAACCTGAACCGCCTTCACCATTTCAGCTGCCCTTTTGGCTTTCAATGAGTTTCAGTAACTCAAAAGAATTGCAGCCAACTTGGTAACTAAAAAAGAAAGCTTTGTAGAATGGGAAAAGTTCACAATGGGAAGAAAAAAAGTCTTTCTGAAATAGTCAGGTGTTCACCTCAACCCATACCAACTTCAAAAAAATGCAAGGACAGTAGTTGAATCTTATTTCAGACTAAGGACATGAAAGATGAGCTTTATATTTTTATGCTTTTATAATGTTAGAACAAATTGATTTTTAGAGAAAGAATAGTATACTCCCCTACTCTCCTATTCTTTCACATAAAGTTTGGTCTGAAAATAGCATGGCTGAGTTCCAGACTTTCAACTATTATTTGATCACTGCCAAATATTTGCAAGTTCAGATTTTCCACATCCCACCCATCTACTGGATTGTAGCTAGTGTAGTATCTACTATGTTTTCTTCTACTTTCATGACTGAATGTACTGTGGCAAGTGATCCAGTCAGTCATGAAAACAGAATGAATTACTTTGAAATACAAAACTGAAACAGTATTGGAAGAAGAGCCCCTGACTGTCTATCACCCAAATGAAGGTTTAACCCGAGGAAGGGGTGACTGGCCTAAGACAGCAATTCTGCTTGGCAGTGCAAGAGGTGGAGGTTTACTTAAGGTGTGGCTGGCAATGCTTGTACATGCCCTTGCATCCTCATGACACGTCTTCAACTTCAGTTAAAGGAGCAGTTAAAGGAGTTTGTTCAACAAGCCTTAGTTTAAATGAACAAAAGTGGTACGCAATTCTTCAAAAGACATTAAGAGCACAAGGAGAAGCTTGCAAGAATCTCACTATCCCCTTATCACAAGCGGATCTAAGAATTGTCTTTGGAGTAGCTCTTAAGATCAAAATGGGACAGATATTCCAAGTCTGTAATTTACATATGTGGCTGAGTTTTTCTTTTCTTTTAAAATCTAACATAACATCTCTAAACTTTTTAATTAAAAAAGTTCATATACCATTATATTACTGAATTAGGTTAAACCAAGAGTTGCATTCTGCTTAATGGACTGATGGATATCACTAACTCAAATCCATTTATGCATACAGTGTTATTAAAACTTAAATACTCAACAGCATTAGCAGGTGATCAAATACTCACTTTGCAACCATAACCTGTAACAGTAATTGCCCATTAGGGGACTTGTGTCTATGTGCTTATAACATATCCAGTTCTGTGAAGAATATATGCACTCTACTTTAGAATACACATGCCCATTAATATACACACTGGCATATTATACATGAACTTTTGATCTCTTATGCTTATAATTTATTTACAGATTATTTACATAGAATGTACCTGAGCTTATTTACATCAGATTTAAAAAATGCTTGAAGTTGTATTTCAGTGGGAAAAAATATTAATACCTTCAATCATCTCTTTTCTGGTCTTTGCGTAGTCATTTACTGAGTTTAACTCCACCTAATCCAAGTATTTCCTTGCACTTGACAGAAATATGTCCAATGCCCAGAGGCACACTGCGTATCTCACAGCTCCCATGCTAGGCAGTTGTCTACCAGATCAGCTGCCTTGTGTGAAACCCTGGTACGCTCCTGTTGCTCACACTCAGCAAATATATTCCCAAAAGCTTTACCCAGAAGAGCCAGTGCATCCTCCACAGGCATGTTATGATGCACCACAGAGAAGAGATAGCTGGCTTTATCAACCTTGTGTTTTCATCTACTTCACATACTTACCAAAAGCTATATATAGCTGTTAAGTCTGTGCAACATAATTGAGTGAGATTTCTAAAGCCTTCAGTTCAGTATTGATACAGCCCTCTTGCAGCCTCAGAGGTCAGTTTTGATTTGGCAGCAGTATACAAACTTCATTTGAAATGTAAGTGAAAAGTTGTAATTTCTCCTTCTCACTATCAAAATATTATTGGTCATTCAAGATCTAAAGCTAAAACTGAGATAAAGATTCCCAATTCCATACAAAGACTTTCACAAACACCTACACCTGAAATAACAGGAATTAGTACAGATTTTTTATTAATTTCAGAACTTTTTCTAGCTAACTGGAGAACAGGGCAGTTAGATTCCCTCCAGAAGAAACTGCCTTTACACTGTTGTGTTC
This sequence comes from Phalacrocorax carbo, assembly GCF_963921805.1. Lineage (NCBI taxonomy): Eukaryota > Metazoa > Chordata > Aves > Suliformes > Phalacrocoracidae > Phalacrocorax > Phalacrocorax carbo. The sequence continues at coordinate 30,192,273 of NC_087520.1, read as the reverse complement.
TTGATAAAAGAAATGAAGCAAAATTTGTAAAAATTTGTAAATTTACAATTAAAAGTTCTGGGATAAATACAGATAAAAATTTTAAAACTTCCTAACATTAATTTGAATTGAAACTGGCTGTAGACATAAAAAATAACAAGAAAGGGTTCTTCAGACATGTCAACCATAAGCAGAAAAAGAAGGAAAACATAGGCCAACTGTTAAACAGAAAAGGAGAATTGATCACCAATGATGCAGAAAAGGCAGAGGTCCTCAACATCTTCTTCACCTCGGTCTTTACCAGCACTGTTGGGTCCCAGGCTTTGGGAACAAAATTGCCAATTGAACCAAACACCGACCCACCATCGGTGAAGGAAGAGTTAGTATATGAACTACTACAGGAGCTTGACCCCCACAAATCAATGGGCCCTGATGCCATCCACCCAAGGGTGTTGAGAGAGCTGGCTGACATCATCGCAAGGCCGCTCTCCATAATCTTTGAGAAGTCATGGAGAATGGGGGATGTCCCAGAGGACTGAAGGAAGGCAAATATTACCCCTATCTACAAGAAGGGCTCGAGGGAGGATCCGGGTAACTATAGGCCCATCAGCCTTACTTCAGTCCCTGGGAAAGTTACGGAACGAATCCTCCTGGGGGCCATCACAAGTCAAATGAAGCATGCAATTGGGAAAAGCCAACACGGCTTCACTAAAGGCAGATTGTGCTTGACAAACCTGGTGGCCTTCTATGACAAAGTGACTGGCCTGGTTGACATGGGGCGGGTGGTGGACATTGTTTACCTGGACTTCTTCAAGGCCTTTGACACAGTCCCCCATAGTCTCCTCCTGGAGAAATTGATGTGTTATGGCCTAGACAAGTGGTCTGTGCAGTGGGTGGGGAACTGGCTGACAGGCTGCACCCGAAGGGTGGTGGTAAATAGCTCTTTCTCAAACTGGCAACCTGTCACAAGTGGAGTCCCCCAGGGATCGATATTGGGCCCAATGTTATTCAACATCTTTATAAGTGATCTGGATAATGGCATCAAGTGTAGCCTGAAGAAGTTTGCTGATGACACCAAGTTGAGTGGGGAAGTAGGCACTCCAGAAGGGAGAGCTGCTCTGCAGGGAGATCTGGATAGGCTGGAAGAGTGGGCCAGCAAGAACCTTATGAAGTTCAACAAGGAAAAATGTAAGGTCATGCACCTGGGAAAACATAATCCAGGAGTGCAGTACAGAATGGGATCCACCTGGCTGGAGAGCAGCTCTGTGGAAAGGGACCTGGGGGTCCTGGTGGACAGAAAGCTCAACATGAGCGAACAGTGTGCTGCTGCAGCCAGGAAGGCCAACAGGATGCTGGGTTGCATCAAAAAGGGCATTGCCAGCAGAGAGAAAGAAGTCATCATCCCACTCTACTCAGTGCTTGTCAGGCCACACCTGGAGTACTGTGTACAGTTCTGGTCCCCGCTGTACAAAAAGGATGTGGACAGGCTGGAAGGGGTCCAGAGAAGGGCCACCAAGATGATCAAAGGACTGGGAAGCCTGCCATATGAGGATAGGCTGGGAGAACTGGGTTTGTTCAGCCTTGAGAAAAGGAGGCTCAGAGGGGATCTCATCACCGTGTACCAGTACTTAAGGGGTAGCTACAAAGAAGATGGAGACTCCCTTTTTACATGGAGTCACATGGAGAGGACAAGGGGGAAGGGACACAAATTGCTCTTGGGGAGATTCCGACTGGACACCAGAGGGAAATTTTTCACAGTGAGGACAGTCAACCATTGGAATAATCTCCCCAGGGAAGTGGTTGACTCGGCCGCGTTGGACACCTTCAAGAGTCGTCTGGACAGGGTGCTGGGCCATCTTGTTTAGACTCTGCTCTTCCTAGAAAGGTTGGACTAGATGATCCCTGAGGTCCCTTCCAACCTGTGATTCTGTGATTCTGTCAATTATTACGTGAGTGGTGCATACCTTTTATGCTATTTAAGCAGCAATCCAGGACAGATATTTAATCACTTCATGTATTATGAATTATTAGAAGCTAATTCAGTAAACTCTTTCAGTGTGTCTCATTTTAACTAGGTCAAATTCTGTTACCAAGGAGTGCAATGAATCAACATTTAAAATTTGAACAGGTTGAAAGAAATTTAAACTGCAGTTCTGAATGAAGACTATTTTAAGTGACATCTCCCAGACAAGCTAAACTTTCTTTTGATAGAATAATGAAGCATGATTACAAGAGGAAAGTGCTACATTGGGATGTTCAAGAATATAAAACCCATCATTTTTAACTTGGAGTGCATGTGTGATATTGGACTTCTGTAAAGTATATTATTTCCACCACAAGACCAGGTTCTTGTAACAGATTTTCTATAATTCTAGCATATTGCCTTGAAGAAAAGAGAAGTTAGTTATATACAAATAAAGTCTGTGTCATTGTTTCCCATTGCTGTGCTGCTGTTGCCATCTTGTATGTACCAGAACCCACAACCATCAAGTCCAGTGTTGTGATGTTTAAAATACCCCACAAAACAGTGTTTCATTAATCAGATACACTTCCTACAATATCAGGAAGTAACTGTCATCTCCACTTCAAGCCACACAGAAAAATTTTAAATTTGTCAAAGTATAGTAGGAATCTGGAATATACATAAAAGGAAGTTTTTTACCTAGTGATTCCTGCTTGATCATGTTTTAGTGCTAGATTTGAGAATGAAATACCCTAACTATTGAAATTATTTATATTTAGCATTTGTTTCTCTCTCATCATCCGAGTATACTGGAAATATACAACTGAAAAGAACATAGTCAATTATGAACTATTAGACCAGCATTAGTGTAATGTTGTTAGTAGCCTGTTTTTTTTAAAAAAAATACTGGAGATAGAGGGCACAAAAATTAAGAGTAGTGATCCATATGTTCTCAGCATAGATGTTAAACATTATCTTTTAAGATTTTTACTGATATCTTGATTTTAGTCTTTTAGACTTGGAAGATCACACTTACTGACAGCAATATGGAGAGATGAAAGTCACAAGCTCCATTTGCTCCACCACCAAGAAAAAAAAAAGCTTGCTAACACTGATCCTGAAGTTACCAGTGGGACAGCAGAAAATCAAGGAAGATCTATGGCTTATTTTTCATATACTGTAGCACTTTTTTAAACAGTTCTAAAAGTGTTTCATTCACATATTAAAGCAATATATTTGGGCTTAAAACACCTGAAAACAAATTGATTTGTCAGCTTCAGTTATCACAGAATGGTAGGAGGTGGAAGGGACCTCTGGAGATCATCTCATCCAAGCCCCCTCCTTGAGCAGGCACACCTAGAGTGGGGGCACAAGACCGTGTCCAGGTAGGTTTTGAATGTTTCCCGGGAAGGAGACTCCACAACCTCTCCGGGCAGCCCCTTCCAGTGCTCCATCACCCTCACAGTAAAAAAGTTTTTCCTCATATTCAGGTGGAACTTCCTGTATTCCAACATGTGCCCCATGTCCTGTCACTGGGCACCACTGAAGAGAGTCTCGTCCCACCCTCTTGACACCCACCCTTCAGTTATTTAGAAGTATTGATAAGATCCCCCCTCAGCCTTCTCTTGTCCAGGCTGAACAAACCCAGGTCTCTCAGCCTTTCCTCATAAGAGAGAGGCTCCAGTCCACTGATCATCTTGGTAGCTCTCAGTTGAACTTGCTCAAGCAGTTCCTGTCATTCTTAAACTGGGGAGCCCAAAACTGGACACAGCACCCCAAATATGGTCTCATTAGGGCAGAGTAGAGGGGGAGGATAACCACCCTCAACCTGCTGGCCACACTCCTTTTACTGCACCCCAGGGTACTGTTGGCTGCCTTGGCCACAAGGGTACACTGGTGTCTCAGGGTCAACTTGCTGTCCACCAGCACTCCCAGGTCCTTCTTAACAGAGCCGCTTTCCAGTAGGTCAGCCCCCAACATGTACCAGTGCATGGGGTTGTTCCTCCCCAGGGGCAGGACTTTGCACTTGCCCTTGTTGAATTTAATGAGGTTCCTCTCAGCCCAGCTCTCCAGCCTGTCCAGGTCTCGCTGGATGGCAGCACAGCCTTCTGGTGTATCAGCCACTCCTCCCAGCTTGATATTATCAGCAAACTTGCTGAGGTTACACTCTATCCCATCATCCAGGTCATTAATGAATATGTTGAACAGGACTGGACCCAGCACAGACCCCTGGGGAACACCACTAGTGAAAGGCCTTCAACCAGACTGTGCCCCATTGATCATGACCCTCTGAGCTCTGTTGTTCAGCCAGTTCTCAATCCACCTCACTGTCCACTCATCTAACCCACACTTCCTAAGCTTACCTATGGGGATATTATTGGAGACGGTGTCAAAAGCCTTACTGAAGGTGATAGAAACCACATCCGCTGCTCTCCCTTTGTCTACCCAGCCAGTCACACCATCATAGAAGGCTATCAGGTTGGTCAAGCATGATCTTCCCTTGGTGAATCCATGTTGACTATTTCTGATAAACTTCTTGTCCTCTACATGCCTGGAGACGACTTCCAGGATGAACTGCTCCATCACCTTTCCAGAGGTGGAGGTGAGGCTGACTGGCCTATAGTTTCCCAGGTCCTCCTTCTTGCCCTTTTTGAAGATTGGAGTGACATTTGCTTTCCTCCAGTCCTTGGGCACCTCTCCTGTCCTCTGCGACCTTTCAAAGATTACGGAGAGTGGCTTGGAAAGAACATCCTCCAGCTCCTTCAGCACTCATGGGTGCATCCCATTGGGGACCATGGATTTGCAAGGATCCAGTTTGCCTAGGTAACCTCTAACCCAATCCTCCTCAACCAAGGGCAAGTCCTCCTTTCTCCAGACTTCCTTGCTCTCCCCTGGGGGCTGGGATCCCTGAGGGCCAGCCTTAGCAGTGAAGACTGAAGCAAAGGTGGCATTCAGTAACTCTGCCTTCTCTACATCACCAGGGCCCCTTCCTCATTCAACAGTGGGCCCACTGTAACCCCAGTCTTTCTTTTACTGCTGATGTATTTGAAGAGGCCCTTCTTGTTATCCTTGACATCCCTTGTCAGATTTAATTCCAAGTGGGCCTTGGCCTTCCTCATCACATCTCTGCATACCCTGACAACATTCCTATATTCCTCTCAAGTGGCCAGTCCCTTTTTCCACATACTGTGAACTTCCTTCTTCCATTCCAGTTTCTCTAGAAGCTCTTTGCTCATCCATGTGCTTCTCCCAGCTCCTCTGCCTGACTTATTCCTCCTAGGGATGCACCAATGTTGAGCTCAGAGGAAGTGGTCCTTGGATACTGACCAGCTCTCTTGGACCCCTCTGCCTTCCAGAGCCCTAGCCCATGGGATTCCTCCTAGCAGGTCTTTGAAGAGGCCAATGTTGGCCCTTTTGAAGTCCAGGTTCGTAATCCTACTTGTCACCCTGCTTCTGTCATGCAGGATCCTGAACTCCAGCACCTCACTGGAGCAAAGACTACCCCCAACTCTCGCATCCTCAACTAGCCCTTCCTTGTTTGTTAGTATAAACTTGAGCAGCACATATTATTTTAAATTATTTTAATTTTTTTACTTCATTATTTTTAATTGTTTCAAAAAATTAGAAGTCACTTTACAGCCTGCTCTGATTATCCCACATGATCTTTGCATTTCAGGCACATTAATCAACCCAGCTGAAGCAGCTGTAGTCCTTCCTATATGGATTTAAAGTTTCTCTGCTACTGACTAAACATTTCAATAGAGCACTAAACCATGATAGTGGCAGAGAATTTCCATCGCACATTTAAAGAGATTATGTAGCACTACACTTCTGCAACACCCCATGAACTGAACCAGAAGATCTCTGGTGTATTCCCAATCCTACCTAAGTATCAGAAGGGCATATCTCAGTGGAGGTCAGTGAGGAGGAAGGGAATTAAGTATTGCATTTACAGCACCAGAATTCAATACAAAGAAAAGCAACTGTCTCAGCTTAAAATAATTTTGTTGATTCTGTTATTAGAAGATGTGTGAAAGCAGAATATATGGTCTACATGTCCTATAAGTTTAAAATGGATTAAGCATATCAGAAAGTGATACCAATAACAAATTTGGTATAAAACACTTTGCTATGGGAAGAGAAAAATGAAAGTTAGATTATCAAAGCAGCAATAAGGAATTCAAAGGAGCTATGGTTTAGATTTCTAGTTCTCCAGATAGTCCTCTTACAAGAAGAATAAGTCCTGTGTATCTGAGTGGTTAAGATCTCCATATTCAAGTTGACCCAGCAGACCTCCAGAAGATAAACAGCAATATAATGAAAATGAACTCTTTTACAGGATTAGACACATTTGTGATAAAAGTTTGCCTTCTGTTTAACAGAATGTTACTCTAAGAATTCATTTTTCCAAAGTGTGCTTCCAGTTTTGCTTGAGGTATAAGAACCAGACACTAGACAAAATGAAGTTCTGTACACTTGAAAGTCCTTTTTATATAGCCAACTTCCATTTTTCCTTCTGTTGGCAACTGTGAATTAATCTTTCACACTAGAAAGATACCTGGCATGCACCAAAACCTGCAAAGATTACTCATGCAGAAGTAGTATCCAAAACCACTTGTAGTATGTCTAGATTAAGAGACCACAAAATCCAAACAAATTCTGCAAGGTGGCCTTTAAAACAGAAAAGAGAAATTATGAGTGGATTAAGATCACACTTAATTTTTATATGTTAAGGATATAAAAAATATTTTTATACATTTACAACTATTTACATAATTAAAATATATAAAAATAACTATATATAATTTTAAGTCAATTTTATTAAGAACGTTGTCAGGTCCCTCATGGCTGTCATGCTCCAAAGCCTGGCAGATGCATAAGAAATCTTAGGACTAATTAGAAGTATTAAGGAGATCCAGAAACATTATAGAGGCATGATCTTCAAACATTATCTACATATTTGCAGGGTCACATTTCTGAACTGGGTTACACTTATCTATGTAATTACCATCTCTGTAACAGAATTAGCTGAAAAAATCTTAAGAGACCTACTTTTGCTCCTTGCTGATGGCAACAATGACAGTCAGAAGGTGTTTCATTCTTTCTGCATCTGTTGGTAAAACTGCAGGTATACCTCCTCTTGACAATCATCCCTGGTGCAGTCACCTGCAACCAAGTGAAAAATCAGTTAAACAACAGCAGACTGCAAAGCAGTATTAGAACATCACCAAGTCTTCACTACTTCACCATTTAACAATACTGTCAAAAATTATAAAAACAGTTCTTTGAAGCAAGGGATTTTTCCCACCCTTTTCTTTTTCCCCTGAGGAAGTTTGTTGCAGACATGCAAGAAGGCATAAGAAACATGATTAAACTTGGCTGCAGACTTCTCAGAATTAATCTACTGAGAACAGCCCATCCTCCTATTCCAACCCACAGAGAATTATTTTTTTCCAATTCTGTCGTGAACTTTCTCCCATTTTGATGCTGGGACTCAAATCTCACTCCAAGGGAAAGCAGTGAGAGACTAGGAAAAGCCACCACACTGCTTTTTTTTTTGCTATAGCCAGACACTAGGGGCTAAATTGAAACATTTTTCAGCTGTGTTACAGAACACCTTTCCTAAATACCTTAAGAGCTATGTTGAAAAAATACCTACACTGGACACAACCCAGTGTAGGGGTCATCAGAAATGAGCTGCCTATCTCCAACATCCAATTTTTTTTGATCTGTAAAATACACTGTGCTAGTTTTGGCTGAGAAGGGGTTAATTCTCCTCACCGTGGGGGGTCGGCTACCTTCCCAACTCCCCACCCTCTACCACGAGGCCGTGGGCTGGGAGGGGCAGGGCCATGGTGGGGGCGGCTGACCCCGACTGGCCAATGGCAGGTTCATTCCATACCATGTGGCATCATGACCAGTATATTAAGGGGGGGGCAGTCTGCCACTTGGCAGTGGCTACGTTGCGTGTGGTTTGTTTCAGCGGTTCATTCCCACCCCTCCACCCCCCCCCCCCGGAGGTTTTGCGCCTCTCGTTGTTCTCCTTTACGTTGCATTTCTGTTGTTGTTTCTTTTAAGTTTAATTATTAAACTGTTCTTATCCCAACCCATGAGCATTACCCTTCTGATTCTTTCCCCTATCCCACCGGTGGGGGAGTGAGTGAGCGACTGTGTGGGGCTGAGCTGCTGGCTAAACCACAAGTCTTTTTTGGTGCCCAACGTGAGGCTCAAGGGTTGGAGATAATAACAGCTGCGGGTCTAGTGTTGGTTTGTTTAGTCTGCTGTGTTCTGCTGTGATTAGTAACGTTTTGCCTACGAGATTTGTTATACAAACACTCGTTTTCAGCTTTATCTGGTATTTGGGGTTTTTGCTGAAACAGTTACTGTACTTTGGATACCACCTCGTTGAGGCAATTAACAATTATACCTCCTCCTCTGAGAGACTTTATATGGAGGAAATACAGAATAGTATCTTTGCAACTTTCTTCTATGATGTCTCTGCCTCTACTACAACAACGTTTTTGTATCTTGAACATCCTTGGGTGGTTAAGGTGCACTTGTTAGTTTTTGGGCATGTTGTTTTGGTTTTGACTAAGCAACTTAAGAATATCACCCAGAAATATCCCCAAGGCTTGATAGTTACGAGTGGCAGGGCATGTGGGATAGCATGGGCAAATACCTAGGGCAGTGGGCACCCCCAGTGTTTTGGAGTTTCACCCCTGAACAAGTGCAGAATCCTGAAAAACTAGTAGAATATTTGGAGAAAGTATGTTGTTACGCTGGGAACTCCAGAGAGACACAGATAACTGTAATGTGCTGGGGCCTGGCCCATGCGTACCGAGCCCTGCTCAACAGTATTCAGTGCTCCCAAGGGGAAGAGAAGGTCTCTGGATTGAAAGGCAAAGTGACTGGCACTGCGGCCTCTCAAACCCTCACGACAAGTACTGGAGCTGGCTCAGATAATCAACCTGTGCCAGTATCAGTTGCCCCATACACAAGATGAACTATTGGAAACGGACGTCAACTCGTTTAGAATGGGATGATGAAAAAGCAGGGCAGTCACAGGGAGAGGAGGAAGAAGTCATAAGAGACCACCTGATCCCTGTCCTTGGGTGAGTTGCGAGATATGCGAAAAGATTTCAGCCGTCATTCAGGTGAGCACATTGTGACCTGGCAGCTCTGATGCTGGGATAATGGGGCCAGTAGCCTGGAATTAGAGGGAAAAGAAGCCAAACAACTGGGATCCCTTTCTGGGGAAGGGGGCGTTGACAAAGCAATTGGGGAAGAAACCACAAGCCCTCAGCCTCTGGAGGCTACTCCTGTCTGGAGTGAAGGAAGGGTATTCCTTTAAAGAAGATATTACATATCGCCCAGGAAAATGGACAACCATAGAGAAAGGCATCCAGTGTCTAAGGGAATTAGCTGTGCTTGAGGTGATTTATGGTGACCGGGACGATCAACGGTCATCCAAAGATCCAGATGAAGCTGAGTGCACACGACCCATGTGGCGGAAGTTTGTACAGAGCACACCATCTTCGCTTGCAAACTCATTGGCAGTAATGTCCTGGAAAGATGACGAGACACCAACGGTGGCGGAGGTGATTGATAGACTCTGGGATTACAAAACAAATATCTCTTCCTTGCTAGGCTCTGCTGTGGAGAAACTATCCCAAGAGGTCCAGCAACTCAAAGAAGGTATGTCCTGCTCCCCACCTCTACAGAGTAGTGTCTCAGCTGTTAGGAATAAGCGTCCTTTGGCTCAAAGGAGGGGATACACACCATGGGCCACCCTATGGTTCTACCTGCGTGACCACGGAGAGGACATGATGAGGTAGGATGGCAAGCCTACCTCGACCCTACAGGCACGAGTGCATGAACTGCAAGGAAGAACAGTCACTCAGGGAGGCTCTTCCAGGAAAGCTGCTGCTCCAATTTCCAGTGATCCAGTCCCCAGACAGAGGAGCAAAAGTGCTGATTTTATTTCTAAGCGTAATAGAGGGACTCTTGATTCACATTTACAGGAAGTGAGTTGTGACTGCCATGATCAAGATTAGAGGGGCCTTGCCTCCAGCCACATGGAGGAAAGGGATAACCGGGCTTACTGGACTGTGTGGATCCGATAGCCTGGCACGTCTGACCCAGAGGAGTATAAAGCTTTAGTGGACACCGGTGCACAGTGCACCTTAATGCCATCAAACTATATAGGGGCAGAACCCATCAGCATTGCTGGAGTGACAGGGGGATCCCAAAAGGTAACTGTATTGGAGGCCGAAGTCAGCCTAACCAGGAATGAGTGGCAAAAGCACCCCATTGTGACTGGCCCAGGGGCTCCGTGCATCCTGGGCATAGACTACCTCAGGAGAGGGTGTTTCAAGGACCCAAAAGGGTACAGGTGGGCTTTTGGTGTAGCTGCCTTGGAGACAGAGGAAATTAAACAGCTGTCTACCTTGCCTGGCCTCTCGAAGGACCCTTCTGTTGTGGGGTTGCTGAAGGTCAAAGAACAACAGGTGCCAATCACCACCACAACAGTGCACCAGCGGCAATATCGCACCAACTGAGACTCTCTGATTCCCATCCATGAGCTCATTTACCAACTAAAGAGGCAAGGAGTCATCAGTAAGACCCACTCACCCTTTAACAGTCCCATGTGGCCAGCACGGAAGTCTAATGGAGAGTGGAGGCTAACAGTAGACTATCGTGGCCTGAATGAAGTCACTCCACCATTGAGTGCTGCTGTGCCAGACATGCCAGAACTTCAGTATGAACTGGAGTCCAAGGCAGCCAAGTGGTATGCCACAACTGATATTGCTAATGCATTCTTCTCAATCCCTCTGGCAGCAGAGTGCAGGCCACAGTTTGCTTTCACTTGGAGGGGTGTCCAGTACACCTGGAATTGACTGCCCCAGGGGTGGAAACACAGTCCTACCATTTGCCATGGACTGATTCAGACTGCACTGGAACAGGGAGAAGCTCCAGAGCACCTTCAATACATTGATGACATCATCGTGTAGGACAACACAGCAGCAGCAGTTTTTGAGAAAGGAGAGAAAATAGTCCAAATCCTTCTGAAGGCTGGCTTTGCCATAAAACAAAGTAAGATGAAGGGACCCGCACAAGAAATCCAGTTCTTAGGAATCAAATGGCAAGATGGATGTCATCAGATCCCAATGGATGTGATCAACAAAATAGCAGCCATGTCTCCACCAACTAGCAAAAAGGAAACACAAGCTTTCTTGGGCGTTGTGGGTTTTTGGAGAATGCATATTCCACACTACAGTCTGATCGTAAGCCCTCTCTATCAAGTGACCTGGAAAAAGAAGGATTTCAAATGGGGCCCTGAGCAACGACAAGCCTTTGAACAGATTAAACAGGAAATAGTTCATGCAGTAGGCCTTGGGCCAGTCCGGGCAGGACAAGATGTAAAAATTGTGCTCTACACCGCAGCCGGGGAGAATGGCCCTACCTGGAGCCTCTGGCAGAAAGCACCAGGGGAGACCCAAGGTTGACCCCTAGGGTTTTGGAGTCGGGGATACAGAGGGTCTGAAGCCCGCTATACTCCAACAGAAAAAGAGATATTGGCAGCATATGAAGGGGTCCGAGCTGCTTCAGAAGTAATTGGTACTGAGGCACAGCTGCTCCTTGCACCCCGACTTCCAGTGCTGAGCTGGATGTTCAAAGGAAACATCCCCTCTACACACCATGCAACTGATGCTACATGGAGTAAATGGGTTGCACTTAGCACTCAGTGGGCTCGAGTAGGAAACCCCAGTCGCCCAGGAATCTTGGAAGTGATTATGGACTGGCCAGAAGGCAAAGATTTTGGAATATCACCAGAGGAGGAGGTGACACGTGCTGAAGAAGCCCCACTGTATAACAAACTGCCAGAAGATGAGAAGCGATATGCCCTGTTCACTGATGGGTCCTGTCGCCTTGTGGGAAAGCACCGGAGATGGAAGGCTGCTGTATGGCGTCCTACACGACAAGTGGCAGAAACTGCTGAAGGAGAAGGTGAATCGAGCCAGTTTGCAGAGGTAAAGGCCATCCAGCTGGCCTTAGACATTGCTGAATGGGAAAAGTGGCCAGTGCTCTATCTCTATACTGATGCCTGGATGGTGGCAAATGCCCTGTGCGGCTGGCTGCAGCAGCGGAAGCAAAGCAAGTGGCAGCATAGAGGTTAAACCATCTGGGCCACCACATTGTGGCAAGATATTGCTGCCCGGGTAAAGAACCTGGTTGTAAAGGTATGTCATGTGGATGCTCACGTGCCCAAGAGTCGGGCCACTGAAGAACATCGAAACAACCAGCAGGTAGATCAGGCTGCCAAGGTTGAAGTGGCTGAGGTGGATCTCGACTGGCACCATAAGGGTGAACTATTTCTAGCTCGATGGACCCATGACACCTCAGGCCATCAAGGGAGGGATGCAACATACAGGTGGGCTCGTGATCGAGGGGTGGACTTGACCATGGATGTTATTGCACAGGCTATCCACGAATGTGAAACATGCGCTGCAATCAAGCAAGCGAAGTGGGTAAAGCCTCTGTGGTATGGAGGACAATGGCTGAAATATAAATATGGGGAGGCCTGGCAAATTGGCTATATCACATTCCCACAAACCTGTCAAGGCAAGCGCCATGTACTTGCAATGGTAGAAACAACCACCGGCTGGCTGGAAACATATCCTATCCCCCACGCCACTGCCCGGAACACTATCCTGGGTCTCGAAAAACAAGTCCTGTGGCGACATGGTACTCCAGAGAGAACTGAGTCAGACAATGGGACTTATTTCTGGAATAACCTCATAGACACCTGGGCCAAAGAGCATGGCATTGAGTGGGTGTATCACATCCCCTATCACGCACCAGCCTCTGGGAAAATTGAACAGTACGATGGACTGTTAAAAACTACACTGAGAGCAATGTGGGGGTGGAACATTCAAGCACTGGGATACACGTTTAGCAAAAGCCACGTGGTTAGTCAACATGAGGGGGTCTGCCAATCGAGCTGGTCCTGCCCAGTCAGAAACCCTACATACTGTTGAAGGGGATAGAGTCCCTGTAGTGCACACAAAAAGTATGCTGGGCAAAACAGTCTGGGTCATTCCCACCTCAGGCAAAGGCAAACCCATTCATGGGATTGCTTTTGCTCGAGGACCTGGGTGCACTTGGTGGGTGATGCGGGAGGATGGAGAAATCCGATGTGCGCCTCAAGGGGATTTGATTTTGGGCAAAAACAGTCAATAAACTGAATGGCACAATGCAAACTGCTATATAATATTGTGTGTCACCTCTGTGTTGTATCAATGATATCAGAGTACGAGCCTCCCAATCCATGGAAGATAAACTGTGAAACAAGCAAAGTGCAGCAGTGATGGAACGATGACTGACTCGGTATGCAGCAACCCAATGCCACACACACCATCTCTCCCACCCTGAAAGACTGATACGACAGATGGAGCCCAGAGTCATGGACTGGGTGAACTCAGTGGACATTTTAATGGACATTTTACAGGGAAGGTCCATGAACTAAGGGAATGATGTCTGTGTATTATGTTAAAGGATGGGAAGGGGAGGGGTGGTGGTTGGTAAGGTTGTCTTGGATGATATGGGACCTGGGCATGGTGTAAATGGCATGGAATAAGGGGTGGAGAATGTGCTGGTTTTGGCTGAGAAGGGGTTAATTCTCCTCACCGTGGGGGGTCGGCTACCTTCCCAGCTCTGCCACATGGCAGGGGGCTGGGAGGGGCAGGGCCATGGTGGGGGTGGCTGACCCCGACTGGCCAATGGCAGGTTCATTCCATACCATGTGACACCATGACACATGCGGGGCAGTTTGCAGCTCGGAGGAGGCACAGCATCAGGTCAGCGGGCGGTGAGCAGCTGCGCCGCATGCTGTTTGTTTTGGCAGGTAGTTCCCCTCACCCCTCCCGGGTTTCACACCTCTCGTTGTTCTCCTTTACATTGCATTTCTGTTGTGGTTTCTTTTAATTTTAATTATTAAACTGTTCTTATCCCAACCCATGAGCGTTACCCTTCTGATTCTTTCCCCCATCTATTGGTGGGGGAGTGAGTGAGCAACTGTGTGGGGCTGAGCTGCCGGCTAAACCACAACATACACGTACAGCTCTTCCTCACAGGATGTTTTGTACATCAAGATATTTGTGGGCAAGCATTCGTTCTCCTCTCTTGAGGAAAGTGTGGTATTTTCACACCACTAATTCTCAAACACAAACCATTTCTAGCTCCTAGTTCCCAGTCACATATCATGTCTCACAGCCCCTCCCCAAATAAACGGACACGCATGAGCTGGAGCCCTGCTGTGACAGCCTGCTCTACAGCCTCAGTGTCAGACAAGCCAACCAACTGCCAGAAAAGATGATGCTGTAAAACAAATCAATTGGAATTTTGCTTTGGTGCAAATGTGGTAGTAATACAGACCATGTACTACCTATTGTAATCCACACCTTCCATTTCTGCTCATTTCAAGGACTGGCTGAATTTTTAAAAAGCTGAACATGGACATACAGCATTCTATTGGCATGACCTTGTCAAAACAAATTAAGAGGCAAAAACACCAGGAAAAACAATTGTCACATTCTGATAAATATTTCTCAGGAATTATTAGCCTTCACAATCTTCCTAGCAATCTTAACATAGGAATAAAGCAATGAACATAGTTCTAGGTCTATTGCTCACTAACTTACCTGTGCAAAAAAAATAGGTAGTTAATCAAGCAATATCCCTCTTGTACCTTCTTGGAAGAATTCACAGACTGAGTACAGGTAAATCCATAAGTGATCCTGCAATTCAATTAGCAATTGTTCTTCCCACATGCGACAACATTCACACATTCATTAACTTGTCCTAGATATCATGGGATTAACAATTTCTTTAGATAGTGGCAGAAAGCTCTTACATAAATATTCTTCTCTACTGTGAAGGGAAGTACCTATATATTTTTGCCATCGAGTTCTACCAGGGATTAAATTTATTTCTCACATTCCTACACTCAGCTTCTATTATCCCAGTCCCCTTTTATTGGGCAGATTTTCCCATACAGCCAATGGAAATATGGGTCTCATTGTCAAAACCTTTCCCCCCTCCACCACAGGAATCTATTGTAAGCAACATGAATTCTTAAAGTATCTGCCTTCACTGAAGTTCTAGCATAATGGCCTGTGATAAACATCTACCTGGTCTACTGGGAACCCAAGAAACCCCTAGTGATACACAAAAATGCTGCAGTAGAAAACCAGACCAGAGATTACCTTCACCTAATCCTAGTGTGGCCTGTAATGCAAACTCCTCAGTAATGGGCTCCTGCCATACTCCAACATTTCAGGCATTTGCTGGATTGCAGCCACATATCTGAATGCAATGCATGTTCCCAAGTGTGCTGCCAGCTTTCCCTGGGACATGGTACTTTTTATCCTACTGGCCATGACAGCCTTTTTACTGCACGAAGAATGAATCATTATCAGCTTCCAGAGACCACAAAGTAGAAAAATGCTTATTCAACAATCTGCACCACAATTCTTGTGAGCATCATTCAGCAATTCAAGCCTCAACCTGAATCCCAGATCCAAAGAGTGGTACCTCCTAAAGACAACCAAGGAGTTACGATTTTTCTATAATGATTTAAGGCTACCACCACTAGACCTTGAAGGGTCACAAATGGATATCATGAACTTCAGTCAACAAGAGATGAAAGCACATGCTCTAAGAAGGGATAGGAGCTAGCTACAATTCTTACCGTTTTAGGAGTACTGGTATCTTGAACCTTCTTTCCCTGACTATCACTCATATTGCTGCCCAAATAGCTCTTCAAAGCTATGGAGAAATCTCTGTTGAAATCTATTTTGTGCTTTCCTAGAAGGGTAAAAGGCACATAAGCCTGGTACTATGTTTCAACCTCAGATTTTAAATAATTTAGCCTTCTTTAGAAGGCTACCTTCTTCAGCATAGAAACTTTTCACTTACAAATCTAAAGACTTAATCAAAATGAGAATATTTAAAACAACTGCCAAAATCATTAGCTACACTTCAGAAAAACCCCATGGAGAAATTACTTCAGCACACCACCTACATCGGACATCTGTGGACTAGCCAGCTAAATTGCTGAAGTGAGTATATCTCTTACTAAGGTCATTTTGCTCTTGAAATTAAAGTATCCTGTTTCGAAAACCACTCTCATACTTTGGATTGTAAGCACCTGCAAGACCTTTGGTAAGCAGACAAGACAGATTGGGTGAGAGAAAGCCTTATATTACATCCCTACTTTTTTAATACCTATGTATTTGAAGTACATTTTATATCCATGTATTGAAGGACAGGGAAATGCTTGAGCAAGTCCAACTGAGAGCTACCAAGATGATCAGTGGACTGGAGCCTCTCTCTTATGAGGAAAGGCTGAGAGACCTGGGTTTGTTCAGCCTGGACAAGAGAAGGCTGAGGGGGGATCTTATCAATACTTCTAAATAACTGAAGGGTGGGTGTCAAGAGGGTGGGACGAGACTCTCTTCAGTGGTGCCCAGTGACAGGACATGGGGCACATGTTGGAATACAGGAAGTTCCACCTGAATATGAGGAAAAACTTTTTTACTGTGAGGGTGATGGAGCACTGGAAGGGGCTGCCCGGAGAGGTTGTGGAGTCTCCTTCCCGGGAAACATTCAAAACCCACCTGGTCGCAGTCCTGTGCCCCCTGCTCTAGGTGTGCCTGCTCAAAAATTTTTCTGACCAGCATTTTTTTGTTGTCTAAACTAAGAAGTCCTGAATATGGTCTCCCCATAAAATATCCCAGTAGTTCTGTGGATAAGTAACACTTCGCTGGGAAAATGAGAGGGAATGAAGAAAAAAGGACACATTCTTGATAAGATTTTAAGCTTCCAAAAATCTACTTAGAAAAGGAATATAAAGCACTAAACACTATTCTCATATCATTAAATGTAAATTAGGATAATACTCTTCAAATTACTTCTGTAGTTACTCCAATAAACAGATTATTAAAAATACAGGATTAATAAATTCAAAAAGACTGGTTTTTAACAGCGTTAAACATTAACAGTGACTCTGAAGTACCATGTTTCCTCAAGAGGAAGGCAATGTTTAGAGGAAAATGAGCAGGAGAAGGCTGGAAATGCAATCAAACTAAAAAACAAGTGACCCATCCTAATTATCTCTGATAGCAGATGCTGCTAACAGATGCTCTCACATTATGCTCAAAGTACAGCTATGAGAACCAGAAATAGATACCAAAGACGCTACACCCAAAAAGATGCACCCCTTGCACCTCAAAAAGAGGTACTTGGGATATCATTCTAGGCTGACAAAGCACATGTCTTCCAATGACCTCTGCAGTATGAAGCAATCCAAGTGTACACTAGGCCCTCTTGCTTAAGTTGTTAGTTTTAAGGCTTCACAGGTGTTGGCAGAAAAAGATATCAAGGATAGATGCACTAACCCTAAGAAATGGATTATTCAAGTCATAGTTGTAGTATGAGGACAGTTACATCATCTTGTCTCACTTACCTTAGTTAGTCTCCAGTCAATAGGATTGTACAGAAGAGAGTAAAAGCTACTTGGAAAAAATCAGGGAAATAAAAGTATTTTGAACTGCTCAAGAAGTTTTACATTACAAACAGGAAAGGAATTACAATTTACTTAAGTATCTCAAGGGTTACTGCTCCTGGAATTTTCTTCCTGATGTAGGTTCAGCTTTTAAGTGTCACAAATCATGAAAGCTTGAATAAAAACAATTTTAAGATAACTGTATCTGTTCAGAAGTAAACCTAAAGGCTAGAGCAAGATAAAACAGATTAGCAGATCTGCACATCAACAAATTCAGATATAAAGGAGCTAGGCAAAACTGTAATAAGCTTGACTCATAAAGACTCTAAAGACAATACCATGCTGTTATCTACATTCAGTAGCCCATCACCAAAGCAAAAGTAACTTAAGACTTTTTAAAGGACACATTTTTTTAAAATTACATTTAAGACCAATGAGAACAAAATGACCATAAACAATATTTTTACTTTTTGAGTTTCCTTTAAGAAAGCTTTTTTACACAATTAATGATCTGCCCACACACCACAACAGGAAAGAAACCATACCCCAGCCCACCACAGAAAGCACTGCAGTTCTCGCCAGCGGCTTGTACAGGACAGCAACACAGAACACTTACTGAACCACAAAATATTAATGCAGCCTCCAGCATCAGTTAGCTGAAAACAGACGACAATGCACACAGAGCCTCAGTCCCTAGAGAACTCACTGTCAGTCCCATGAACCTCACGGACCGCAAAGCGGCTCCAGCCCACCCCCACCCCCACCCCCACCCCCACCCCCACCCCCACCCCCACCCCCACCCCCACCCCCACCCCCACCCCCACCCCCACCCCCACCCCCACCCCCACCCCCACCCCCACCCCCACCCCCACCCCCACCGGTCCTCGGCTCCACGCTGCGCCGCCACCGCCCTCAAATGGCTGGGGCCACGCCCGAGCTGCGCCCCTTCCCTCTCCATAACCAATGTGAGACGCGCTTGCTGAGGAGGGGGCGTGGCGAGTGGGAGGCTGGCCAGTAGGGCGTGGTGTTGTTGCGGTGGGCGGTGCCGGTGGGTGTGCGGGGTGGTGCCGGGTGGCCGGTGGCTGTGGGGCGGCGAGGGGCACGGCCGGTGTTTGCTGTCTCCACCCGCCATGAATTCCCTGGACCAGGCTGAGGGTAAGTGCTGTGGCCCGGAGCGGAACCAGAGCTGCCGCCTCAGTGTTCCTGGAAACTTTTGGCCCCGTTCCGGCGCCGCTTGAGCGCCCTGCCCTGTCTCTCCGGAGTGGGCTCCGCCGCTGCGCGGCGCCTCACTACCCTACTCTGTCTTGTGGGGGCGAAACGGCCCCAGGAGACCTCGGCTCCCCCTCCGCGGCTCTCCCGGCAGGCGAGGTGGGTCGGGGGCTCTGGGGCCGCCCCCGCATCCTGAGGTTCGGGGGCGGGCGCAGGGCGGGGCCCAGAGCGAAGCCCTGGGCTGAGGGGCTCGGTGTGCGGGCCGGCCGCCCTCCTCCCCTCAGGTAGGGAGCAGCCTAGGGGACTTCCCTTTCGCTGCCCCTTCTCGACTTCAGCCTATTAACGTCCTGTGCAGCCTGTGCTGCGGTCACTGCGCCCCCGCCTGCGGGTTTTTACGTGAGATGCGCTCCTCGCGGCTTTGGGTCGCATCTGGCGCGTCGGGCGTTTCGCTGCGCCGGGCGCTCTGGCACTTGAGGAGCGCGACCCTAGACAGTCCTCTCCTGTCTGGGAACGCTGGTGGCGTGGGTTACACGCTCTTTGAAGTTACATTTTACAGGACATCAAAACCCTGAAAGGAGTTTTCGGCGTCCAAAAATAAGACTGGTAGAGATTTTAAAAATGCTTGTCTCAGACCTAGCAGGTGTTCTGTAGCGGATGCTAGAGGTAGGCATGTCGACGAAAATGGTAGTCTGGCATTGTCATGGCTTGGCTGCTATGTCTGTTCAAGCTGTAGGGGTCTCAGAAGTGTGCCTGGCTAGTTACAGCTGCCAGGTGCCAAAGTGGTAAACTCAGAGAAGATTCTTAGAACACAGATATTCAGAAATAAGTTAAAGCTTTAAGTTCCTGTTTTCTGAAAGGTTTTTCCCTTTTTAAAATTTTAATATGGCCTAGGTTATAAAGTGTTTTCTTGAGAACTTTGTTATCAATAGCTTGCTTTTATGCCTACAGGGTGCTGCTTCTCAAATAGTAGGTTTTCATGTGATGTCTCAAATTACTCCTCCTGCTTTGGTGACTGCTTGTAGGGGTTTGAGCTAATCAGGGAACAGTTAATTAGGCTTAATTGATGGCAGAGGCTTAGCTTCACTAGAAGGGAGGCGGAGGACAGGCCGTAACTACCGGGCCGTTGGCAGTAATTAAGAGTAGGTAGCTGTTTTGTGGCTGAAGTTAAGGTGCTGTAATCATCCTGCATGAATTCACCTGCCAACCACTTAGAGGTAAATTTACAGTTTGGAAAACCGCATTAATAATGATCATAATAGGTATATTCTAATCTTATTCTTTCATTGCTTTACTATGGTAAATAATTTAGCAATAGTTGCAAGTTGAAGGAAAAAATTCCCGGAGTTATGCTAATTGAAACATGTTAGCTGAAAATTAAGTTTATACTAATAAAAACTTAATGCCAGTTAGAATTCTAGCTTTGACTGGAATGTTGTCAGATACCGACCTTGTTGGACAGAAGCTTAAATCTAACATAGACATCAGGTGAAACAGCTCCTTGTAGACAAGCATTAGGTGGTTGGCTAAGTTGTTTTTTTTTTTAAACAGATTAGGAGTATGAACTCGAAATGCTGCTTGGCGTTTAACAGAAATTTCAATAGAAAGACCATGGGAGAGTAATGGCAATAAGAAGAAAGATCTATTTAAAGAAAAAAAAGAATTAAAATAAGATCATTAGGCTAGTGTTTGCTGTGCGTTTTTATGTGTGTTTATATATATATAATGGCACAAAAAGATTCTACAAAACAAAGGCATCAAAGCCATGCTGCTACAAATAATCCCTTGAACAGCTGGCAATGGCCAACTTTTTTTTTTTTTTTAAATTACCATTATATGGATAATAGAACTTAGTGATTTCGTGATGTACCTAATACTCCAAAATATGATTTTTTTTTTCTGTGTGGAGGGGCTATTTAAGGTATTCTAAATCTAATTCTTAGCTTTTTTAAAGATGTCTAAAATACTCTCGATTTCCCAACTATATTGATCTTTTCTGTAAGTGGGAATGTTTCTTGCATTTATTATAACTCCATCATTGTACTTATTAGCTAAAGTTGTGTGAAGCTACTTGGACTGTGCTTTTATTACACCTAAATAATCATTCCATTGGTTTTCTCTGCCTCTTTAAGAAATGGGTGTACACAGGGGAAAAGTAAATTACTTTTATGTTTTCCATTAGAATTTGACTAAACAGAGGAAACTCTAATTGTTTGATATACATCTTCCCCAGATCTCAAAGCTTTTGAAAGACGACTTACTGAATATATTGCATGTTTACAACCAGCTACAGGACGTTGGAGAAGTAAGTTTGATGTTCCAAGGGATAAACAGAATTCTCTCTTTCAAGGTTTTTAGATTTACCCATGTGTATCTTTGATTTATGGTTGTCCAAACAAAAATCTGTGCTTAGACTGTCTTTACAATTTCTATGGCATACATTAAACATTCTGCAACAATTTGTTCTAAGATTCTGCTGAAGTTTCCATACTCAAACAATACAGACATTTTTTAGACCATATAAAATAGCATCTTTTCTCCTGAGAGGCCAAGAGGTTAAATTCAAATGAAGGAACTGGAGGAAAGACTAAGAAGGAAAACCAACAGCAACAAAAAAACCCCACCCCAAAACACAAACATAAACACACACTCGCACTACCCCAAGCCCCCTTGATTCAGAGCAATTGGAAGGCAAGCAGATAGATATTTGCAAGTACATCTGTGCAACTTGTGGGCACCTGCTGTAGGAATGCATTTGGCTTCCAGAATTGCTATTTACTGTCAGATATAATAATAAGTGTGGAAACTTTAAATGAGGTTTGCATAACTAGTATTGTGTTCATTAGCTAATTTTTCCCCCTAACTGCTTGCTTTACTAGTTTGTAATTCACATAAAAGAGGGACTTCTTACTTTAATTATAGTGGGGTGTTTAGCTCAATGTTACTTTTTTCCCCAGACAACATTATTTACATAGAGAAGAAGCTCCATGCTTTTGATAGATCTTTACCAAATTTATTTTGAAAACATAACTTGCTAGGGTTACTTTATTTTGGTTTTGATTTTGTAATATCAGCAAGGAATATGCAATTGAATAGTAAATTATAGCAGACTTACAAAAGTGAAAGCAGTATTTCATGAATATCTGGGTTTTGTTTTCAGGTTCTTTCCTATGATCCTAAAGGCTGGTAACTCTGGGTCGTCTCTTTTTTTTTTTTGTGTTGGTTTTTGTTTTCCTCCTTTATTTGCATCCATAACTTCAGGCTCCACAGAAAACACTCGGAACTGCCAAATGACCAATGAAAGCTGTGCAAGGCTTTATGGGTGTGCAATAGAATATGAGCCTTCTCTGTATTTGTGCGGTCTTTTTTTTCAGTCAACCCCTGTTCCCCAACCCTTTGTAGTCTCTCAAAATCAGTCTAGTATCTTGTATTACTCTAATATGTATCTAGCATTATCTATTTACAGTGAGTTGATTTTTCTTCCTAAGCCATTCTGGATGTGTAAAGGTTTTTGTTAAGCTTCATGTGCTAATGCTAACATGCCTTTTGGCTCCTGCTTAAATTTTGTGGGTTTTTCCTGTATATTAACTATCTTTGTTTCTAATCCTGTTGATTGGGATGGGGAGCTTAACACAATTTAGGTGTGCCACTGAAACTGCTGGTGCTTAGGCCTCAGGCTTTTCTTATGTAGAAGAGCTAGTAGGATAGAAGCTTTAGTTCTGCTCTGCAGTTTAATGGTGCTGCATTTCTGCTGCCCAGACTGCATAAGCTCAAATAGCATACTGAATGTCTGGTGCAACTCTTACTCCAGTCTTCCAACTCATATTTGTGCTAATAATGTTATTTTAGAAACTTTCCTTTCTTCAAAGCATCAGGATGTTTTTAGTTGACACAATTTAGAGTTTGGTACCTACTTGTCCCATTCAGGAAATCTGTATGGAATCTTTACGGTTTCACGTAATAGAAGTTTCTTTGCCTATTTTCACTTCTACCTGCCAACTAGAAACTTCTCTCAGAAATGGGAGAAGAAATAAATGGTTAAGAGATGCTGCCGAAAAATAAATGTTTTTTAACAGGAGCAAGGTATACTGTTTATGACTCTCATTCTTTTCTTTATCAGTGATTCTGATAGTGGTATCAGTCTGCACAGCAACTGGTGCTTGGAACTGGTTAATAGACCCGGAGACGCAAAAGGTAAAGATCAGGCTAATCCTGAATGTAGTCTGTTTCATAGCTTGGTGTTGCAGTCAGGTGGTACAGCATCTTGAAAACTGAAAGGCTAAACATGGTTCTCCTGTAAAACTGTGAGATCATTTTTCGTAAAGCTCTCAAGCTGTCTGGAATAGTTGTGGAATACAACCTCGGACAATGCCTACCAAAATGCTACACCTTGAATGCTTATCTAAAGAATTGTTCACAAGTACTTAGAAATGGCTAGGACCAGTATGGCTTTGGTTTTTTTTTTTTTAATTAAGTGAACTAGGCAGCAACTTCCTGTATGTTTTAGAAAGTATATAGTGGGACTAATCTGATTTCTTTCCTAGGTGTCATTTTTCACATCACTTTGGAATCACCCATTTTTCACAATTAGTTGTATTACGTTAATAGGCTTGTTCTTTGCTGGAATACATAAAAGAGTGGTGGCACCATCAATGTATCCTTCAATCGTGTTTGTAAGGTTACAAGTGTTGTAGTTAACTGCTGTTACTGAAACCTATGCTAGCATTGCTTTCTCAGTTTTTACTTACTCTGTGCACAAGCGTTAGCTGCTTTCCTTGACACAATCCACACAGTATAGCAGCCCGATGTCGAACTGTTTTGGCAGAATATAATATGTCCTGTGATGATGTAAGTGTTAGTGGTTTGTTGCCTAAACCTTGTTAAAAAAATGCAAGTAATTCGAAAAGGCACACAGGTGTGTTTTTCTCAACAGCACTTGTATACACCTTAACAAATTCTGTGTGTCTGTAAAACTGGAATGTAGAGTACTTAGTATTGTTCTGTGTGTTGTTTTAAACTTAGCCTGTAAAATTGAACTTGAAGTGCAATTCTTGGGCTCAGCTTCCAGGGTCTAAACTTTTTTTTTTCCTGTCTTGCAGACTGGAAAGTTAATTTTGAAACCTAGGCCTCATGT
Organism: Phalacrocorax carbo; assembly: GCF_963921805.1. Taxonomy (NCBI): domain Eukaryota; kingdom Metazoa; phylum Chordata; class Aves; order Suliformes; family Phalacrocoracidae; genus Phalacrocorax; species Phalacrocorax carbo. The sequence continues at coordinate 30,168,426 of NC_087520.1, read as the reverse complement.
TCAATAAGGGCTGTCTTCCTTCATTTTTTCCACTGCCATGGAAACCAAAAATTACCTTTTTTTTAAGGTAGTATGACAGCAGAAAAAGAAACAGGACTGGTTGTCACTGCCTGGGAGAGAAAGTCTTACACAGTTGACAGTGAAAGTGTGCAATATTACTTTCTTGAATATTGATCCAAATTCTTTGTTACCATATTATCAGTGCTTTTGCTACTTCTGATTACCTCTTTTTCAGTATTAGTGTCACTTTTTTACTTCAGCTGGAACAGAACACAGAGGTGAAGTATGCTAATTGGCTATGTAGTTGAACTTGAAAATCAAACCACATTTGTTATGTGTCTTTGTAAGCTATTGTAAATAGCAGATCGATGCCAATGTTCAGGAAAAGGATTAATATTTGCTTTACGGATTTTGTTCTCGTGAACAGTATTGAAAGGAACACTTACCATTCCTATGATGTTTTATTAGCACACTTACTCATTATGGCTGTCCTTGTCTCCTGGTCATTCTTTTTGGAACTGGTTGAAAGGCTTGCAGAAGGACTGTCTGTCTGTGCTGGAAGAAACTGGTCTTACTGTTTAAGAACTTTGCAAATACATCAAGGATCACGTTTGTCAAATTGTATATATAGTGCACCAGCCACTTTCAGTTGTGGTCATGCGCAGCTCCTTGTTTGATCCGGCTCACAACACAGCTATTTTAAGATTTTAAAAATTATCTTAAATATGCTTGTATCTTCTCAGTTGTAAGGTTGTACTGTGTCTTAAGGCCGCATGACCATTCTGAGTGGACTTTTATGCCATGATGGTCTGAATATGAAACTAGTATTGCAAATGTGTAACTTAAGATTTGGTGAAGAAAGTAGAGTATCACAATAAAATAACAAAATTTGACATTCAGAGTGTTAAAAACAAGGTGTGGATGTTATATGCGTAAAGTGCAACTTCTGAATAGCTAAAATTGTGAAGAGTTTAAGTTGTTCAAGGTGCCTTTTTAATTGTTTTGAACTCTTTTCATTGTCTAAAACTGTAGAGCTGTTGTAACTTCAGTAACTCCTATTACAAGGTAGATTGGCTTTTAAAGGCAGCATGTTGATGTAACTTTGTCAGTTGAGACTTGAAGAATTGTCTCCTCTGATTTTTTTCCAGCGAGTCTTCTGCCCACCCGTTTTTTAAGTGCTGTATATTTTGTAGGTTAATGTGTATAAAATAAATTCTTCGTATAAACAGATGTTATCTTTTGTACTGTGCAAATACAGATCTCAGATGAAGATGAGAAGTTCAGAAGAATTTCAGAAGTTCCTAGCTGAAGTCTGTAACTTTCATACTGGACCAACATTTCCTATATTTGATGATGTTCTTACAATCTAAGATACTGACACCAGGAGAAAGCCCCTCCGGTTTCCTACCCTGCAGGTCAATCCTGCCTTCTGAGAGGAAATCGTTTCAGTCGTCGTTTTTTGAGTTTTTTGACTCGGGCAAACATCCAGAGTAGACGTTGATGTCCTCAGACGCATGTATGGGTGTACGGTCGGCGCCTGACTGAAGGCGCTGTGGGGTGAGTCCGAGTAGGTGGCGTTTCGCCGGTCTTGTTGGCGGTGCTTGCCTGGTGGGCCGGGGCGGCCTTGCCGCTTCCCTGCGGCTGTAATGAGAAAATGCGTCACCTGGCGGTAAGCAGGTCTTGGGCCCGGTGCCGGGGAGGGCGGGCCCGCGCCTGCGCGGGGCTGCACACGTGGACGCGCCGGCGCCGAGCAGCGGGGCGGCTGCGGGGAGCCATGGGGAAGAGCCGCGCGCGGCGGTTCCGCAAGAACCCATTCGCCCCCGCCGGCTCCGAGCAGCGCTGCGATGGGGAGGGCGGCCCCGAGGAAGAGCCCGCGGCGGTGGAGCTGCTGGAGAAGGTGCGGGTGGGCGGCCGCCGGCGGGGGGAGGATGAGGGTGGGGGGCTCGGCTCGGCGCGACCCGCGCTCGTGAGCGGGGCAGTCCCGGCCTGGCGGGGCTGTGCCCGCTGCCGCGGGCGGGGCTGGGCAGGGGTCCCGGCCCTCCCAGCGGTGTCGAGCGAGGCACCGGGCGCGGTGCCGCTCCCCCGTCTTCCCTTGGGCGCGGGAAGGAGCCGCGCGGGGGCGGTCCGTCCCTACTGCCGCCGCGTCGCTCCTCCGGCGTCACGGCTGCGCCCGCTGGCGGCTGGGCAGGGAGGGGCGGCGGCGGCCCTGCCCCGGGCCGGCCGGCAGCCCCTACTGCCTCACCGCGCCGGCACCCCGGCCCGTCCGGACTCTTTCTCCTTCTCGAGCGGCTAAGGGGGACTGGGGCCGCGCTGTGGCACGCGTCCCGGGAGGCGCTTGTAGCAGTTCTCACGGTGCTCGGGTTAGGTCTGCCCCACCGGAGAGTTCTACAGGCAGCCAGAGCGACGAGTCCACGATCCTTACGTAAGAAATTAGTGATAGAAAATGTTGAAAAAAGCTGGATTTGGCCACTTACTGGCCACGTTCCTGGTTTTGGTTGAATTATTACAGATGAAAGCTAGTTTAAACCTCTTCCTGAGCATGTGGCTTCAGAATCAGAAGTAAAAATCTCCTTTCCTTTAAATAAATGAATCCCCTTTGATCACTACACCTAACTGAACTCATTGAACAAATCACTTCTTGATTATTCTTCTGGACTAACCTATCTAGTCGTTAAAAAAAAAAAAGAGTAATATATATATATATATAAATGCACAGGTGAGGATGAACCAAGATACCCTGATAAGCTTCAGTGAGGCAGGATCTGATGTATCACACTTCTCCACTTTGCTTTACAGCAGATGTTTATCTTCTCTGGTTTTCAATGGACTCCTTTGCCTTCCAGGACAGGCGCTTCTGCTGTTTTACTATCTTTATGGTTTGCAGTTCTTATGTCTCGCCTAAACCTCTGTTACAGCATGGTGTTGTCTTGTGGATGTAGAGAATGCTTGCTCCGTGTCTTTAAGCAGATGTTTTTAGTTTAAAGGTTGTCATGGTTTTTTGTACTTCTTGATGTTTCATTTTTTCTTTATCGTGGCATGTGTGATGTCTGTTATACTTCCTTGGTGGTATTTTTTCCCGTCTACTTTTGTCCATTTTTTTTTTTTTGTTAAATGTGGTAATTGAAAGTATCAACTTTCGTACCTGTGAGATCTCGCCAGTGCCAGCTAGTGTCAAATCTGTGTCTGAACTATGGCTCTCTTGTTAAACACCCAGATTAGTATTTATCTAGTCAGATAGTTAACACACATAACCCAGGCAAAGATTTATAAACGTCCATGGAAGTTAAAAGCTCTTGATTCCATTCAGGAGCAGTGAAAGAGGACCTATGGTTCTGGGCCTGCAAATCAAAAAACAGATCAGTCTTCTCACTCACCAAAACTTCCAGCTGCCTTTTCCCTTGCCCCTAATCTGCCCTGTTTGTGTCTCCCCAGCTGCAGCATCCAAGTGCTGAAGTGAGAGAGTATGCCTGTGCCAGTATTTCCAAGCTGTTGCAGCAGAAGCATGTAATCCCAGCCTTTCTGCAGAGAGATGTGGTCAGGTGTTTAGGACCATTGTTGATGGATCACAGTTTAGCTGTTCGTGAGACAGCTGCAGGTGCTCTCCGGTAAGCAACTGTTAATATTCATTTAGAATGAGGTAATCCTGGTAAAGAAAGAGTCAGTTTTTGCTGTTAAAAGCTATGAACTTGAATGCCAGGCTTTCTTGCTTCAACCCTGTTTTGAGTAAGCATGCCTACGTCAGTCAAAGTCCCTGAGAAGAGGGCCTTTGCTTGCTCCATTAGGCTGCCATGAGACTTTAATGTCAGGAGCAGCATTTAAATTAGTGACTACTGCTTTATCTGCTAGTGGAATGTGCTGCTTTCCATCCTTATGTTAAGAAAAAACCTCAACAGTGGTATGAAGAAATACAGAGAACTTGAACGCTGTTAGCATGGCATTTTATGTCTTGATGACTGTAGGATCAGTGGGTTAGAGAATGCACATAAGCTGGCTTTTTGAGAAACTTGTAAATATTGAACAGCATCATTCTGAGTTGGCATTCTGCAGTCAGACCTACAGCTTGTTTTATTTGTACAAAAATGTGAATGCTAATACTAGTTAACATTCATGCTGTATCTTACACTGAGTAACATCTGACAGAAGTCATGTTTTAGTACAGATAAGAGTTCTAGTTACACTAGACAAGTAAGTGAAAATAATTTTGTTTTTGTTTTCCTAACACCAAAGTTATTCTTTTATGTTAGGAAAGTAGAAGACTAAAGTTACTGATGAAGCAGATTGATTTTTAAAACAAAAAGTACCATAACCTTTAGAGAAGAATACCAAATGCGTGGGTTTTTTTTTAAACATTCCTGGAAAGTATTGTATCTGATCCAAAGCATTTATATTGTTTCCCAGAAATTTGAGTGCTTGTGGAGGATTTGAAGTCTGTAATGATATGGTGACAAAAGACATCATGACACCCCTTGTGGCACTTCTGAAAGAGGTGTGTTTATTTTTATTCTGATTTTAAAACTGATCTAGCCATTGAATTATCCTATTTTCAGAAATAGTTCAATTTTTTTTGTGGCTATTCTCAAGATAACATATTTGAAAGATTTCTTAAAAAATACTTCAGTGGGTTTAATAGTACAAAAATTATACCAGAGATTTCAAACCACTTGCTTCTGCCTCCTGACCTGCTAACTTGGGCCTGTGGTACAGTTTGCTGCCTAGGATGATTTTTGCATAAACAGTCTGGAGATTTTGGGTCTGGAACATCAGCCATGTCTACCCTGTCAGTCAAGATCCAGATCCAGCATTTATGTTACAACATTAATCTAGTGAGGTATTTTTGGTAAACAATTTTGTCTAAATGAAAGCTTGGATTTACAGTTGGGTAGTTACTGCTATTGTCGAGTAATCTGTACTGAATACCTATTCTTTGTTTAGTCCAGGTATTGCAATGCAGTTTGGAAATTGCATTGAATTCTGTCACCTGCTGTCTTTGTATGAGCAGCCTTGAGCAATACCATCATTTTCTGTATGTTTCTTCCCCATTTTAAAATATGGGTAATAGCATTATTGTAAAGCACAGCAAGATATTAGCCGAATTAATCCTTGTGATTAGAAAGAACTGTTGGAAGTTGCATACAGACTGTATTAACAAGAAACAGCATTTCAGGTTCTAAAATTGCTAAGTCTTTATTAAAAATGCTCTGAAAACTTGAATGCAAAGCAAGTACGGTAAGAGTCTTTCTACAAGAGAAAAAATTATTAATTATTCAATTCCATAGTGGGCCAGTTGTCATAGAGAATGGGAAACTAGCCAGGTTTTCTGGTAATAAGCACTTCATAAGAGTTCTATCCACTCACTCTGCTGCTAATGTTTTACGTTTTTGCTTTTCTTCTTGGCTTGTTTGTTCCCAACCCTGGTTCTCATATTTGGTTGTAGTGTAGCACTGGACTAGATGCTAACCAGCTCTCTCCAAAGAAATGCAAAGAGATGAATAAAAATCATATTGAAGACATAGCCAATGAGGCCATTAATTTGCTGTGGAATGTATGGTAAGTGCTGTATAAACACTGGCCTTTTACAAGAGCTGATTTAAATTTTTCCTGAAAAAGAGCATGATAATTGAGTCAGAATAGAAATGACTGTCCGTGCATGGGAAGAGGTATTCAGTTGCTGATTCTGATTTCTGATTGTGTTGCTGCTGTGTGTGCCTTGCTTAATGAATGGCAAGCCCTCATCTGATCTGAAATGCAAGATTGTCTTCTACCATAAATTACTTTTGTAAGTGAAGGGTTCTAAAAGTGTACAAAGTTGGTCACTAGTTTTAGGAGAGTGTCAAAATTTTTTATCTATTGCTTGTTCATCCTAAGTTCTGATAGTTTTCTGAACGTGTTCCGTCATAGTCTCCTGTACAGTTTAGGTTGTGAGACCTTGCATGCAGTTCCTGTAGATCCTGATTGTGATATGGAGAAAATTAAATTCTGATCAGTGGATTCCAGTGCTGTGGGAATATGAGGAGTTTTTGTACTACTTCCTCCCTCTGCAGGTCATGCCAAAAGTTAATGTGTTTGGACAAACTATTCCTTAGTGACTGAGGCACTGATACAAATCTACTTACGTGAGGAAGAATGTGAGTTGTTCAATTAGTAGCTTACATTGGCAACTCCAGGTGAAGGAAGAGAAATGGCAACACTGTTAATACAGAGATGGCTTAAATGTTGAAGTGATACAAACCTGTTCTGAAAGTTCTGGTTGCATTTTGTTGTTTCTCTTCACTTTCTAACATCTCCACATCACTATACACTATGGTCTGTAGAGAATTTTGTTTTGTACTGTACAGTATTTCAGTGGAGCTGCCTCTCTGGCTGTCTGTATTGTATGGCTGCTGGCTTTGCTGGCTTGAGGTCTTATTTGTAAATTCTTTTTTTTTTTTTTCTTTTTAAGGGATTGGAATCTAAAACAGCACAGAAACTGCTTGCTCTACACCTTATACAGAATATATGACGCTTTGAAACTCTGACTCAACACTGTTTTGTGTTGATTTTTTTAGTTGCTTTTGTAGACAAGTGCTTTGGAACAGGAACTATAATCATTAAGTGCACTATAAATCACTTCTGTATTTTGAACTTTGTGGCAATGACTGTGAACTGCTGACTTCGTTGCTAAGTTTGGTACTGATAAAATTGGGACTGGCATTGATGCTGAGACATAATGTTTTCAAAAGTAAATTTTTGAAGATCCTTGTGGCTAGTTAGGTCCCTTGCTTTTTTTAGTTTGAACGTATTATTTTAAAAATGGCAATAGCTGTGAACACTTGAAGAAACACAAATCCCGCTTTTAGATAATTAAAGTAAATGTCACATTTAGCATTGATTTTAGCATGCATTTCTGAATGTTGAGAGCAGTAATTTTCTAGAGTAAGGGAATATTAATGTGAGAGGGAACAGCCGGCTCTGTTGTTGGTGAGCTTGCAGAGGAAGTCTTCCATGGCTGCAGAAAGCCCTGGGCTGGCTTGTAGCCTGCAGGTATAAGCTGCCTTTTGCCCTCTGGCTGGCTCTGTTCACATGAGACTGTACTTAGGCTCCCAAACACTGTGTGTGAAGAAGCAGCTGGCAGAAGCCAGCCTCCCTCAAAGGTGTCCAGGGCTTTTTTATATAGAGGTATATATATGTCCAGGGCATTCTGTATAGAGTTGATCGTAACCTCAATAATGAAGGATAGCTTTTTGACTAATGTGCTCACTCTTAGTTACATTTTAAAGGCCTACCTAAGAATTAAACATTACTTAAAATGTTGTTACAGTAGGCTTTTTTCCTGGGAAGAGTGTTTTATTAATCTTTTTTTATGCATTAGTGAATGCAACAATACTGCAGTATCCATTTTCAATAAAGAAGGATGCCTGGAGGCTGTGTTACACTACATGAAAAAATTTTCCACAAATGTGGATCTGGCTATTTCAGTAGGTAAGTGGTAAAAAGAGAAGATATGGATTTAAAGATTTTTTTTTTCTTACATATTTTCAGTATTACATATGAGTGTCAGACTGATGTCACATCCATTGCATAATGCACCTGCCTTAGTGTTACTTAAACTTGACGTTAAATATAAGACTTAAAATTCCTTCCAGAATAGCACATCATTCAGAAGTTGACATCTGTTGTGCTTGTTTTCATTACAAAGGAGAATGGCTTATTGATGGTTACATGGGAGGAAAAAATTTGTGGGAAGAAAGCTCTAGATGAAGGCTATGGTTTTTCATCTTGTTTTCTGGTTTTGGTAATGAAGGGTTTAATTTGTAGAGCAAAGGACATAGTCCATCTAAAAAAATCCCCAAACAACTCCTGTCACTTGCAAGGTATTTTTATTAGTAGTATTGTTATTATAGTCTTATAATAGTCTTACAAGTGTATGTGCTCACAACGTTTTTTTGTTTCCCCTAGTCAGTATACAATGGAAAAATCAAATTCTGAGTCACTGAAATTAATACGGCTAGTCACATGTCTGATGTGGTACTGTCCTCACCTGTTTTATGTACAGGTTTGCCAGAGATGTCTTTTAATCTAAAACACAGTTTGTGAAGGACAGTGCCATACTGTTACAACATGATGCCTCATGAAATGTTTTTTCCTGTGTCTGTTTCCTTATTTCAGCTTTCATGAAGATAATGCTTCCTCATTAGGAAAGTGAAAGCTACCATATTGGGTTTGTTAATTATCTTTGTTGTTTGTTGCAGCAAACTGCTTGCAGGCAGTGACAGAAGATAATCCAGATCTTCTTTCCTCATTCAATGCTTCTGCACAACAAGTATTGGAGACCGTAATGTTGAGTCCAGAGAGTACAATGAAGCATATTCTTCTGAGAACACTGATAGCAGGTATGATGCTCGAGGGCGTTTGCTTCTTTGTGATGGAAAGCATGGCAGGTAGAGGAGGATGGGAAGGACAGAATGCTTAGTCTTCTCTGCTGTAGTCTGGACATCTGATCGTCAAAGCCTGTATAGCTGGTTCATGAGGTTATTTGTGCCTTTTGAGGTTGTGTTTTGAAGTAACCAAATATTTGCAACTACTTTTAAAATGGTCTTAAGTGCTTGATTCTAAATTCAGTACCTGCTTGGTGTGATAACCCATTTTAACTGTTTATTTGGTTTTCAACAGTGAAATGAGTCAATTAGTACAGGAATTATTTTGATCTTAATAGGTAGTTTTCACCTCAGATTCTCTACTTTGCATTCTTTTTTCCACCTCAAATGCTCAACCATGGTGATTTTTGATACTGGAGTGTAATAAATTAGTTTAATTTTGAAATCCTTAGAAAATTGTTCTCATGTGGATTTGTTATCACAAGTAAAAAGCACCACCAAGATTGCTCTGCATAAATATTCTGTGTATCCTTACATTCTGAAATTTACTTAAGCTGTGGGCATATCGTAGTTATTACAGATTAGTATATGAAACGCTAGGCAGGAGAAAATACAAGTCCGTAGAGAAAAGACTTGAATACTCATACTGAAATATAAGCACTGAGTATTTGAACTAGTGGAGGCTGTGTCCTTACTAAATACATAGCTATTACAGAGCTAGGAATTGAGTATTTTAACAGATTTTTGTATTTCAACTGTCTCATGTTTAGGCACTATCTGGAATATCAAGGATACCATTCCACCAGGCAGCCTGGGAAGCACGGTTAATGCGATCCTGAAGATCTTTTCAGAATCATTAGCAATAGATGCTGGGGAAACAATTATTCATATGAAGGAAGCTGAAAAAAACAGGTTAAAACTTGCTGCGGAGGCAGAAACTGAGGAAGGTGTGAGTGATGTTACATATGACTTTGTTTTGTGTGAAGATGATGACATGGAAGAAATACCAAAAGGAAAAGTCAGAAAAGAAAATGACATCTCAGACCTACTTCCAGTAAGTGTGGCTGGGTGGCTTGCTCTGAGAGACCTTAATGGATATGGCTGAGTATCTGACTGGTCTTGACTGAATATTAGCCAGAGGAGCTACCTACTAGTGTTACTAATCCTGCTTCTGAAATGGCTTGACTATTTCAGTGAAAACTTCAAAGCTGAGCATGGAGAATTTCAGCTCAACTTGTGCTGTGCAACTTGCTCACACTTGAACATCAGGAAAGCGCGTTTCCATTTTTTTCTCTAGTGGAAGGTATAGGCTTATCTGATGCTTCTCCCTGTAGCTACTGCAGGAAGTTCTGATCTCTGCATAAGGCGAGTGAGACTTGTAATGGCTACAGCCAGTCAGTTGTGAGTTGAGGTGACACAGGTTAACAAATGCATTCACTATTGTGTTCATGAAATGAATAACAGAAATAAATGTTTCTGTTATGGGTTTAGCTTATAATAGGTAATCTTTTCTGTTACAACTAGTGCAGGTGGCATTTCTTAAGGGTAACATTTGTTCGGAAGCATCCAGCAGAAAGGTGATAGGTTTTTTGTCCCCTTTTTTTTTAAGCATAGGGATGAGAAGAGGAAGTGGCTGGATTGAATTTTTAACTGACAGTCTGGGTACTTTAAATTGTGCTGAAGTGTTATTTTACAAAATTAAATTTGGTTCGTATTTTTCTGTTTTAGTCTGATAAGTGGGAACTGAAAGAAGTGACAGCTTTACTGATGGCTCAGCAGACTGCTCTGGAAATTATTGTTAATATGTGCTGCAGTGAAGGTTTGTAGGAATCTCTTTCATTGCAAGTGGGTTTTTTCCTCATTTAAATAATTTCTATTGCTTACATACTTTTTGCATGATACTACATGTGCCAACATTTAAGAACAAACAAAAAAAGCACTTGTGCCAAAGAGGTATTTCCTATAAAGTATTACAGCAAATCCTTTGTTTAGTTAGAATGTGGTCTGAGTGTTCATCTGATAAAGTATGGGTGTGAATCCTATTGCAGGACCAGGGCATCAATTTTTTTAAAGCAGAGAAATCTTCTAGTTTTGATACTACAAGTGTCAAAAGAAGGAGGAGAGACAGTTTTTGCGTGCAAATCTGGCAGCAATGCAGATTTAGGCTGCTTAGTGTTTCACCTTTTTGAGCTTTTTTAGAGGAGAAAGGCAGGCAGTTACTCTAGGGGGAGTAGGAAAATAGATATTCTGTATCTTCTGTGAGCTCTGAAACGCAGTTTTGATAGCTTTTCTCCAAATCTTCTGGAAAACAAATGATTCTCATATTCTGTTTGAAACAAACGAACCTCCCAAAATTCCTCCTCCAAAAAACTCCTCCAAAATGTGAAAATTTTACTTGCTAGTACAGTTCGTAAGCCTGATGCAAAAGTAATTGTGTAGGAGATAACGTCCTAAGTGAATCTTTCAGGTTCTAATAAAATCCACAGTAATACCCAGATATTCCCAACGGTGATTTTTTTTTTGTCTTACAGTGCAAGGAAATTCTGCACCTAGTATATGAAGCTCATTTCATAACTGTATTTCTCACCTAATGAGCTGTAATTCATAAGCTCTCCTCCTTAATTTGAAAATCTCTTGTGGGTAAGATGCATATTCTGCCATTCAGTCAGTGTAATGTAAGGTTGATTGTGTTGTATTTCATTACAGTACTTTACCCATTCATAGGCAGACAGAAACATTGTCTGTAGAAATTAAGAGGAATCCAGAGGCAGCTGTTCATTTAATTTTCAAGTTATTTGAGGACTAAAATAGCTTTAGCCATTATGCTGGGTTCATAGAAATACTCAGCTTGCCACAGAACTGAGGGAAACAACCAGGCAAGAGATGTGTTTTACTGAACACTGGCTGGCGTTAGGAAGAAGCAGAGCGCGCTCTCCTTAACAGGGACGTGGGAAGGAATCCAGGAGATTCCAGCATTGCTGTCCAGTTTGTAGTTCGCAGGTTACTGCCGCTAGTTAAGATGGGATTGCCATTGGAAATGCTTCTGTATTTCCAAGAACATTGCAAGAAACCTGATCTTAGTTATGGGCTAATGTTCCAGAGTCCAGTTCCTACTCTGCCCTTGTCACTCACTGTGAACGTATGACAAATGTTGTCTTTGTTGTTGCTGAATTGCATGGTCAGCTCACATAGCTGTCATTTAATTTTCAAAGGAGATTTTTGTTTTCATTGCTCTGTAAAAATGCAGATAGAAGTTTTTTTTAGAAGAGGCAAGAGATCAACTGAAAGGGGGAATGACTGCTTTGTTTTCACGCTTATTGCTACTGTGGTTGGTAAAGCATAAAAGACTGTTTCTCATGCAGAGGCTATTAACACTAGCATATTATGGCTGTAGAATTAACTGGATATTACCATAAGCAAAGGAAGATGCCCATGTGATCAAGTTACCACGGCCTGATGAGTTACTTTGCATCAGATAAACAGTTGTCATCACCTTCAAATAAATTATTAAACTGCTGCACAGTGCAAGTGAAATGCATTAATTTAGACATTTCTTGATGTATTTTAAGGGAATTATTTTACCTTTTGCCACAGAAAAAGTGTATGGCTGTTACGATAGTTATTACAGTACCTGTGCCTCACATGAATCTGTGTTGTCAGACAAAAGTACTTGAGGGTGAATATGACATTTTTTTGTCACAGTAGTTAAATATCCTGACCTATGTATGCAGGCAGAGCTCTCAACTGTCAGTGAGGAGGATCAGTCCAACCTGTAGACTTGGGTGAACACCAGTGTCACAGCAGTTAAAATGTAACCAGGTTTAAAACAACTTCAGAGAGATCAGTGTAAACCCTGTGGCTATAGATATATCAGTTTAAATATAAACGATGGACTTAGCTTGTGCTGTCAGGCCAAATCCACCTTAAGCCATGGACAGATTATTCACTTTACAGTAGCTATGCCTGTTGGTAATGCTACCTCAACCCCTTTTGCGATGTCTGCACTTACAGATCTGCTAGTAGAGAAAATCATGTAAGTATAAACCTAGTTCAGGTTTATAACTATAAACCTAGTTTTAATTTATTTAATATGTTGCCTAAAATGGCTAATGGAAATGATCTGGCTTGCCTTGGCTTGTTTTACAGTTGTCATTTCCTTTCAACTGGTCTTACTGGGGAGACAGTAACACCTTCATCAAGCCCAGTTACTGCCCAGTCAGAGGACATCTGTCTGTGGCTTCAGTATTGCCAGAGAAAACAGTTGCCTTAAACTGATTGCAGTTAGTAAACAAGTTAAACATGTGTATTTGCATGCCTGAATCTACCTCAAAATGTAAAATGGTACAATCCAGGTTAAAATCCTGGTAAATGCTTTATTTAATGTTTCTTCTATACTTTTTTTGGTATCTTTAAGTGAAGCATAGTTAATATCAGAGAACGAAGTACCTATGCATGAAGAACCTCCCTCATGTAAATACTTGTTGCCTGAGTGAATATAAAATAAATAAAATTTTAAAATAAGAGTTTAAACAAAGGTAGTACAATATTTAGAACTATGGCTTAATGGCACTTGGCTTGTGTGGACTTCATTAGAGCCCAAGAGCTTAAAGACTCCTAAACCAAGAGCTGGAGCCAAGTTTAACTGAGAAGTAGGATACCTATTGCATGAGTGATGTTATGTTCACAAGTCTGCTTCTGTTCTCAGATCCCTCTGATGATGAATGGGAAGAACTCTCCAGCAGTGATGAAAGCGACTTGTTTATGGAAAACTCATACAATGAGGGGGGAGGGCTGCTAATGTCACCCCTGTGCCTCTCTGGTGAGGTTCACTCAGCGTTTCTGAATAACCTCATTCCAAAGAAGGTATTGTCTTTTATTTTGTTTCCAACACACAGTACAGTCTTTCCCTTGTGCCTGATTTGTATCCCAGGTTAGGCAAACAAATTATCCCAACCCATCTGGAGAAAAGGAATGGGTTTTTAAAAATAAGTTTAGCTTCACTTTTTTTGGCCTAGAGGTAGAGCATCATCACATGAGCTGTCTTGACTTCAATAATTTCTTTGTGTAAGTGGGAATAGAAGATTCATGTGTTTCAGAAACCTGGTGCCTTTTTCTAAGGTGGCTTTTCCAAAATACAAAGTATATTCCTTGATTTGGACATGAAAAAAAGGTTTACCTGCAAAAAGAAAGGAAACTTTGAGTAGAAGCATGACTATCAGACTTCCATATTGGCTAAGTGAGGCAGAAGTAACCTATGTGAATGGTAACAGCACTGAAAAAGTGTGAGTTCCTCTTTCCCCATTTTATACATAGTGTCTGAAGTATGATAGTTGACACTGACAAGAATTCAGAGGTTCTTGTTGCAGAGTTTTGCGCATTCATCTTTACAAACTTCTTATATGGGGTTGTAATTTGAATCAGTTATTATGCTAGTTCAGCAGCGTGGTAGAATTCTGACCCAAGACGTTGGGATGATTCAAGGCTTTTCGTACTTAATAGAAAGCAGTCTAAGCTTCATGGCAAGGTCTTTTAGGCTTGCAGCTGTCTGAAAATTTTGTAGCAGAATCTGTAAGAAGAAAGATCTAAATAAAAAAGAATAGCAGAGACCTAGAAAATCACCTTTTGTTCAGTACAGTTGGATGCTTAAAATATGCTATGCTAAACCCAGCATATAATTGCACCATTCAAGTGACTGAGGAATATTCTGGCATTTTTAGCAGGTGAGATACTTGTTACCTGGAAAGCTTTGAAATACATAGTTTGAGGTATCTCTTTGACATTAAGGTAAAGTTTCAGTCTTCCCCCGCAAAACACACCTTAAAAAAATGCAAAAAAAAAAAAAAAAAGCTTTATTGCTAAATCTTTCTTTTTCCCCTCCCCAGATTCTTGAAAAAACTGCTTTTCCGAACAGTGTTGCTCTAGACATCTGTATGGACAATCTGTCTTGGAAACCATTAATTAAAAAGTAGGAATTTCATTGTCTCTTACTATTTTTCATGTATATTCAGTTGTCTTAGAACTCTTAGAAGGATTGTCCATCTTTGGGTTGCTTGTAAGACCTGCACAATAGCAGATCTGATACACAATTTTGAGAGATACAAATGTTTGTGTTAAACTGCACACCGGATTGCAGCCTTATTTAATTCAAGATCCTTTGTATTTTGACATCTGTTTTCAAAGAGATCTGCTAAGTGCATTTTTTGTTTGTTTCAGGCTGAATGCAGTGCAATGTAGAGCTTTAACATGTCTTCATAGCATTTTGTTAGTGTCAGATGTGGATTGTCTTGGAGGAGCTTCAGCACTTCAGTCCCTTGCACAACATCTCTCGCAGCTAGTGTTTTCTAAAACAGGTAAGATTTAAAGGGGGCTTGCTGACCTATTTCATATAGTTATACGGTAGCCATGTTCATTGTTAAGTTTTAATGAAACTTTATTACTAATTTTATCCCTCTGGCCTTTCAAAAAAAGGATACTGAATGTTGGAAGTCTGCTGACAAAACAGTGTGTCCTGATCTGATGTGTTTAGCCAAGTCTGTTACTGATACTAGAGAAGTTGAACTGAGATTTAAACAAACAAAACCCAAAAAACCCAACAACAACAAGAAAAAAGGTTCCAAACTGATGATCTGGTTGCCTGGTGGGCTGCTTCATTAGACTATTCTGATAATCTGGTTTTGTTTTAAGGTCATTGATGATGACTTTTCAGGAAATGAGACATTCTTAGAGGCTGGAAGAGCCTGGCAATTCTTAAAATTGTCAGGAAACATTTTTCCTAAGATAGATCTGTTGAAGTCTAACATATGCTTGGCTTTGTCATTTCTTGTCTTAGAAGCCTGAAAAGCTCGATTTTCTTCCCTTCCTTCAAGCGTCTTCATCTGTAGCTGCAAATGCAGTGTACGTAGTTCTTATTCACTGTACAGTATGACAGTGCATTAATGCTTGAAAATGCATCTGCCAGCAAAACACACTTTTTTTCTCAATGTCATTAGAAGCATGTGATCATTCTGTAGGAACATTATTACTGAGTGTAGTGCTTGAAAAACTAAAATGCAGGAAATGAAAAAAGTATGAAGACATGCAAAGAAGTTCATATAAATATTTGTCTCATGCTTGAAGAGCAGGACTATCAAGATTTCAGGGTCTGTGTTATGTTTTGCAATAGTCGGAAAGTTCTTAGGTGAAATTAGAGAAGTGGCTAGCTGAAGACAAAGGGTGCTAATAAAGTGATTAATGGCCCATGTCCATTTTTGTTAATGTGCTATTTTCTTAATAGTTCAGTGTTATGTAATGGAAACTGCCAGATAGAGTAGATAACAACGTGTACTTAGGAGTTCTGTGGTTTACAGGGTGAAAGAGAGGCATAAAGATCTAGTTGCTTACTTGGGAAAGGAGGAGATAAGCATGAAATAATCAAGAGTGTCTGCATCTGGAGTACTCCAGAAAATAAGAACACATTAGAGGACAGTAAAAAGCCTCAAGGAACGCAGAATATATATTGAAGATGATGGCTAGTATTAAAGAATTTGTAGTTAAACAAGAACAATACAGTGTTAGAATCGTACATTCCTGAAAAGTTATTAAAGCACAGGAAAACATATTCTTTATATGAATTGGAAGGAGTCCAATGTTCTGGATGTCTAAAAAGCCTGCTTGGAAGACGGAAGAAAGGAGTTAAAGTAGGCATTCAGCTTCTGTAGTTTTCTTGGTTCTTGTATGATGGCCTTCATGTGATGCCAGTTTTCAAGCTTCTGTTCTGACAGTGCTGGTTTGTAACATACGTTAGGTCACGCAAGTGTCTTAACCAGGGATGCACCTAAAAATGAGGACCAGCTGTGGTCTAACCTGCAGACACAGTTATTACTGAATTCAAATAAATCGCCATGGTTACAACCTACAAAGACCAGTCTCTGAAAATCTAGCTCTTCCTGTTTGTGGTAGTACCTGGAGGAAGAATTCATCTTCCTGTTTAACTTTTGGCTCTGCATTCAATTCTTTGACAGAACTCCCTACAGACACAGAATTCCTGGAAGCCATAACCAGTGCTTTGAGGGCTCTCCTACAAACAATGGCATCAAAGAACATCTCCCAGGTAAAAGCATTCAAACACAAATGCTGTGGTAGGTTCAAATTCATGTGAGATAATGCTGGAAAATTTTTTGAGACAAAACCATTTAAATGAAGAGCTAAATCTCAGTGACTGTGAACACAAAGAACAGATTTAATAGGATTTCCTTCTGGTATTTTTCATGGACCTTACAGGAATACTTTTTTATATATATCTTCTCCTTAACATGTGAACAGATGCAAGCTATTTCAAAACCAGAATAGCAATAAGCCACAGGTAGTATGTTTAGGAGATGGATATAATGACAAGCATTTAATAAATTGGCACCTAGAAACATGAATTTTTTTATTTCCTGATTTTGTCTAGTTGAAGCTGGTTGTACTTCTGCAGTCTTGGCTGGACATGAATTAGCTAAATATAGGAATGAAGCATAATAGTTTGTTATACAAGACGTAATACCAAATGATCTGCTGGTCCTTTCTGGCTTTAAACTGAAAAATTAGCTTCTATACTGTTGTAATGAGTTACAAATTTACTTAGCTCAATAGCTATTTCTGAAAATGCCTTTGGGCTCAGAACTTTTTCTTTCCACTTCCTGACAGCCTTGCTTATGTTCTGGAAGAAACACCTTAAGAAGTTGAAAGGAAGATTTTAACTGTTTTCTTGCTGATTACGTTTTCAGAATTCATGTAGTTTTCATAAGACAGGACTCTTGTTTGTTATAAATTTGCCTGTGTAAAAGCAAATGGTCTGTGTCATATTCAAAAATTTCCATGGAAATGTAAATATGTCTATCTTCCTTTTCCCCCGCCTTGCTAAGCAGTGTATGACTCCTGAGCAGCTATTGGCTTTATGTGAAGCAGGTATTCACTGCAGCAATCCCAGTGTTAGAGTGAACGTAGTGAGCATCCTTGGAATTTCTGGCAGCGTCCTGGCAAAAGGACAAGATACAGCTGAAACACTAAAGGTGAAAAAGCAAGCTTTGCATTGCAAGCCTAAAACAGTTTTGGTACTACTTTCAAATTCCTTACGCATTGCTGGAAAAATAAAATTTTCTCTCTTATTTCAGATGATTGGAAGATTTCTTCTTGAGGTTGCCATGAAGGAATCTTCTCTTGTGGTAGCAGGGGAAGCCTTGGATGCACTTTTTGATGTATTTGCAGATGGTAAAGAAGCAGAAAAGGCAGCAGTACAGATCAAGTTGCTTCCAGCACTGAAAGAATTTCAGCCAGTGTTCAAAATGAGGGTAGGCATCAAATGCAGTCAGCTCAAGGTCTCAACACACAATGTGGGTTAAAGCTTTGAGATTTGTGCTGCTAGAAGAGATAATTAAGCAAAACAAAAAAAAGACAAATAATTGAATTCCTGATATTCTGCTTCAGAGGAAAGCAGATACTTACCTTGCAGTTCATGGAACTGTCAAGGTAACAGCATAGCATTTGCATTGCAACATCTGCATTACACATCAGCATTATTGATGTCCCAGTCACTGTACAGTTCTGAAACCCTTGTGTGTGTAAAAAAACCCAAACAACCAACCACCCACCATGCCCCACCAACCTGCAGATGTCTCTGGAGGAACAGCTAAATTGGTGGGAGAGAGGTCCCTTCTGAAGCTACATTGGCATCTCTTGTTTTTAACTTGCTGTAATTGCAGGTGGACATTTTTGTTCTGTTGATTAATTAAAATAGATAATGTATTCTGTATGTTCAAGAATCACAAGACCAAAATCCTGAACTGTAATTTTAAGTACAGCCTTGTTTAAATAGAGAATGACCTTCAGTGTGTTGTTTCTTTAGTCAGATGAAGCCTGAGGAGTGACTTTCATAGTCTTAAAGCTAAGCACTATACACACAAAATAGAGACTTGACAGTGCTACAATTTGGTTAGATGTGCAAGGTCTTTCCTATGAAAAGCTACAGAAAATAAGTGTATGTTTCAGATTTATATTGAAATTGTGAAATAGCACGCCACTAGCAGTCTAGTTTTAGGCAAAGATGATTATAATAAATTGACTGTCAGAAATACTTGCTAGCTACATATGTGCACATGTGAACACGCAGTTCTCAAACAGCGTGTGGCATGCCTTGATAGAAGATATATATACAAGTAGTATAAACTTAGCTGATCTAATAGGAGAAACTTCTCCATTAGTAAAGTATGTATTTTTTGGTTTTACAGATGCGAAAAGAAGGCAAAGGACAATGTAGTACAGATCAGCTGTGTGTTCTTGACAATGTGAAGATGAATTTGAGAAGATTCATTGCGTATCAGGAGACACTAGGGAAAACCCCAACTTGAAACATCGAGGAACTTTAAACTAAGGTTTCCCTTACTGAATAATGTTTTCCAAAAATATAACTGTTTTGAACTTCTAAAATTTATTGAGCGGAGCAGTTTTGTTTTCATGTTAATACTGCATTTTTTTAATCTTCAGTATTTTTATACTTCTGGGTTGATGCAATATGAAAGTCACATCAGCGTAAAAAAAACATAGCATGCATTGACATTAAATGTTAGCAGTGATAAGAATGTGCTCTTGCAGTCCTGAGGTCTGTACATGGCACCACTGTTGTTGTTTAGAAATCCTCACGTATCCTGGCAGAAAACTGTAATTGCATGAAAAGGCAATTTAGAAAATATTCTCGGTTATGTGCCAGATCAAGAAAAAAGTTTTAAAAACTCAGTATTTTTCAGGGAATTGAGCAGTGGCAGAATGTTCGTATTTGGTATTTGCTCTTACCTGTTTCTAGAATTGCACAGGCACTTATGGCAAGCTTCCCAAGAGAAAGAAAAGTGTGTGACAAGCGTGTAGAGTACTGCCAGCACTTGGATCTGTTACTTCATGAGGTTCATCAAAGAAAAAACTGTTTCAGATTCACTTATGATAAATTCAGTGCAATAGCTTTTTGCTGTGGAAATCAGTGTGAGAGGATCCTATGTTTATATGCAGCTCCTTGTTTTTACTTTATTTTGATTGGTATTTCTGAAAATCAAGTCTTCTGATCTACTTTCTTCCCTGTAATTCTGCATAAGAATGAATTTGAATTCAGGGAAGCAGTAAGCCTAATAAGTATCTTTTTATACTGAGGTATTATCTAAAGTAACTTTATAATTGCTTAAAATATCTTTTTCAATTATTTGTGATAGAGATTTTTAAGATGTAAAATACAGAAACTATTTTCAAAAGTCACTGATTCATGAAGATTGTATGTAAGCTTCTGTATGTCCAAAACTTTGGTTTTATTTCTGTGAATGAGATCCTCTTATACACTTTTTTTAAAAGGAAGAAAAATCACAATCAAACAAAAGCATTTTGTTATGCTGATTTTTGAAATGGGAGTTTTTCCCTTCCCTCTTCTCTTAACATGCTGCCTTAGCATAGGCACCTAGTTTTTGGGCAAAATTTTGCCCATGGTGTTAGGCATGGAACTACAAAGACCAAATTTGCTCTGTTTGTTAGATTTCAGTCTTAGATTGGAAAGCAGGCTCAGGAACTGACTGGGTAACTTGCAAATGACAGACTTGATGAAATCCTGAAATAGTATTTAGTCAAATGCAAAAGAAAGTGAAAAATTAGTTTAAGCAGCTATGCTGCCTCAAAGTCCTGTTACTGCTATTACTTTAGAGGATTTGGATGAAATGTATGATGTGATGCAATACCTGCTGATGAAATGAGTGAGCGAGCGTGGGATCAGGAGGGCTCAAGGGCCATTGAGCCTGGTCCAGGATAAGTCCTAAGGAGCACAGAGCAGCTAAAGGGTTATCCTGGGATTTGGCAGGGGCAGGCTGTGAAGAGGGCTGGAGTGTAACAGCTGAGGAAAGAGTAGCTAGGAGGATTACAGCATACGAATGCAGAGTGAGTGCATTTTAATCCCAATGCTAGTTATACTTGCTGTACACTGAAGATAGTATAATATTAGTGTGATAAAAGGCATTAATGTTTGTTTGGAGCACTTAAAAGGACATTCATGCAGTTCTGCTGTCATTTTCTGGGTGCTACATTGGAGTACAGGATGATCTAGGTTGGAAAGGATCTCTGGAGGTCCCTTAGTCCAGTCCCCTGCTTAAAGCAGGATTTACTCTGGAATCAGGTTGTGCTAGGCCTTGAGCATCTCCAAGGATGGAAATCCCACAACTCTGGACAGCCTTTTCCAGTGCTTGACTGCCCTTGCTGTGAAAACTTTATTTTTTTAACTTTTCCCCTTGTACATAGCAGGACTTCACCCTGCTGCAAAATGTGTCCCTTGTCCTTTGAATGCACACCACCAAAGAAAGTCTGCTTCCATCTCTTATAACCCCCATTTGGTAGTTGAAAACAACAATTATATCCCCTCTTCTCCAGGACAAATAATCCCAGTGCCTTCAGCCCATCCTTGTACTTCGTGTGCTCAAGTCCTCTAACCATCTTGGTGGCTTTCTGCTTGACCTGCCCTACCTATGTCTTATACTGGGGGGCCCAAAACTGGACACAGTATTCTAGATGTGATCTCATGAGTGCTGAATTGAGAGAAGTAATTGGTTTTCTTGACCTCCTGGCCATGCTTCTGCTAATGCAGCCTGTTATTTATTATCCTTCATCACTGCAAGGGTGCACTGCTAACTTCAACTTATTGTCTACCAGGACCTTTAGGCCCTTCCCTACAAAGCTGCTTTTTGGTCATTAAGTCTAGAGCCTGCTCTGGTTTATGGGATTACTTTGTCCCAAGTGTAGGACTTTGCATTTTTTATCAAGTATAGCAGTCAAAATCTGGTACCTGGTGACTGTTAGAACAATTAAGTGTGTTATTTTGTTTAGGGATATTTTTTAGGTTATTAATGAGAATGAACATTTCACATTGAAATATGAATCTGAAAGTTGCAGATAAATATATAGAAGATAGTGCATCCACTAGAAAAACTAGTTTTCATAATATAATCTATCAATCCTTCAAGTGAAAAGACAGACTGTCATTTAGATCTTGAACTATTTCAGCAGTAGGAATGCATGGATTTTTTTTTTTGCTATGCACAAATCAGTTGAATGCCTTAAAAAAAAAAAAATCACTTGTGTCATAGTAAGACAGGTGCATAGTATGAACCGTATCACTTGCGGAAGTATGTGATTTTTAGTGCTTGAAGTATTTGCTTCTGTCTTCCAGTTCACATGCTACTTCTAGCTCATATCTGAAAGAGAAATAAGGACATGCAGAGGCATTTTGGTTTCTTGTGAGTTTGTATTAAAATTCTAACACACAAAAATGGAAATAATCCCTTCACCTTTGTTGGAGACTGGAGTGTTTCAGTGGGTCTGTTTGGCTGAGGAGAGCATGAAGCACTGACAAGCTGGTGGCCCTGTCTCCAGCTGACCAGATGTGTCTGGGTTGATTGAGGGGTAAGCTATAGCTCTTGGGAGGTGTTTTTGTTGTTTTGTTCACCTCATCACTAATATTAATGAAGCTTTTATACGTGATTTCCTAATATCCCATGTTGTAAGATCTTTGCCAAAGTCTATTGCCCTTACTGGTGGCCCATAGCAAAATGAAGCCCTGATCTTCCTTTAGGGTTTCTATGATATTATAGTTGTCTAATAATAATAATTAGCCAACTGCATATTTTGATGTCCATACTTTTATTTCTCTGAATGAGAAAATCTTATTCTATCACCTGCCTAGCTACCAGTTTAGTGTAACTTGGTGTCCAATGGAGGGCTTGTGACTGAATGAGAGGAATAAATTTGTGTTAATTTAGAGAACACGTTCTCCTTGTAAGGGGCAAGATAGAAGTTAATAGAAAAGCATGGAAGACTTTTGAAGACTTGTCTGTGGAAGACAAGGCAAGTTATCAGTGATTTAAAGAAGTGTCCTGGGGCCTAAAACCAGAAAGATCTATAAGTACAGAAGAGCTCAGCAGTAAGATTGGGACTGTAAAACTTGTTCTGACCCAGTTAAGGAAAATTAATGCAGCAGCAGAAGTGATGATGTGGTGCAACTTAAATGTTTTGGGGGCTCTTTTGGCACTGATTTATTTAAATAGGTATAGGGTAAGCTTAAGACGAAGACAGGATCCTTGATAGCCTACAACGGCAAAGCTAGATCTTGAAGATGCTTTGCGGGTGGCAGAAATTGGACTGATCTAGACAGTGTGCAGCATAAGTAAATAGATGCTAAATAGATGTAAGTGATCTTCATCAGTTCATGTAATCTCACAGATAAGACTGATATCAAAACAGGTATCTGAATTTGTTTGCTTATCCTGGTCCCCAAGGCATCATCTGTGCTTCACCTAAAATCCTTTGGAAGTGTGGATTGCTTCTTTGTCTCCCTGTCTGACACCTAGCACAACAGAATCTGGCTGTGGGTTGACATTTTATACCAAAATAGGTGGTGAATTTAAGTTGGCTATGGTATTGAGTAAAGAGGGCTGTGTGCTCCCCACCCTGTTCAGAAGCAGGACTGGTGGCAGTTGCTGCTGCTTTGGCCTCTCTGCAGTCTGCAAAATGTTGAATCCTCAGCTGTGTAGATAAGGAGTTATCATTGCTATGTGGTTTTATTTTTGCTCTCTATGAAAAGAAACAAGTGGCAAAATATAAATAAGCATTTGTTGTGAAATACTTATTGTATTTGAATGTCAAGAAGCCTTGACATTCAGAAGATGGCTTTATACCACGTTATAGTCAACAGTTAACTATTTCGGGTTTGTGGTGTGTGGTGAAGGTACCTTTTTGTACAGTATGGGTCTTTTTAAAGATTGTCATCTTAGAGGAACAAGAATAACTTTAACCAGTACTACTTGGCTTGGTTTTACGTTTGTATTTTGAGACAAAATGTAAAAAAACCAAAAGAGCACAGTAAAATTACAAAAAGAGAACTGTGTCAGAGAACAAAGTCATTTAAAATCCTTTTGTAGTTAAGTATTATAAATGAAATGTGTATCTCCTGGAATATTAACATAAAACAACCAATCAAAAATGTGCATAAACTCAAGTTCTGTTTCCTTAGTAATTTTCAGTAAAAAGCATTACCAGGGGATTGGATAGAAACATCTAGACTTACTTTTACTGTTGCAAATTCAAACTCAGGCAACGGTAGAGGTAATTGAAAATAATGTAACTGTTCATTCTAGCACAGATGAATTGAGCAAACAACCTAAATGTAGTTTGTGGTGGACATACTGTTAAGATATATAATATTAAGATAATTGGCAAAACCTGAACACTGACAGTTACGGCAGATTAAGAAGCATGAAGTTTTTCCGCAACGGCTGAAACATGGTGAGCTGCCTTGTTTGAAGAAGCTTTTACTTGACTGGTGGGTGGTTTTTTGTCTAAATTCCAAATAAATTCAAACTGTTAACTTTTGCATCTTTGGGGATTCACTCTAATTTCATTTTGTTTCTGTATTATTTACATAAGTTCTGTGTTTCTGAGAGGCATTTTTGTCAGACATAATTCAGTGACCACTTAAAAACATGGGTTTAGACTTGCACACAAAGGATATGGTGAGACACTTTTTTTTCTTTCAGATCTGGGTGTCTGGAACTCCTTGCATTACTCTTACATTAAAGGCTTAAATCAAAATGGTTGTGAAATGAAATAAGATACTATAGTAAGCATCTGTTAGAATGATTGCAGCTGCTACATGGTCTCAACACAACGGAGGGTCCCGATGCAGCCCTGGGGTTGCAAGGTGTTCACATAAATATCTGTACCACTTTTAGAGATGCATTGGGATTTCAGTATGCCTTCTCTGGGTTTTGTGTTCCTTTTTGGGCAAAAATCCCAGCAAGAACTTTTTTTCCTCCTCTGATGTGAATTTTTTTTGAAATTTTAAGGAAAACTGCATTGGCTTCTTCCCTCTTCCCTGCCACTTGATGGAGAGTGAAAGGCACTTCCAGAATTCAACTGAAGAATGGCTGATTCAGCTAGAAAATGCATGATGTGTCTAAAAAACCTTTTCTGAGAAGTTTTCTTTTTAGTAAGTAAAAGAGTTAAAGTTCAAAGTCATGATTAAAAAAAAGACTTTGACCATATTCAAGTGGTGGTTTTTTTGTTGGTTTTGTGGGGTCCCTGCCCACCCCTCCCCCCCTTTTCTTTTAATACCCTGTGGGCATTCTCCCTAATGTGGAGTATCCCTTTGTGGTATCACACCACCTGTGTTGTGTCCTGGCTTTATTTGCTTGGGACTAGGGTTGCTACTGAGGATTCCTGTAAATTAATAAACCTCAATCCTACAATAAAACTTTTTTACATTTATGTGCTATGGGTATAGAACAAAATTATTTTTTGCAGAATGTGCCTTTTTTTTTAAAGAAAAAGGTGTGTTTTCTGTTACTGTTATATCCTTAAGGATAACATGAAGTCCTTTGTTAGACTTACGCTCACTTTCCTGTGTTGTGGTTAAAAAGAAAGTTTATTAATTTGAAACCTTTTTATTTGCATCTTTGATGTAATAGGAACAGCAGGCTAGTCATTTTCTAGTTACCTTTTTTTCTGGTACATTTATAATTCTCAGAATAACTGAAGAATGTGGGTTTTGGAAAACAAGGTTATTCAGAGCAGTTTTTTTCCAGTTCCAAGCTATGCTTAAGTCCCACCAGTTTCCACTTGACTTGTGATTGTAGTTTTACATACAGATCCTAATTCTCAAAGCAGTTAAGTCTGTCAACTCAAAAGCCCTACAACTTCTTACTGTGGTTGGGTTTCTCTTGGACATGCATGTCAGACACCCTGTGACCGAACAGAGGCTGAGGCTGAGCACAGAGCGCCCTGCCCTGGCATGGTGGGGAGAAGCCTGTAACTTCAGTCTTCAGTTGTCAACAGGGACTGGTGCTAAGACAACTTTGCAAGCTGTCCACCTCATGGAATACTTGGCAGTGAAATGCAGCTTTTTATTTTCAAAACCTCCACCTCTGTCTTCCTAGAGAGAAATGCCCTTGCATGCAGTTCAGAAACTATGGGAAGCACCAGGCCTTTGGTGCAGTTTGCTGCAACCTGTATCGCTGATGTTTTATTAAAGATGTTTTAAGGCTCTAGTATGAAAACACTAAAAATAAAACTGAATGTGACCACAACTTGTATTACTAAATTGTGCTGTGTTGTTTGTAATGTGTTTTTCCATCTGCAGAAGCATTGGCTGTGCAGGGCAATTATGGCACCTAGGCTCTCTTTTCCTCTCCTTTGGAGCTAAATGAAAGGCAGGAACACTCAGTAGCATCGGTAACCATCCCAAAAACAGTTTTAGGGGAGCACTGTGGCAGCTGATAGTGTGCATGAAGGGTAATGTGACTGCAGAAGGGGCTGTGTACCGCAGAGTGCTTGGACCGGTATGCCCGATGCTCTTAGCTAATACACCCATGCACCAGCCTTAGGGGCCGGCGGCAGCAGCGCCCCCGGAGCGCGGCCGTAGCCTGCGGCTGCCCCGGGTCCCTCCGGGAGCTTCCCCCCGGCCGCACCTGCCGCCGGGGGGCCTGGGGGAGCGCGGCGAACACTCAGCCTCCAGGCGCGGCCCCTTCTTTGCGGCTGCCCCGCACCCCTGGATTGCGGAGCCGGGGGCTCCGCCGGCGGCTCACCCTGCAGCCCGCGCCCTGCTCAGGGCTGGGACCCGGCCGGCTCCGCCGTGAGATGCGCCGCCGCTCTCGCCCGAGAGCCGCCCGGCCGCAAGGCTCCGCTCCCCGGGGCTCCGCCCCGCCCCGCCTGGCGGGAGAGGAAGTCGGGGCCGGCCCTGGGGCGGCGGGTGACAGGCCGGGGGCGAGGCCGGGGCTCGCCAGGGGCGCCGCCCGGCCGGCCCCTCTTCCCTGCGCGAAGCCCGTGTGCCGGCGGCCCCGCCGGGCCCCGCCTCGCCGCGCTCGCTGCAAGGGGCGGGGGCTGTGGAGCGACGGCTGCGAGCAGGCAGGCGCGGAGCTGCCCTTCCATAGGAGCCGCCATTAGCGCTGGGACCCGGTGACAGGGTCTCGGCGTCGGCGGCCGGCGCGGGGAGCGGAGGCAGCCGGGGTGGGTCCCCGTTTGATGGATCCCCGGATCGCCTGGTTCCAGCCAGAGCAGCTCGGCCCCTCGAACCGCCTGTGGATGCAGATCTGGGAGACCACGCAGGGGGTCCGCAACCTTTACTTCCAGCAGCAGCAGCAGCAGGAGCAGCAGCAGCAGCAGCAGAGCGCCCCCGCCGGGGCCGGCCCGGCCTCCCCGCCCGGCATGTACCGCGCCCCCCGCGCCGACCCCCAGGCCGACTTCCTGCCGCTCGAGAGCGCCAACAACCAGCATAACCGCAGCCACCACCAGGCCTCGCCACCCCCGGGGGCCGCCTCCTGGGCCCGGTCCGCACGGGGGGGGCCGCCCGCCGCCGCCGCCGCGGCCGCCAGCAATAAGAGGAAGCGCGACAACAAGGCCAGCACCTTCGGGCTCAACTACAGCCTCCTGCTGGGGCCGCCCGGGCAGGGCCGGGCCCCCGCCCTGGGGGACGAGCCGGCCGCCCGGGCCCAGGCCGGCCTGGCCGAGCCGCTCTACACCGGCACGCCCTGGAAAAAGAGGAACTACAGCCAGGGAGTCGTGGGGTGAGCGGCGGGACCGGGCGGGCGAGAGGGCGATGGGCAGCGGCCAGCACCGGGCCTGGCCCCGGCACGGTCTCCGGGTGAGGCGGGGGCCGAGGCCCGCCCTGGGGCCGGGCGGCTGTGACGGGGCGGCCGCCGAGGTGCGGCGGCGTAGGGGGGCGCTGGGCCGCGGCACCTGAGGCGCGGCGGCGGGGCGCGGCCCAGGCCCCGGCGGGTGGCCCAGGGCGACCGGGCCGGGCCCGCGATGCACCGCTCGCCACCGGCGGGGGGAGGCGGAGGCGGCGGGCCGCCGCTCCGGATGTCAGTGCCCGTCGTGCCGCCGAGGAGCGGCTGCGCTCCAGCCGCCCGGCCCCCCGGTGCCCAGGCCCGAGCGGCCTGCAGCGGGACAGCCGTCCGGTCGACCGTCCCGCCCTGCGGGCTGGGCTGGGCGGCCGAGGCGGTGGATCCTCGAGGGAGGTGCGGGGGAGAGAGGCGGCGGGGGCAGCGGCTGCACGGTGCCAGTGTGCATGCTAATGGTGCGGGCACGCCTATCCGCAGGGGACGGGAGCTCCCGCCGGCTGTCACTGCGTGTGCACGTGGGGCGTGTTACACGGTCTTCGCCCGGTAACGCGCTTTGCTCCTCCGACACAGGTGTTGTACTGTCACCTGGCTGCTCGCTTTGCTGTTGTTCTGGCTTTTGTTGCTGATGAGATGTCTAATACCGCTGCTGCTCACGCACAGGCTGCGGGCCGGTGAAGCGCTTCGCTCGGCTGTCACTCGGGTGGCCGAGCTGGAGGGAGTAAGGTGGACAGCAGGCATCACCCTGCCAGCCGTGCAGGTCTGCAGCCACTGTCAAACATCCTTCTAAAGCTTTGCACTACATGTGCATCAAACACGTAGTAGGAGCTATAACTTTAAAAAATTAATAATCTGCTCCTGCTAAAAGAAGGTGCACGTGCTGATCTGAGTATTTTGTCTGTAGTGTTTTTCTGTTAGCTTAGGTCTCATCGGTTGATATTGCACAAGCCCATGGAGATCGAGGGCAGGGAAACACTCATCTTCTGTCCCTGTTTTGAGCCCGCCCTCCTCCCATTTTGTAAACATGGGGAGGGCCATTTGGTAATGTCTGTGGCTTTTTTCAAAGTATAACCTTTGCCTTGACCAGTAGCAAGCCCCTCCTCCCCATGGCAAGAGCATGTTGGTGTGTATTTGACTTGTTAAGCATGGATTTCTTGTGTGGTGTATGCAGATGTAATATCCTTTCTAATCCTGCACCTTTACAAACAAATCTGGCTTTGTTCCAGAGTTCAAACGGCAGAGGTGTATGGTGGCAGTCGAAAGCCAGAAAGAGCTCATTTTAGAAAACAGTAATGCTTTGGTTGTGTCAGATTTTGTATGTCAAACTTGCACCTAAAGGTCCTCCAGCCACCTCCCACTGGAAAGTGTTGACCTCTTTGCCCTCTGAAATAGCTGTTCTGTAAGATTTGTCAAAATGACTGTTCAAATTTGCTGGTCACTTTGGAAGACAAACTCTTACTGCCTCTGGCTTCCTATTTTCTTGTCAGCTCTTATGTTACCTTTACTGCTGCGGTTATAACAATTCATAAAATGACACTGCAGAAGTGTACTATTTTAAGTTCTGTAGTCGCTATACATTAGAACCTTCCATAACTTTCTTTGCAAGACTTAAAAGTAATGTGTGCAAAACATACTAAGTACTGAATTTTTGTAAGTTGGTTTTTGGACTTTATCTTCTAGATTGTCACTTATTTACTTGAAGGTTGAGGAACATTTTTAGAAGTGTCTCTCTCCCTTTCTGTGTCTCATAAATCCATAAACCTTTTCTCTATATTGATGATACGACGTAGGGGAAGGGTGAGCTTCAGCAAGAGATTAATAATAATAGTAACAACAACAGTAACTGTACCAAAGTATTCAAGGTGATGTCTGTTGCTAGAGCAGAATTTTGGATTAATTGGTTTCAAACTCCCAAGTGGAAGCACATTGTGGACTTTTTTTTTATATAGTATCAAAAAGTACTCAAATATGTTGGTCTACGTTTGGCTTGACTGTCTAGTTTATGCCGTATATTTACATGATGCTGAGATTCTGTTTTAGCCATTTCGTAGAGCAAGGCAGAGTGTCTCAAAGATACACCCTTACATTGCTTTTCCTAAATTATGGAAGTGAGTGATGTTTGCTTCTAGAAAGCTATTTATTCCAATGGGATTTAGAGGCAGTTGGCTAACAAATCTTGACTTAAAAATAGTGAAAACAATTTTTAAAAAGGAACTGAAGCCTCTTAGGAAAGCATAGAAAATGCTTAGGTCTAGTGAAGGTTGCAGCATGACTGACTGGCTGCTGGCAAGGCTGCATGAAGCCTCCTGTGTAACTGCCTCTGGCGTGCACTGAGGTGCTGCCACCGCTCCCTCATACAAGTTTCTTTTTAATAACTGCCTTGTAAGGCATCTGTCTCGGGTCTTGAGACACCAGACAGTAATGACGGATAGAGAGGTTTGTAACCTAGCAAATGAGATTGTTGGTAAAGTAAATATTTTACATTTGTTATTTCCAACATGAATTCCTAAATTTGTATTGACTATTTCTAATAGTTATTGGGGGAAAAAAGAAACCTGCGTTTCTATTGGAGCATTACTTGTGTGTTAACAGGTACCTTTTCCTTCCCTAATTGTTTCGATACAAATTGTGGAAAAAACAGTAAAGGCTTGACACTGTTCCCTATATACCATTCTGTAATTTTATTCAGTTAATAACTTTAAAATTTGAGTCTTTTGAATATGATGGTGCTGTGGAACAGTCTCATTTTCAGAAAGATTAGGCCTGACTTGCTGGCAAACACAGTTGAAAGCTGACATGTGGCATTCATTTTTCTAGTGTGAGGATGTCACTTGTGTACAGCTGTGCAAAATCAGCTCTGAATATGCAATTATAATGATCAGCTGTCTGGAAAAACAGTCCAATAATTTTTAGCTAGTTGGACAGTTTGTAAACACGTAACAGTGTGTAACTAGCTGTCTAAAGATTTGGTTAAGTTAAGCATGATTAAATAGTAGAGATTTTGGTTAAATGCTAAGTATCTGTTCAGTCAATGCTCTGAGTTTTTCCTTTCAATTTTTTATTTTTATAGAGAAACATACTTTCTTAGTTAATGCTATTTTATGCATACAAAGAGATAACCAAGTAATTAAAAAACAATCCACAACAGTATTGTTTTTGATTTCAAGATAGATTTCTTTTAAAGCATGCACAATATTTGCTAACGCTCCCTAATGCTGAAATACTGACAATTCAACACGTGGCTGGTTTTTACTCCTGCAGAGTTAATGGTGCTATTGCATAATTGTATTCTGGCTTATCTTTCGTATTTTCCCTTATTAAAAGTTTTCACACTTGCAGTTCTATAATAGATGATATATATAGTAGATATATATAGTATATATAGTGGATGTTGGTATTACAGGTACTCTACTTTGTTCTGGCACTCTTAACTTTGTGACTTCTGAAATATCACTGTAAATCATTTGTCTAGTGCTACCTGCAAGTTGCTTTGCACCAGCTGGATTCAGCTTGCGTATCTTACATCCTCTGGGGACTTTGTGAACAGACAGTAGTGCTAAAAGCAACAGATACAGCATGTGTACAGTGTTACTGTGGACTTAACACATAATATACCTTTAGAGAGTTTAATTGGTTTTGTCTTGACAGAGTACTTGGTAGCAAAACTTAAGGATGCAGGAGGACCTGTGGATTGGGCTTTGGAGGGGACTCTTTGTGCATGTGTCCCAAGGGCAACTGTTAATAATCTTAGCAGTGTCACAGTTAAAAAGGAAGAAAAAGTATTTGGGATACTGAAATGCATGTTTCATGTTTTTCACTGAGTTTAGATTGAGCCTAGCTAAAAGGTGACACAAGCAGAACTGTGTAAGCCAGAAGCCCGAAGCGTAACAAAATCCAAAAATAAAGACGTGCGCTTAAGTTTGGCCTGTCTTCTAGTAGCTTCCGTTTACTCTTGTGCCAAAGGAAAGAGTCCAGTTTGTACACAGTTAGCAGGTATGAGATGTGGATTTTGGGACTCTGTAGGAAGCTGGTTAGTTTTCACAAGAATCTGCAGCCAAAGGCAAGAACCCAGTTACTGTGTGAGTTTAAGGAGAGAAATGGGTAACGTGTGCTCCTGAGCAGGAACCTGGCTTAAATAGAAAACTGTTTTGAAATATTGAATGCATAGTATTTCAAAGTACTAATGGAAACTTCAACATAAAGGGAGAGAATGCTGTGACCCCCAGGGTGTGTGTGTGTGTGCACAGATGTGCACACACTTGCAGTCTGCTGAATTGGCTGGTACAAAATTGAGCAGGCTTCAGCATATTTGATATAAGGGTTCCCAGTGTGTTGCCCAGGATTACAGAAGATACCATAAAATAAAATCATAACTACTTTAGGAAGAAAATAGCTTAAAGCCATATGTCTTTGCTACTGTAGTTCAGTTACAATTTTTTTTGTGTGAAATTTGTCAACTTCTCAGGTCTTTTAATCTCCTTTTTTAACGGAAGCTAAGTATGTTAAGGCAGGTGCAAGCTCATTCTCCGTAGGCTCTGAGCTGACCAGAGGGCATGTAGCTACAGTAATGCAGCCATCTGCCTGAGGTAACTTACCATGTGTCTCTCTAGCTCATACTTGCTCGGGTGTCAGCCACAGTAGCATGCTTTCCAGTGTGGGTTGGAGCATGAACAGAAAGCTGGGTATAGAGTCAGCAGAGCAAGTATAGAATCATAGAATCATTTAGGTTGGAAAAGACCTTCAAGATCATTGAGTCTGTGTACCTGCAGCAAAATATCTAGCCAGACTGAATGCCTAACTTAGGGATATCTGATAAAATCCTAATCAGTTGCGTTGGTTTTCATCACGTACTCTTAAGGGCTCAGATCAAATACATGGGTGGTGCTTGATTTGCTGTTGCATTACTTGGTACGTACAAATGCGTTACGTAAGTAAACAAGAACTTTTGTGCATAGACTTCTGATGTCTGGTGAAACAGCGAGGTGCGTGCACAGCTTCTAAATATATCTTCTGTTAGAGTAGTTGCAGGTGTTTTGGATTAGTGAAGGCATGTACGTTAAAACACAGGTTGCAGTTGAATTCACAGTATACATCGTGTAAAAATGAGTCATTCTGGAAAAATTCATAGACAAAAATCTGCTTGCTCCCTGAAAAAGCCTTTTAGAACAATATTCTCTCCTCACTGTAGCTGTGTATGTAAACTGTAAAGTAGAAGTTCAGGGATGTGACCTGAGTACAAATCCTTTTCTTGTATCTGTCTGATAAGATCCACCGCTGTCCATCTCAGCCTGAGTCATGCCACAGCACAGTTCTGGCAGTACCCTTGTGACAGCTTGTACAGCTTGCGAAGGCCGTCATCTGGGTTTTATGGAAGTGAAACTGGATATTTCCCCACAGCCTCCTGCAGTAAGAAATTACTTCTTTTGGAGGGGTTAGGAGAGAGAAACAAGTTTGGATGGAGGTGTTTAACTAAAGGCA
This sequence comes from Phalacrocorax carbo, assembly GCF_963921805.1. NCBI lineage: Eukaryota > Metazoa > Chordata > Aves > Suliformes > Phalacrocoracidae > Phalacrocorax > Phalacrocorax carbo. The sequence goes on along the minus strand of NC_087520.1, from coordinate 30,135,947 downwards.
GTTTGAGGGAAACCTTTAGTAAATATGCTGTAAATATTATATAACAGTATTGTTTGTGCTTGGAGAACTTTGGAATGGTGCCAACATTTCGGCATGTTTTGTTTAAACAATTTAAGGAGGACTTCAGAGGCCTGCTGGTTTCTACATGTGCGAGGAAACAGCATGTGAATGTATTCTTGTGAACTGTTTTGGTTTCTCCAATTCTTCTGTTTGGGACTTGGGTACCTATTTACCTGGGAGTGGCTATATAAGGAGCAGAAGTTTGTCGGACTTTTTTTGGTAGATAGGGATGTCTATATTAAGTAATAGGAAGAGTATGTCATTCCTTGTGTGCGCTTAATGATTCCTAAGAGCTGATATGTGCTTTCTGTAGCAGTATGCCGTTGAAAACAGAGGATCTCACCCTGAATCTTCTATTAGTATTATATTAAACTGTGTTGGGCTTATAGCTCTTATTTTTTAATTGGCAAACTGTTAGTATAAGGTCACTTTTAGGAAGCCTGAGATTGTATTGTTGGTCCTAACAAATAGATGGGGACCTGTATCATGAAAACATATCATTGCATTTTTCTTTCCTTCAGTTGTTTGTTTTTTTTTTAAACCATCTTACTGTTATACTTTGTTCCTGGGCAGCTTATACTCATTTAAAGTTGGAGTATGAGGTCTGGTTTTTACTTCAGAAATTTGCAAAACTTTTAAATGCGGTTTTGAGAAGTCGTGTATGTAACCGTGCTATCAAAATAGGCAATAATGTAATACTCCATATTTCTTGGCCTCGTAATTCGGTTGTTCAGAATACATCTCTGAATATGGGGTATGTGCTCCAAAATAATACATGTGCCCAAAATTAAAGAGGTGATTTTTGCTTAAAAGTTTTTTGTTAATGTTGCACATGATATAAAACAATGGTTCCTATGCTCTTTGCTGGATGTTGGAACTAGCAGCAGCAGCAGAATGCAGCCCAGAGCCAGGTTAGGTATTGTGTTGGGAGATGTGTGTGCTGGTAGGTGATATAGTGACATTACCAGTGCAAATCTTGCATAATACATATTATAAGCAAATAAATGCTGGTCTTAGTGATCAGTTTGCATGCTAGTTCATTATTTGAACATGCTAGGATTTCTTAAATGATGAGCGTTTGTCTCTTTGTATTATCTTTTTGGATGAACTGCCAAACAGTGCTAAAGATGTTGGTTTTATTTGAATGTTGCTTTCTATCCCTTTGCCTAGAAATTAGGGCTTACAAAAATATACCTGTAAGCAAGAAAAAGAGAGGAAAAGTAGTGAGCTGGATGCAGCCTTCAGATATTTTTCCTAGGCTGCAAGTAGCTTTACAGAAGAAGCAATCTGAACTTTAATTATTTTGTAACTTTAACCCACAACAGATAACACAGCAGGAATTTTTTCCAGGAATACTATGAACTTCCAATGTCAAAGCAAGAGAGAGATTTGAGGTAGCAGAACTCTTGTAAGTTTTTACAAAAACTTCTCTCACAGATCTCTAGAGCCTGTTTAAATCTTCTCAATAACTTTGTATTGGTGATACTTTTGTGTTGTATCATGGTCATGCAATTAACATATTAGTATTGCTGCATTTAACATAGGTCTTTTGATACTAGTTGAGCGTGGGTCGCAGGTAGGAGGCAGCTGCTCCAGGGCAGTTCTAGCACATCAGCTCAGTGTGAGGACGAACTGGCTGCATGATTGGGTCTGAGGATGTCTTATGCTGATACATCAGCAACATCTGTTAATTTTCTTGCTCCCATGGTGACAATTAAGATTATTTGGCAACCCTCATTCTAGAGCAGCCTGTCTGACAGTCTCATAATGTCCTCCATGGCACGAGAACGACATCTGAATTATTTAAAAGCAATGTGCAACTAAAGAGGCATAGTCTTGCTACTGTTGCTTGAGAAGGCTTTAAGGTATGGAATTCTCTATCACCATACTTTTATTGCATACATCTTGCAATTCTTTTTTTCATTGCATTTTATAGGATTTTTACTGGAAAACAATGGTGGCAGAGGCTCAGATAAGCAGAGGCTTAGGATCAAAGTAAGTGTCTGTGCATCTCCACTATTCCATCTTGCTGGCATGATTTATTAGGGGCAAATAGCCAATGTTATATTGAAAATGTTGTTAGACAGCATGAGGGAAATAGTGTTGTGATTCTATGAGATATAACAATGGGCAAATGCAGGCATTAAAGTTCTCTAGAAGCTTCCATATCAGGGAAGCGAGGGTAGTAGAGGAAGAGATGTGTAGGTGAGTAGGAACATTGGCTCATCATCTTTACTCAGTGTAGATTTACTTCCAGCTAGATTTAAGTACACACATTTAAAGTGTCACATGCTTTCTTACAGCTACTTTGTTTATGGACCCAATAAAATCTGAAAGAACTTGCATTAACCTGTCACAAATATCAAGTATAGATAAGACCTTCATATAATGTCATTAGAGAATATATATATAATTCTATATATATATTTTCTATATATATATATAAAATATATATATATAATGTAATTAGAGAAAGAATACTGCTGAAATACAGCTGTAGTAATACCTTGCTGTAGTCTGATGACAAAGGTGTTGATCTTACTGTTAGGTGTCAGTGTGTAGTCTGCAGATAGCAAGTCCTTAATCAAAGCTTGTTCACCTTGCCTGACCTCTTGATGTTGTGATTGATCTAGACTGAGGAAGTGGGATAATGTAACTTTATTATTTTCTTAAGTTTTCGTCTCATTGTGTTAATTTTAAAGCTATCCACTTCCTCTGTTGCTTTAGGAACAGCTGATATTTTCTGATGTATTACAAAAAGCAAAAGGTTTGTTTTTTGTTCTGGTTTTGGGGGTTTCCTTTGTATGTTTCATTTTAAGGGGGTTGTTACAAAAAGCAAACTCCTTTGTATGCATTTATGTTCCTCCCCCTTCTCCCTCAGTGAGATTTTGCCTTTAAACTAAACTAAGTATGTGTATTGGTTTTGAAAATTGTGTGACGTTTTACTCTGGACTTGCACCTTGCTTGATGGCTTTCTCTCTTACGTGTTCAGAGGTACTCCTGGTCAGCAACCTTTCCACAACTGGCAGTTCAAGTATTGAGTTAAGCATAGTTCAGTGAAGGAACTATCTTGATCCAAATAATGATCATGATTGCAATTCACACAGTCTTGGGTAAATATCAAGCCAGGCTGAAAAAATGAGGTCCTGATAGTTTATTTTATTTAATTTTTGCTTTGTTGTAGAAACCATAGAAATCACAGAGGCATTAAGGTTGGAAAAGACCTCTAAGGTCATCAAGTCCAATCATCAACCCAATGCCACCATGTCTCCTAAACTGTGTCCCGAAGTGCCACATCTATGCATTTTTTTTAACACTTCCAGGGACAGCAACTCACCACCTCTCTGGGCAGCCTGTTCCAATGCATGACCGCTCTTTCAGTAAATAAATTTTTCCTAATATCCAATCTAAACCTCCCTGAAGTAGCTGGAAGCTGTTTTCCCTCATCCTATCGCTAGCAACCTGGGAGAAGAGACCAACACCCACCTCAGTACACCCTCCTTTCAGGTAGTTGTAGAGAGCAATAAGGTTTCCCCTCAGCCTCCTCTTCTCCTGACTAAACAACCTCAGTTCCCTCAGCCACTCGTCATAAGACCTGCTCTCCAGACCTTCACCAGCTTTGTTGCCTTTCTCTGGACACGCTCCAGTACCTAAATGTCCCTCTTGTAGTGAGGGGCCCAAAACTGAACACAGGATTCGAGGTGCGGCCTTACCAGTGCTGAGTATAGGGGCATGATCACTGCCCTTGACTTATCTGACTTATGCCGCAGTTGTCTTCAGTTGGGTGATTCAACTCACATGCTTGAGGATCTTTTATTTACTTAATCTTCTGGTTGTGTTTTGGACTCAGTATCTTACTCTCATTCATCCATTGGGATTTTTCCTTGTAGTAGTCATACTTGGCAGGTACTCACAGGTGAAAATTTTCATGTTGATTTTTTTCTTGAAGAGCTAGTTTGTTACTTAAGGTAAGCAGCTTATTTACATGTACCTCTGCTTCCAGCATGAGGTGGAAGAGAAATTTTCCTCATCGATCTGTTGGATTTCCTCCTACAGGATGGTTTTTGAGATTAGGCAGAAAAGACCGTGGTGTCTTGTAATCACATTATACGTAAGCTGCAACCGTTTTCTTAGCTAGAATCTATCTAAATTTGAATTAACTAGTGATCTTCTGAAGCTGCTCTCGTTACAACTTGGCCAAATGTGACAGGGTATGTACAGGTGGTGAAAGCTAATGTTTCAATGGCAGTAAGTAGCAGTGTCAGCTCCTGGCATAACAGGAGCTTGGAGCAAATGAAGAGAATAACTGTGTAATAACAAACTTCCTCTCTCATTTCTTGGATAATGTGGTATTTGCCTGTAGGCATTAAGTCACTGAACATTATTGGTGGAAGAGTTCACTTCAGCCTTTGCTCCTCTAAGGTGTACCTGCTTCAGGCATGCTGAAACACGCTCTTTTGAGTTGCTATTGATTCAGCAGTTTGTAGAGTTTGCAGCAACCCTCTTCTGCTGATTTCTACTGCTTCATCCTCTACTCACTACACTAGACACACTTGCTTAATCTTCAAATTATTATTGAAATTATTTGGAGAGAGTGGTTTCAGTAGGTGAGTTGGATGAATCTGGAGTGGGTTTCTGAGAGCTCTGCACAGGCCCTCACTCTCCATTTGCTGCTTTTGTTGGAAGACTGTGCACAACTGTTAATGCACAACATATGAACAGTGTGTGCCATGCCAGGGATGCTCCATCGTAGAGCGGGTTCCAGCATTCGCCTACGTGATATTAAGCCTGGGTCATTTGTGAGGTTTTAACTCTCACACCATTAGAAGTCCTTTTTTTCACCATGTGCTGATTCTTTTGTCCTTATGTCCAAGCAAAACCCAGCAATTGAGGTAGTTGCATGAAATCTTCTATAAGTCATCTTTCAGCATATATTGGTGGAAGGAGATGGGAGTTAATGACATTGCTGTCCTTCCTTTCGTTTAATCTTTCAAGTCAAATAATTTATCAAGTCATAAACAAGAAGTATATTTGCCAGGCAGAACCGGCTCTGTGTGTGAAATTAGAGGACTTTTCTCCACTCTTCTGTGTCAGAAAACCCTGTTTGGAGCTTTGTGCAAGGCTTGCGTGGCTTCATGTTGGGTGACCCGCTGCACACGCAGCCCTTCACGTGGTTAAAAAGGTCTGTGCTGCAAGATTTTACCTCTGATCAGAGTCTTCAAATGGAGAGGGTTTTTTTCTGAGCACACGTTATCTATCAGAAGTGCTCATCAGCCTGCAGGGAGTGTGTTAGTCTTGCTTCTGCCATATAGCAGATAGCATGAGGTGTCATTTATTGGGAGGTCACAGATTGTGTGTTTATATGATAACGTTTACTACACTAACAAAATAGTAGTAATATACTAGTGATGTATAAAGAACTGTCCTGATAGCCTAGCTTTATGAAGACAAACAAAGGTGCAGTAGCTGACCTGCTGTATCCCTCTGTTCTGCATTAATAGTAACACCACTGGTGATAGTTGCAAAATTGATCTAATACACTTTTTTTTTTTAACTTCCTTCTGCTACCCGTTGTGCTCGTGCAGAACGGGTCAGACCTACTCTCAAGCATTGTGGGGATTTGCTGGCTATAGCTTTTGTTACAATACTAACACAAACCCAGGCATTATTGTGTTGTTGGGAAGGTTGAGTATAAATTGAACAGATACTGGTAGTTACTTTCACTTCTTGTTAAGCTCTTGTTTAAAAAAATGTACAAACTGGTGTTTGGTCTTTTTGAGTGAGAGCTTTTTAAGCAAGGGGAATTGGCAGGCTGAGGAATTACTAATTCTCTACTATAGGAAATAGATACCTTTAACTCCTTTGTGGTTTTAGCTTTTTGGAAATTTACCTCAAGCTGTAATTACAGAATGTATGAAGTGCATGCTAACTGTTGCACTTTAAACTTAAAGGCTTTAAAAAACATATATCTGTATTTTAAATTACTAGGTTGCAAACTGCATAGCTGGTCTGTACATGTAACTGTTCCAACAGACTAATGCTTTTCTACAAGTGAGCTAAAGAGAACCCTTGTAGTAGTATTTTATAGGAGATGTTGGAATTACTGGTGCAATTCAAGATAAGTAGATATTACTAGAGTTGAAGCCTTTTTGTCTTAATGCAATAAAATGGCTATTTCCCATCTCTGCTCTTTCCACTTTGTTTTCCCCGCACAAAAACCTTCTCTCATGCTCTGTCTTGTTCTTTTGTTAGTACTTTTTCTTTCAGCTGAGTTGAGGTGGCAGTTTCTCTTAGTATTATTTTTTCACTCCTCTGTTAGCCAAACCCATGCCTTAGTTTGGCAACGCCTTGCCTGTGAGAAGAGAAGCAACAGGCTCTCATAGTACTTGGTTACAGAGATGAGGAGGGACAATATGTAGATATTTTCCAGGGAAGAAATAGGCCATTCCCACACATGTAGATTGTTTTTATGTACGGTATGATTTTAAAAAAAAAAGCAATGGGAATAAGGATACTTCTCAAAATGCTCTTCCTAGTTGGCATTTGATGTTTTTGCTGGAAATGCTGTAAAAATAGAGAGCAAGACTGAGTATGCATATGGCATGGGTTTAAAAGCCAGTGGATCAGTTGCAGAGTTATACTTCAGGTTGCTTATTGGTAGGACTAATTCAAGCATCTGATTTATAATTAAAGTTCAGTAGGACTTTTTTCCCTCTTAAAAGACAAATTTCTGTAGAAAAAATTGTAGTACATCTGAGTGTATTAGGAAGACAAAGCACACATCACAATTCATAAACAGACAAGAAAATATTCACTTCTACCTTGACAGGAAAAATTGTCTCTTAGATTACTTCTTGACTAAAGAATATGCTTGGGAGTTTTAATTAGAAATAACATTTAAAGAAGATAGCATTCATCCAGACTGAAGCAAAGTAACTATAAAACAAAATAACTGAGAAGATGGAGGTAACAATTTAAATAATTTAAAAGACTGGCCACATTGCTTTTTTCTCTTGTGTTTTAATATGCTTCTGATACACTTTGGCCATTACCACAAGGCAGTGCTATTTTAATGCTTTTTATGATGCAGTTAAATCCATAAATTAATGTTAAATCCAGAACATAAATAAAAAGCTACATTAATTTGAAAGGTTTGTGGAAGTGGGTGTTGATTGGGAGGAAGAAAGAGGGGACTGTGCTATATACTTTCAAATATTTGCACAGGATAGAAATCATAGGTCTTATAAGGTAAATTTAGTGGCGTCTCTTTTTTACTCCACAGCATTTGAAGAAATGTGCATAATCAGTCCATCATAAATTGAACAAACTAACTCCATACAGAAAAGTGTTACTAAACTCAGCATCAGAATGATTAGATTAATCCTGAAAGACATTAGTCTGAAAGTTGGATCTAGGTTCCTGAATCATTTATGTATTTGTGAAAATTTTGCCCTCCCTTGGTCCCAGAAGGCAATTCTATGAATTGCTCAGCAGATGACAAATGCTAGTCAGAAAGGTCAAGCTGCTCTTGGGTAAATACTGAAAGCTACTCAAATAGTGCTTTGTTGCTGGAGGTGGTCTTCTGGATGTAGGTATGCTAGTTGAAGGTGTTTTTTTCTGCTGGCCTCTTTTCACCCCTTGCCATCTCGGTGGAAGTGACTGCTGCTCGAGGGGTCCTCTTCAGGCTCCCTGCTATGCTTAGGAGAAGTTGGCTGCTTTGGCTGAACTGGTAAAGGTGGTGGGATTTAACTTGGCTAACTTTGCTTTAGATGGATTAGGGAGGCTTGTGTAATCTTGTTCTAACAGACCTTGTGGCTGGGAAGCCAGGGAGCGGTAACAAACACCTGGGCTATAATGGAAGGGGACAGAAATAAATCTCATCTGCCTAGCTCTCTGCAAAGTGAAGTTCTCCATTTGCACCTTAAGAAACTGTTTATACAGTAGATATCCTGATTTTTAGTGATGTTTAGTAATTGTATGGCAGTGGAATACTTGTTTTTTCCTGCATGTCTGTTTTTAGGTAAAGTGTCAGAAGATGTTCTGTGAAGCTGTATTTCAAATGGGTGAACTGAACTGAATGGAAGAAAAATGTGTGATATCAAAACCCCATCTCCTTAAGCTTTCCTGGTGTTGCCAGGTTACTAATATGGACATCTTTTGGGATGTTTCATTTTAAACCTCCCATAGGGCATATGTGGCTCAGAATATGGTTACTATGTGACCTATAATATGTTGATGTGGTTCAGTAACTAAGGATATAAAAAATGATTGTCAAAGTCTCTGAGGCTTTGGAAAATTGTTTGCTTTATTATGCACGATTTTAGTTTCTTACGAGGCCTGATATATTCAGTCACCATGAAACTTAACTGCCTATTAAATCACCTGCAGATGCATTTAGGTGTGTTTTCAGTAGCTTAAAACCTAGCAAATATTAAAAGAATTTGTCTACTACAGAGATCCAGGCAGTAGGGAGAGGAACTCAGCAGAAGCTTTGTGTTTATGGTTCCCTTCACCACTCTAATGTTTGATTTTGCTTGAGTTTGTAGGTAGGAAAATAATGTGATCCTTACAGTGTCTGCTGTTGTTCCTGCTTTGTTATTCAACACATGTAATAGTAATCTAGATATTACTTTATTAAGGTCATGGGAGATTAATGTTAAAATTGAAAGTTAATTTGGGAAGCTGTTGGATTCCCCATCTTGTAGAGTGTCAATGTTGCTTTTAAGATGTGTGTGTGTATATATATAAAAAAATACAGCAGAGGAAGGGGAGGAGGTCCTTTATCCTAGGTACAATTCTGTTCAAAACTGCTTCAGGACCAAGTAGGTTGCAGATGGGATAGGGAAAAGCTTTGTTTAGTTCATGAAACTTCCAAAGGATCAGAATTCCCTGCCATAATTCTTTCTTTTAACAATCCTATCTTAGTAAAACACATCGGGAAGCTTCAAACTGAAGTTACTCTTTCTTCTCCTGTGCTAGCTTTCCTGTCAGGGGTGGAGGGATGCATGCAGTTAGGACACTTAAGTATTGATGCTTTCAAGAAGCTAAAATACCTCAGGTTCCTCTTTCACATTGTTCCCCAAAAACAATGATAAACCTGAAATGCAACAATATTTCTCTCTGCCTTTGATTTTTATTTTTTTTTCTCCAGAGGAGACTTAAAATGGTATGGGCAAGTGAACACTGTCCTATAGGAATTATTCATCCAATGAAAGTACAGATACAAAAGGCTTATTTAGTGCTATGGGGGTACCTTGCAAATATCCCATCCAAGTGTGGGTAGAAAATCACTAAACTGTTAAATCAGCAGTGACCCTCTTAAAGCATAGAGTTTGGGAAGGCAGAAGTCATCTGTGCGTTCATTGCTTATTTCTGCCCACTGTCTGCAGAGCTTCTAAATAATTTAGATTTTCATCACTCTGAAAATGAAGCTTCCTTCAGAAAATCCTGCCAAAGTATGAATTGTAGTGCACGAGTACTATACAGGTTTTTTTTTTTATGATTAATATCCATTGTTTTAAATTATCTTCAGTGATGTTGCAAATAGCAGTTCCTGTGCAAAGGAACATTTATGCCCAAGGCAGAGGAAGCTCTTTGGGATGGATTAGCAGAATTTTTACCCCAGTAATTTTTAACACTTGGAGCAGAAGCTACGGGTAATACCCCAATGAAAGAAATTAGAACATGCATGCCTGCATAATTTCTTCTGTGAACTGAAGAGGGAAGAAGAGCCAGAGGAGAGTGGAAATACAGCACAATTCCAGAATGACAAAAGCAGGAAATATTTCAATTAAAACTTATTACTCTGGTTAGTATAATGCTGCATGATGGCACACAAAGGCACTTAACTGCTATCCTGTGATTAAACAAAACCAGTCAGAATTATCTTTATCTTGCTGGCTGCTCTGCTTAGCAGGGCTGCGCTGTGCTGCTCAGCTGCTTGGGGCTGGCAGGGAACCAGAGTATGGTCCCATTCCCAGCAGGTGCTGGTGTAGCTGGCGAGTGCTGGGCATTGGTTGTTTTGGGTGGGCTTCCTCCAAGCTGCTGAAATCCGTGAGCACAGTAGGCTGGTCATTTAGTCTGCTTCAGAATCCTAGGGCAGAGATGTGAAACTTGTAGCATCTCCAGTTATGTTTCATAAAGCGATGTGCCTCCCAGTATCACTCGTGGTTCCAGTTTAGCAAGTTGTGCTGCTTTATGAGTCAGGTAGCTGAGGTGTACAGTCAAGTGTATGTGCTTTCCACCTATCTGTTTGTGTGCTGTGTATAAAAAACACAAAAACCATTTTGTTTGTATGCAATTATATTTTTTTAATTGATTGTCAGAGATGCAGTAAGATTCATACTCCAGAATAACAATGTCTTGGATATATATGTAAGCAGTTTGAGAGTCCCAAGTTGCACATTCAGAGCCCACGAGTTGTGCTGCAAAATAAAGTGTGATCAAACTAAGAAAGAAATGTAATGCACTGTGTTCCATAGTGCTTGCATCAGCACAAAAGCTGCGGCTTTTCACCTAAGTGGCTTGAGTCTAGCAGTTCCTTGTGGTGCTATTCAGTGATGTTATGGTGGGAAGTCCTTCTTGTGATTATAGCTTTTGCAGCCATAATTTATTTTTCAATGATGCATCACTCTCTGTCAGGTAAATGTAACAGACGCTTTAATAGCATCAATTTAGTGGCTTCTCCTCTCTCTAATCCTGTTCTGTCTGTGGAATTCTGATGGAATCAGCTTACCAGGCTTGAAAACAGGGTGAGATGCAGCTAGTAATTTGTCTTAAAGCATACTCAGAGAAAGTTTAAGAGACTATTTTCTTTTTCTTTTCCCCATGTGTTAAGATATCCTGAAGTACAGGAAAAAGACCTGCTTGTTTACTGCTATTTACTGTAATAAAACCAGTAAACTGATGCATTGCAGAGAACTCTCTCTGTGCATCCTAAGTAGGTCTTGTGCGTTGGTATACTTCAGTATAACTATAAAGCCAAATGAAATATCTCTCCATAGTGAGATCAGGTTTATTACAGTGTAATTTCCTTCTAAAAACAAGTCTTCTTTTAAGGACTTTATCTAAAATAACTAATGAATATGATGGCATTAAAGAATAAAATACTGTTATGATGCCAAAAATACCTTCTCGGCCTCTTTGATCTTCATTTCAGCTAAAGATATAAAATTCCACTAGAGACTCTTGTAAACAGACTCCATTAATCCAAACAAATTGTTTTGAAGAAACAGTGACTATAATAGATGTTAAGACAGTGAATAACCTTTAGTTTTCATTTTCAATTCAGCTTAACTCCACATTAGAGTCACGCCTGTAAGTCGTGTTGTACTGCTCTGAAATCTGCATGTGGTTACTTCTGTTTGTCTTGGCTTTAATTAATCATTCTCTAATTTCTTGGCTTCAGCCATTATTGGGCAGGGAAATACAGTTCCAGGTGTAGTCTTGAGCCTTTACAGCTTCTGCCTGCCTTCTGCATACTGTGACTCTGTGCAGCACAGGCAGTCCAAGCAGCATGGAGTCTTGCAGCAGATGAAACACAGATATGTCTGTAGTATTTCCAGCTGGTGTGCTGATGGGGGCTTTCTCTAGTAGTCTTAAAGCCTTTCTTCTATCATTGAAAATGTTCAAATTTCATTTTTTTCTGCATTGTTTAGTAACATTCAGCGCATGTGTAATGTCAGTTTCTGTGTGTTTGCATGCTGCTCAATTTTTTTGTTTTGCCATAAAGCTTTACATGATGACCTAAGAATAAGAAGGGTCCCATTTAAAGAGATGCAGACTGCCATAGTTTAACCCCAGCCTAAGCACCACCCAGCTGCTCGCTTACTCCCCCCTGGTGGGATGGGAGAGAGAATTGGAAGAATAAGAGTAAGGAAACTCACGGGCTGACATCAAGACAGTTTAATAATAGAATATACAAAGCAAGTGGTGCACAATGCAGTTGCTTGCTACCCACTGACTGATGCCCAGCCAGTCCGTGAGCAGCAGCCCCCCAGCGAGCTTTCCCCAAGTTTATATGCTGAGCATGATGTCATACGGTATGGAATACCCCTTTGGCCAGCTGGGGTCAGCTGTCCTGGCTGTGCCCCCTCCCAGCTTCATGTGCATCTCCAGCCTTCTCAGATAGTAGAGCGCGAGAAGCTTAAAAGTCCTTGACTTAGTGTAAGCACTGCTTAGCAATAACTAAAACATCAGTACATTATTAACATTATTCTTATACTAAATCCAAAACACAGCACTATACCAGCTACCAGGAAGAAAAATTAACTCTATCCAAGCTGAAACCAGGACACAGACATATGTTGTTTATGTTTAGAAAAATAAATACGTCTGGTCCTGACAACACAATTACTTTTTGTGCTTCTAAAGAATGCACCAGTTGATAAAATTATCTCAATTAAGAGTATCAGTGGAGTGAATAAAGAGAAGTCCCCTGAGAACTGCAGCGTCTGTATGGCTTGGCCCTTTGTGCGCTTTGGGGACCTAATTTCTGATTGCCTTGTTCTTTCAAAGTTCCCTTATGGGACAGGGAAACAATTAACTCCTGTAAAGTGGGAGCCCAGGAGCAGCTGGGCCCACTGATGATGGGCAGTATGGATTTGTGCTGTGCCATAAATGCACTTCTCCCAAGGGATAGTCCCCCAGTCTTATCCCAGCAGGTCTTGTACCGTTAAGTGCCGTCGGACAATGTGGTGCCACTCCTCATGGCATGCAGTGCATGCGTGCGCGCAGTCTTACATTACTAAAAAGATTGCTTTGGGGCAAATCTTGTGCCTTGTGGATGTAACCAGTCTGTTCCAGCTAGTCCAGAGCAGCGGAGGCAGAAACGGGGCTGTGTTGCTTCATCAGTTCCCCACAATGTAGCCCACAAAGAAAGTAAAGGGCTTGCCAGACATAAGAAGCTTTGGACTGACTCCGAGGTCTTCCTGTGTAAGCTGGTTCACCAAATCACACTTGAAAAATAATTTGTATTTTCTACAGTTGATTATCAGCCTTTTCCCCTGTTTTTCTTGTTCCTCCTGTTTTGAATGATACCTTAATGGTCAAGCAGGTGGAGACTAACTTGACAATTCAATATGTGTGACTGGCAGTGGGGACGGAAAGTGAACTTGGTTGTTGGAGTGCTTAACTTGTCCTTTATTGCATACTTCTCACCTGAATTCAATTCTTCTATGGGAGGATAGCTGTAAAAAGAAGTTTAAGTGCCAATAGGTTGAATAGCAGTGACAAATAGAAGAACAGGAGATGACTGAAAGGCAGAAGAGTCAATGCCCCTGTAAGGGATGGCAGTGGTGGTTTGGAATGTGCATGTTAATCCCAGATTGTATGCTTCCAGGCAAAAACAAAGTGGCTGTAGGAGGAGGTAAGAAATTTCTTAGAAATGTCAAAATAAATGCTGAAACCATCATTATTCAGTATGAATATTGCAACTGCACTGTTCAGAACATCCTTGTGGTACCCAAGATGTTGTGCATGAACAGGGCTTGGTGTCAGTGTGGTGGAAAGCGGGGCGAGAGGAGGAAGATGGCACCTTGCATTTTTGCAGGAGATCTTTTGGGGGGGCTGTTTTATCTCAGTTTGTAAGGCGCTCTCTGTAGGTGTTGAAGGAGGAAAAGCTTCTCCAAAGGTTGATACAGAAGAGCTAAATCTGGTGTCTGTCTGGATCTCCCCCTGTCAGAGAAGTTTTTCTCTTTGCATTAGAGTTGTGGTTATGGCCACCACGAGTTGCTAGGCTTTTATGACTATTCCCCTAACGGTGCGTGGGGGAAATTCCAATGAATGCTCAGTAAAAAGTAATGTAAATATTTTATACCTCTGTCTCTGAGAGAAAGAAGCTTGTGTTGTTCATAACGCTGTAGTATTGAAGAACATAATGCAGATGGCTTGAGTTCTGTCCCTACCCTGACTCTGTTAAATACAACTTTCAGATATTTTAACCTGTTTTGTTGACACCTGTATACAACTTCCAATTATTAACATTTGATTTATTTAAGCACGTGCATTGGGAAGTATTATATTCCACATCTCATCTAAAGGCTCGCTCTTAATAAATTGCTCTCTTCTGGTGGATCCTCAGGGCTGTAAGGAGAGATGCAGTTGTACTTGGTAACTAGAAACAATAATGTTTTAAAAAATAACTTGTTATTACTGTAATGGTCATTGCAGGAAACAAATTAAATGAATTTAGCTACTCTGGCTAGAATGAAAGGGTTGGGTTTTTAAATACATTGTTAGTCAAGACGATGGTGTGCCTGTGATGTTACAGAAGCATAGGGATTTGTGACACTGTATGAAGACGTTTTTATTTCAGCTGTAATCATAGGCAATCTAAACATAACTTACTGACTGTGAGAAGCACATATAATATGGTAAACTGTCAAATATATGGGTTAACTGTCTGCCAATCATTTATTCTTCTGAGCCACAACTGCAGGTGTGCTTATTTTCTTGTTATGGGGAGAGAGGGTGTGTATATTTAGTTTATGCGTCTTTTCTAAGCAGTAAAAAGAAGTGGTTTTTCGAGCTCTAGTACTGGCACAATTACTATCAGCTTTTTAAAAAGCTTGGTACTGAATACAGACTGACACCTGTAACTCCCTAGCTGACGCGAAGGGGCTGACTAGGAGGCATTGGCTGAAAACCTCCTGTTTACATTTTTGCAAAGTGTGTACTCAGAGCTTACAGCTGTGTCCATAGTTGAAGACTGACCTGTTTCTGTGTTACACTGGCATTAAAACAGAGTGTGACTTTCGATGTGAATTTAAGGCGTTTGGATTTAGATTTGTTTCCATGCTTTTAGCAAATGCAGTGCAATATTGACCTATGGTGTAACAAACTAGCATGAAACTCAAGGCTAGTAAGTATTGTGAATCTGGATCTTTTTTTTTTAATTGCATGCTACTCCTAAACTACCCCTTAACTAAATAGTTAACTAGGAGCTTAAAAAGCATGTTTGATTAGAGTAGTGGCTATTTCATTCTCTTGTGGGGTTTTTCCTGACTTTCTGTTCTTTTTGGTTTTTTTTCTTAGTCTTCATGAAGAAATCACTGACTTTTATAAGTACATGTCTCCCAGACCTGAAGAAGAGAGAATGCGGATGGAAGTGGTGAACAGGATAGAAAACGTTATAAAAGAGCTCTGGCCTAATGCAGATGTGAGTAGGACACTGTTCTATTTGTTAATATATAAAAGCAACATTTTGTGCCTGTTTACTTTGTCAAGTATTGAAGAGTGAAAATACTGCTTATTTTTCCATATTCAAAAAACCCCAAAGGATTTCTGGTCAAATGAGAGAGATGATCTTTATTTCTAGAATACAGGACAGTATTTTCTATTGCACATAGGAACAAAGTCAAGCTAGACTTACAGTAGTCAAAGAAAGGCCATAAGGTGTGGCAACATTTAGTGTCATTAATATTTATTCACTAAGATTAATGGGAATGTATCAAGAATGTATGCTTGTAAAGTACTGTGTTAAAAAAAAATAAATCTTCTGACACTCATAGCTTCACTAGTAGCAGGGTTTCTAGTCCAAGGACCTGCAGTCTAGAATAAGCCTATTAAAGTGGAATGCCAGCAATGCCACGTTAGGTAGACCATAGTATTTTTACTGGGCATTTAAACTGAATTGACATATCTTATGAATTTAAAGGAACCATTTTTTTGTACAGGAACAAACAAGTCTGTAGGTCTGTGTATTGAGCTTAAAATCTGTAATGCCTCTTTCCACTGAAGATGGTTTTTTGCTAGTACTTAAATCAGTCGAAACAAGAGTTTCTCCTATGCAGAGCTATGATTTTTTTTAATAAAGGTTGGATTAAAGAGAAGCCAGAGAAGTTGCTTTTGCAACTCAAGATGGTATTATGGGGACACAGTTGGATTTTTAGCATAATTGTATCCTTCTACTAACATGGTGTTCGTTTCCAGAATGCAAATTTGTAGCCATAGTCATCTATCTGTATATAACAGTAGCTGAAAATAAGGACTTGTTAGCTGGAATGGTAAACCAAATTCAGACAGAAGAATCTTTAGTATAAGGAATGCTCTATGATTCTGCCACAGTAACATATAGTGTTTTGACATGAGTGACTTAAACGCACTGTTAATTTCAGATCTTCTTAACCTGTTTTTTGGAATGTGTTTTTAGAAATGGTGCAGAATACGAATTCTGCGTAAGCTATGTGTATGTGGTGTGTAGTTTTGTGTGTGAAATGTACTCACATTTTCAAGGTGGTTCATGTTGCTAGGACAACGTATTAGTAACGTATAATACAGAAGGAGCACTCTGCACTCAGTGTTAGCCGCCTTTGCACAGTTAGAGGGAGTTGATAGAGTCAGTACTACACGTCTGGTAATTTTCTCTTTGAGCAAAACCAATAACCTTTCCAAGGGAACTGTGTAAGAGACTTTACCATATCTCACAGGTGTTGTATAGCTTTCCTCTAACCCATTGAAACAGTGTTGTGGACCCTAATCAAGAGCAGGAGTCGTGGGCTGCCAGTCTGACAGGCAATAGTACAGGAAACAGCGCTTGCTATGATACACCTTGCCAAAGTCTTGTAGTAGGAGATTTCACCAACATGACTGATTGCTTCAGCCCAGAGAAGATGCCACTATTTCCTAAACAAGTTTGTGTCCTGCAGACTTACCTAGTGTAATGGGGTGAATGAATTTATTACCAGGGTATCTTTCTTTGTTACCACTAACACTTTGAATGGGGCACAAGCACTTAGTGCTTCCAGAGATACTCTTTCTGTAGGACAGACTTGATCTGTAAAAGCAAGTCTTTTGTATTAAATTTTTATATATGTGTGTGTGTATATGTGTGACTTTTGGGCCTTGAGAAAATAGTCTTTCTGTAAGATACTGAAAGTGTTTTTTGTAGCCATAATCTGTTTTAGAAGCAGAAGCAAATTACAAGCCCTACCATAAGTGACAGCAGGCCACTGGGCTTAGCTGTAATGTGACTGAGAGGAATCACACCTGTGCAGCTGAAAAGTGAACTTCACTTTCCAATTAGTGCCAGTTAAAACTGCCATGACTGTCATTCTTTGCTGTTCTTGAAAACGTTAAGAGCAAGAGCATGCCAGTTCCTTTTTCCTCAAGTCAGGCTTTGAAGAGCAGTTCCTAACTCTGCATTTTGTCTGCTGTTGTTACATTGAGGAAGAATTATCCTCTTGTACACGCTTCTGTTCTCTGGAGGCTGGAAGGCACTGAACAGTGACAACAGCATGCCAGCTTATAATCTGGAAATTAATGTTATTTTTCTAATACTTGCTTTACAGATCTGCTTGGGAACTGAACTGCTGAATTTATCTGTGTTCAACTCTGACAGTCTTCTGTTGTAATTTTTCAATCATTTGAGTTAATCACTAACCTTTTGGAAATCTGTGTTGGTTTAGCTACTTGTAAGATTTAAGCTTTGAGTACATGCTCTGAGAAGGTGGAGTGTTATCTAGTCCAATGTCCTCAGCTTTAGCTGTAGTGTAAAGCGATAAGTTAATGTTTAAGCTGTTCATTTTGAGTCATAGATGCAGCGAATGCAGCTAAAATAAACTTGTAAGTTAAACATACACATATAGTTTGTAGTTTCTCACTAAACACATAGGTAAGACATAGTCTGTAAAAATCAGATACCAAGAAAAGGAAAATCAGGCTTCATGAGTCTAGATGTATGGAGAGTGTGTGGAATGTGTCTGTGCACGTTTTGGGTTTTTTTTTTTCCTGATGGGTGCGGGCAGTAAAACTAGGTATCCTAAACTGTTACTTTATTTATAGAAGTTAGCAATTGTGTCATTTGCTCTCTTACTCAAGGGAATGTGCTTAGAAGGAAACATTCCTAGTCAGTGAGAACTTTTCTTGGCATCAGCAAGGCTCTGACCCTAAGAAAGGCTTTAATTACACTGAAACTGAACAATTCAAAATATTAAATGAAAGCATTTTAAGAGAAAGTTTTTTGACCAGTTGAGCATGAAAATTTTACTGTTGAACAAACAAGTACTTGCACAGTGGAATTTGGGATACATTTGTCATAATGTCTTCAGCTTCGTGTCCGAATATTGTGTGGCTTGTAGATCTGGAAAGAGGTAATGTTGCATATTTCTTGTACTTCAGTTATGAAAACACCATGATTGGGAATGGAAGTAGAAAGATGAACTCTAAGCAGAATTTTCTGTTTGTCAAATTAAATAATGATGTAGAAGAAAAGGGAATTTAAATTGGATACAGATAGATTTTTTGTTTTGTTTTGTTTTTGTTTTGCTGGAGGGATTTTAGTAGCAAGGACTTTCCAAGCTTTTGTGGGTTTCCAAGTTCTGTTGTGCATAGTGAGGACATATTTGGACACGTACCATAATTAAAGCTCCTTCAGGAACTTTGGAATTTAATATGAACAAGTTCGCAGAAAGTAGGATAAATAGTAACAATAACATACAGGACTAGAAGGAATCCATTACAATGCTGTGAAGTCTTAAGTTATCTTACGAATGCCATTATATACCTCTGTCCACACAGAATAAAAAACATAATCGGCACAAAACCTAATGCTCGCGTCTCTCAAATCATAATAATGTCCTGTATTTGGGATACTTTAAATATGTACACGGCTATAAAGCTTCAACTGTTTAAATTCCTATTGGATAATAAATAAAAATCCTTTACAATTTCTGTTCCAATTTTCCCCCTCTTCCATCTTTCCAGATTTGTTGAGAGAGGGATTGAAGTGTGGGTGTGGGTTTCTTTTATAATAATTCAGTGTTTCTCATACTCCAAATTATTGTACAACAGCAGATGTCTCATTCCTTTCGGTAAAGGTCATATATGTTGTATCAGTGAGTTTGTGAATACTTTCAGGGTTGTTTATTCAATAAAGGCTCTCTTTGCTGTTCAGCCAAACACACTATTTTGTTTGATAATGTGAAAGCACATTTACTTTCTTCCAAACCCATCAGTGGTTGTTTTATTGTGCAAAAGCACTTCTTAGATGTTCTTGGTGGCCAAATAAATGCTTGTTTGACTGAAGCCAGTTTTACAGAGGATCCTTTTGTTACTATCCTGGACTAAAAATAGTAATAATAATTATTATTATTACATTCTTAGCTTTGTGATGCCTTTGTGCTTTTGTCAAGATCTTGTACAATATTGATGCTAGTTCTGTGGCATCTCCTGCAGTCTCTTCTAGTTTGAGAAGCTATGAACTTTCAATGTAAAATTTACTGCCAGTGCATGCCTTTTGTTCGGGGTTGGGGTGAGGGTGTGAAAAGAGTGAAGTGATATAAAATCATCAAGAGGAAGCACTCATACTGTTTCTTAGTCTACTAAAATATCAAGACACTTACTTGCAAAACATCATCTTTTCCTGTCTCCCCCTTTTTCTTGTCCCAAAGAGGAAAAACATAGAGTGGGTCACTTGACACACAAATAGGTGGCAATCAAGGTAGTGTGTGAGACTCATTAAAGCAAAATGTGCAAGCCTGTAAGGTGGCTCCAGGAAGCACATCAGAAGACTCATTGAAAATTAGTCCAAGTGTGTATATATTTTTACTTTGAAGTCTCACCAGTCACCCTTTGAGACAGCACTTGAGTCTGACCTCCCTGCAAGGCTCGGCTAAGTTAATGGGAACGTGGTTTTGGACAGCTTACAGTGGAAACCTGTTTATTTAAAATTCCAGTGCTAGTAAAAGTCCAGCATGCTAAACTAAATCTGTGGGATGTGAAACTTTCTGAAGCTTTTGTTTGTTGTTTAAGCAGAAATAAACAGAGTTGTGCTACTTGCTCTGTACTTAAGAAAAAAAAAAAAGGATTATGATTTAATTTTTTTAAAGTATGCAACACAACGGGAATATATTAAACTTACACTTAGAGAAAGTGTTTAAAAACTGAAGGGTATACTTTGAGATATGTAAACAAAAAAATAAATTTAACTGATACTGGGGTTTTTATGCTCTATCATTCTGAAGTGTTTTAAAATCTTCTGGTTTATGGGGTTTGGCCAAATTTGGTCATGGGGAAAAACTTTACATTACAAAGAAGGTTATGTAATAGAAAACTCAGTTAATGTTTTGTGGGTAATAACAATAAAAATAAGCCATTTATACTACATTCAAGAGGCCAAATGCTTTAACAGAAAAGAGTACTTCTGTTCAGAATGTGCCTTTTAGCAATACCAAAATCTACCAGTGGAGGGTAGGCATAACCAGCCTTTACAAGCAACTTAATAGAACTTGTTTGTCTTCTGAAGTCTGAAAACTTGTTTTCATATATCCTGTTCTTCTGTTTCAGGTGCAGATATTTGGAAGTTTTAAAACTGGTTTATATTTACCTACAAGGTTAGTAATTGTGTAAATTCCATATAAGAGAGAAATCAGCTTGTGGAACCTAAATCACTACAGGGGTACATCTGATCTCCCAATACCTGTGTTACTTGTGTGTACACTTGTTACATTAAGAAAGTGTTAAGCAATTAGTAGTCTTAATTACTATATTTCTGTACTCTTTGCAGAGTACTAACTATAATACATGTGTCTATATAGGTTTTGCATGCATCGGTAAAAGATCCGAATTCCCACATTGTCAAAAAAAGGCTTATTTTGTGATTTGGCTTCATTAAATAACTGAAACAAAATAAGAGGTTGGCCTTAAAAGAAAAGCTAAATGTTATCTCTGCAGACTATTAAATTGAAACATTTAACATTTCCTAGTTAATACTAATGTTAGCACTGAAGAGAAAAGGTTACATACAGAATTGGCTTTTTTTCTTTGTCTTCTTTTGTGAAATCCGTACAATAGTCAACCTCTCTTTTCCAAATTTATTACTAGTTTTCATAAAAGTCATTACTCAGTGACACTGGTATCTTCTGTGTAGAAATTGTAAGTACTTTTGACAATTAAATAGAAATAGAATGAAAGGCTTAAATGGCTGCAGGGGATAAACACATATAAATAGGATAAGGCTGAGGTTAACACTTCAGTTCCATACTTCGGGAACATGAGGAATTAATATCTAGTACTGACTGCACGTGATGGATACCTGAGTTGTCATTTCATCTCTTTTTAAAAAAGAAAGTATCTGTCAGATACTTTCTTTTATCTGCTTTAGTCTAAGGAGTTGCAGGAAAGCTGAATTGCTCAGTTTCTGTTTGGAAGGTCAGAAGTAAGGTGTACAAATACACATTGTTTTCACATTTGGCCTCATTCTCAGCCTTTTTTTCATTCATTTTAAATAGGCTTGATTAAACTTGGTTGGATGCTAATAGTTCAAGAGAGATACTCCTGTCCACCTGACTGATAGTAGTAGTTCTTTACCATATTTGCCTGATTGTTTTCAAACTGATGTAACAAAAATGCTTTGTTGTTGTCTATTTGATTTCATATGCTACCTTTCCTCCATATTTGTTTCAGCTGAGTTTTGGGGGGAGAACAAATGCAGATACTGTAAAAACTGTACATAAACCCACAAATCACTTTCCGGTGGCAGTACGTGCCAAACTTTTAAAATAACCAGCAATTGCGTGTTGGTAATTAATTCACTGTTGGCTGCTTCCCTTTGCCCTAGGTTTTCCCCACCCATCAGTAACTATATAGTTAATGTAGAACTCAGGTTCTGGGATTCATAAAGACTACACTGTGTTTTTGATTCTGTTATTCTGTGTCAGAATTTGCCTAATATCCTTTTACTTAAGCTGATATTGAAGGTTTGGGCACATGGTTGTTTAGCTGCTGGATCTCTGTTACTTTGCAGGCAATACGTATCCTCAAGGTGACAACAGAGCTGCTTTTTCTCTCTTGGTGTGCATGAGAAAAATGTTTCCCATTGTTAACTGTCAGCATCAGTAGTGGGTTTGACACTGATTTAGTTTAGAAGAGAAGTATCAAGCAGTATTTCCTGCTCTCCAAGCAGGTTTGGACACCAGTCACCTTGTGAATTTGAGTTTAGGCACTGAATTAGGGTGCCAGCTTCCTGTGTAGTCAGATGAATGTATGTGCATAGGGAGGAAGCATAGTGGGATGGAGACACCTCTTCAAGGGGCTAATCTTATTTAACATCTTGTTGATTCCTGAAGTCAAATTTGCCACATTTTCATCTCTCCTTCCCTGCTCCCTGTTCTTGGTTCGACAGGCCAGTTGCTTATCATGTGCCCACTGGTGCTCTGATCACTCAGAAAAACCTTGTTTGAGTTGCAAAGAAGCAGGAAATTACCCCAAAACATTTTGGTTGTTTTTGGTTTTGTTTAAAGGGGTGGGGGGACTTGGTTTCTGCCAGGCCCATTAATATGTTGAATTGATTTGCTGTGGATTAGACGAATACCAGACCTAGAGTAAAGGAGAGAACAGGGCTGTGCATCTGGGAGTAGAGGATGGGGAGCAGGACTTTCCCTTCCAGTGATAGGCTGTTAAATCGGCATTACAGATTAATTGCCACCTTTGGGCTTTATTTAAAAGTTAATTCCTTGCTCTGAATCACTCTGGAGAACTGATCCCTCTCTGCTGACAGTGTGGCCTGAGAAGACTAATCTCTGGTTTTGCAACCCAATTGGTTTGTATGTGTATCCGTACCCTTCCCGTTTCGTAACCTGAAACGTTCTGTATTTCCCCCAAGTATAAGAGTTCATCCCCACCCCTTTCCTTAGAAAATTAAGAATGAATTATTTGGTTAAGCTACATTCTGTCAGCTTTATTCTAGTCTTGTGTGGATGTCAGTTGTTTATCTTTTAAGTGTATTGAATATATTTTCTTTCCATTTCAGTGATATTGATTTAGTTGTGTTTGGAAAATGGGAGACATTACCTCTTTGGACCCTGGAAGAAGCTCTTAGAAAGCACAATGTAGCAGATGAAAACTCCGTGAAGGTTTTAGATAAAGCAACTGTAAGTTTGGGGGAAGAGGGTATTTCCTTGTTCTAAGCTAAATTTCTAATCAATGAAAGGTCTTGGTTAAAAGGATGAATTTTCATTGGCAGAAATTATTTTACATATAAACTTGAAATAGAACCAATAGAATGTTTTTATTTAGTATGGTTTTTATTATTGGCAAAATAATTGATAGTGCTACAACAGTGCTGTTGGAGAAAATCATCAGGTTTTCCATACTGCACAACATACGCTTGATTTTAAGTGTGGTTATACTAGTCATTGTTATGAATTAATGTGATAAGACTTGTGAATTTCTGGACGGAGTTTGTACGTAAGTAAATTATTTATTTTCTGTTACTCCAAGTAAGCAGATGTAATGCATTTTTCACACAGAAGTAGCAGGTACAGCCTTGAATAAATATGCAATGGTCTGTGTTGCGCGGGATAGGATTAATTCCATTACTGGAACTTCCTTCCTTTTGCTAATTATTAGAGTATGTAAGAGTGTTGGGGGTTAAACAGGTGTCTAACTGATGGCTGTTATTAGTAGAGAGAGGTAATTCGGAAACCATTCAGGTGGACATGTGTCAGAGTGCTCTCCATATCTTGTGCTTCTTTGAAGAAAATTTTGATGATGTATCAGTGACCCACGATGACGCGAGTGTGTCTTTTCTATTACCATTTATCTTTGTTTCTTAAGTGTTCATCTCCCTCTGGTGTTTGTTCTTCCCACTAGAACTATGCTTCTGCACCAGGAACTGACTAAAAACAGTTTAAAATTAATCACTTTGAAGATGAAGTGTTAAGTTCTGTTAAACAGTATAGTAAATTGAAAACAGCATTTATGAGTTAAAAAAGAAAAGTTTATGTCAACAGATTGGCAAGGAGAGTGAGTTGATAAATAGGCAGGAGGCCTGTTTTCTCTGTCAACCTCTTCTCTACAAATTCATAAAACATTTCAGTTTTACTGGTGCATATAAGTATGAATGAAGCCAAATGTGCCTTGGAAATCTGTATTGACTTAATCTGTCTTTCTTTTGCAGGTACCTATTATTAAACTGACAGATTCCTTCACTGAAGTGAAAGTTGATATAAGCTTTAATGTACAGAATGGGGTTAAAGCAGCCCAGCTCATCAAAGATTTTATCAAGGTTAGGCAACACTGTACTAGAACTACAGAGCCGAGTATTTGATGACTTAATTTGGTTTTCTGTTTTATGTTGGCTGCATGCTTACTAGAGAGACACTTTTACTCTCCATTATTTTCTGTTGTCTGATACTATTGTGTGATTCTTAGGTTTTAGATATATTGCCCTAAAAGGCATGAAGATGATAAAATGTACAAAGTATGGAGAAGTTCTAATGATACAATGACGAAGGAAAATACACTAATACCTGTTTTAAATGTTGTGCTCTTCTAACTGTGCTTCCTTGACCTTAAAATTAGTAATTACCACACATTCCTGCAGAACATAGGAATACTCTTGTCCTAGATTGAATATTGTTTCAGCATACAAATGCTAATTAGGTAGAATAAGTTAAATTTAGTAAGCTATTGTTCAGGGATTCACTAATAACCTGTATCATAGATACACTGCAATTATTTTTATTTAATATATAGAATCATTTTGTTAGGATTAATGAGCTTCTGTAGTTAAAGTTTTGAAGTATCATTACACTGGTCTCCTTTCCTTCTTTTCCCCTATTCAGTGCATTGGACACTCATAGTAAATGTCTCACAAAAGCAGTAGAAAATTTTTCTTGGATTTTCATGTTCTGTGAGGAAACGAAGTGCAGTTCAGTCTCACTTAAGTGCTTAGGTATTACTCTTGTACTGCTAACTGCTTTCTTTTTTTAACCAAACTAATGGACAGCAGGAGAATCAAAGTATTTCAATACCTAGACAATTAAAACCCCTTCAGAAAACTCTGTAAATCTGAATAAAGCAAGCACTTTACCTTCAATCATAAGGGTTAGAAATCATGTACATCTGCTTTAATAATGTCATCGAGTTGCAAGAAGTCTTCCAAATTTGGGCGGATTTTCAGCTGCTGATAAGTTGAGTGTATGGCCTTCAACTTATTAATCTTCAGTTCCTCTATGTATGTTTAGTAGCAAGTATGAAAGTAGCTGACTTTGCTTCTACAGTGTCTATTTCTTTAACCTGTAGAAGGACACAGGAGAAAAATCTGTCCTTAGTTCAGTTTCAGTAGAATAGTCTGAGTTCTTGTCCGTGCAGCCTTGCCTGTGTGTTTTATATAAATCCTCTGCTTAAACCTTGTGCTGGTGAGGCCTCTTGCATCCACATTCAGAGTACGAGGGTGGCATGGGTC
This sequence comes from Phalacrocorax carbo, assembly GCF_963921805.1. Classification (NCBI taxonomy): domain Eukaryota; kingdom Metazoa; phylum Chordata; class Aves; order Suliformes; family Phalacrocoracidae; genus Phalacrocorax; species Phalacrocorax carbo. The sequence goes on along the minus strand of NC_087520.1, from coordinate 30,110,701 downwards.
CAGAGACCTTTCTTCTCTCAGCCTCTATCTGATGAACAGAAGTCGATTGTGTTGGCCAGCTCTTTGCTGCTAAATCAAGACCACAGTTTTGTGCTATGTAGCTCCTTGTTGAGGAAGGAAGACGTCCAAATTCTCTGTCAAAAGACGCCTATCTGGAATTTGGTAGCAAAATTCAGTTTTTATATCCTGTGCACTGTCACATTGCCTTGTGGTAGACAGGCTGTCCGTATTTGGTTTTCTGCCACAACACAGGGGCTGTATAACTGTTACATTCCACTTAGTTTTAGGTGAGTCTGTAAAGCCCTGCATACTTGCCCAAAATTGTCTATATACTTCTTAATCTCAATATATGAGGTAGTCTTCTCTTGAGAGCCTGAAGGCATTTTTCTGTGCTTAAAAAAGAGAAAAAAAGCATTAGCATGTCCTGTTGCCTGGGTTATTTGTAACCCTTTGGAGAGGCTGCTTTGGCCTTGGGTCAGGGCATGGCGAGAGCAGGCTATGCTCCTGGAGAGAGAGCAGGAGCTGTGTGTGGTGGAGGAGCAGGCACAGGGCAGAGGCCTTGCCCACCGGGCTGCAGCTCTATGGTACTCCAACCCAAAGAGCAGAACAGGTCTGGTGACAGTAGTCAGGGTCAGCTCACAGCCTGGCCAGCAGCTGGCAGACAAGTCCCCAGTGAGGAGGTCGAGGCTGAGGATGCCAAGTCAATGGTTAGGGTCAGGATTAGGGTCAGGGTCAGCATCAGCATGGCTCAGGCAGTCACCAAGGGGAACAGCTGAGATGAAAAGCAGCTCTTGAGCAAACTAGGCTTCCCACATGGCGCTTTTCCACATAGATGTTTTCCCAGCAGCCCAGGGCAAGGCTGTGCCATACCAGAGCTGGCCTTGAGCACGGGCAACTGAGCCTGGGGTGGGGAGGGAGAGGTGGTACTTGGCCCTGACACATGGCAGGTAATGTCTATGCTACCATGCAGGGTCGTTTGTTTAACTTGGAGTAGACTTGAGGTGTACTTGCCAAGTAGCTTCATTGGTGTTCTTGAGGATCTCTCTGTAAAACACTTGCAGAGCATTCTCTTGGATCTTATTTTGTCCCATGTAACTTTGAATACCTGAGGTGTCATGTTCAGTGTTACCCTTGGAAATGCCTGTTTCTCTTCCTCCAGTTTACTTAGGATGTCTGAGGCAGCTGAAGCCTTAATTAAGGGTTTGCAGTTTCCTGAGAAAAATCCTGTCTTTCAGTTTTGGTATATACCGATATTCAACACTTCAGCTTGTGACTGTAAGTTCTTAATAGTTCTAAAAGGTGATCCTGGGATCTTGAGTTAGATAGGGCTCCCGATACTCACCGTGAGATTTGTGCCAAGAAGTTCTTGGAAAATTGTTTTCCCTTTAATCTTTGCAGTCACAGATACCATGATCTGAATTTCTTCCCTACACCTTTTAGCTCTGTGTTGATAAAAGGATTGATATTATTGGGCTTATTCTGCCCCCTCCCCTGTGCTGGGGTGTACAGAGTGCAGGTGTAGCCCCAGTAGCCCAGTAGCTCCACTACTGTGCAAAATGTCCATGTTCTCTGCATGTGCAGCATATGCACGCCCCTAAGGGAATCCATGCGGACAAACCTATTGAAGGATCTGTTACCCAAAGGTAAGTATATGACTACTTTGAAAATGTTTCTGGGTGTAGTAATTTTGAAGGACCGTTTTGAATTCTGGGCATCCAGAGTACTTGCAGCACAGAAGTTTCAGTCCAGTTTGGGATATCACCTTAGCTGTAGCAGGAGGGTGTTGTTACAAACTTGGAGTATCTCCATAGTTCTTCCTTTGCTTTCCTTTTCACTTGTATAAGAGCAAGTGTATTTATATATTCAAACAAAATAATTGTATTTTTTGAGGTAATAACTTTTTTCTGTTGTTAATATCTGCTGCTGGAATTGAAGAAGTAAAATAACTGTCTTGATCACAGGCAGAGCACTTGGCTTCTACCCTGTTACTAAATATAGTAAGTCAGAATTATACTTAGCTTTGAGACTTCATGTAACAGATAGCTTCAGTACACTTTCTTAGCATCACTTATATGTGCATCAGAGTATTCTAACACCTTTGTTTTTCTCTTTCAGAAATATCCTGTGTTACCGTATCTAGTTTTAGTATTGAAACAGTTCCTGTTGCAGAGGGACCTTAATGAAGTATTTACAGGTGGAATCGGTTCTTACAGTCTTTTTTTAATGGCTGTCAGTTTCCTTCAGGTAAGCTTAATGTAATATGTTGACGCCACTAGTGCAAATGGACATTACACCAAGAAGGAATTTAATCAATCCTTAATCATTGAAGCTATCCTGTTTGTGGTTTTGCACTCCTTTTTCATTAAGAGCTAGACACATCCCACCTGTCTTCTGTTCTTTCTCCCATACTGGTACCTTTGTTATTAGAGACGTTTGGGACATCCGTTGGTGTATCAGTACCAGGCACATGTGTCATTCAGGGTAAAATAACCTGACTATTGTGTAACTTATTTGGTGCAAGCTACATAGGTTAGTGTTAGATGCAGCTGTCCTTTGTAACACTTGTTTTCCAGATCATACACCCTGTATGTGCTTTACTGAATGCAATGCAATTTTGTTTGTCCAAGTTTTTAAGCTGGTATCAAATAAACATGTATAACCACTAAGACAACAAAATTCATGAGCTAAATGTATATTGCTGTGCCTGGGGGGAGAAAAATATTGTAGAAATATGAAGCAGCTGAGCTCTGGCTTTATCAATCTCATTCTTTTTTGTGTACTAAATGGTATTGTATAACTCTGTGTGTGTATGTGTATGTCTGTACTTTTCCAGATGGTAGTTACTTTTAAACCTGAGCCTTGAACTGGAGCTTGGTGTTTGCTGAGTGCTATTGCAGTTGCCAGCTGAACACAAAGGAAATGAAGGCAGCAGGCATATCTCTTTGAAAGAAAGGAAAATCACTCCCAACCCCAATTTCTTCTTATATTGACTTAATAGCATTTCCAATTACTCCTGCAAAAAAAACCCTTTTCTGTTACAATTACAAACTGGTTTTGTTCATAATCTCTCAGGCTACATACTTAACAGTAGAGGGGATCATTTATATAGCTGTGTACATTAAAAGCCTATATTTGTATTGCAAATCCAGGTTTGTGAGTGCAAATATCTCTGCTTTTTTTACAAGAACCCTGCTATTAGGGTCCAAGGGCTGGAGCACGTCTCCTGTGAGGACAGGCTGAGACAGTTGGGGTTGTTCAGCCTGGAGAAGAGAAGGCTGCAGGGAGACCTTATTGCGGCCTTCTAGTACTTAAAGGGGGACTACAGGAAGGATAGGGGCAATCTCTTTAGCAAGGCCTGTTGTGATAGGACAACGGGTAACGGTTTTAAAGTAAAGGAGGGTAGATTTAGACTGGGTATAAGGAAAAAATTTTTACAGTGAGGGTGGTGAAACAGTGGAACAGGTTGCCCAGAAGGTAAGGTTGGACAGGGCTCTGAGCAACCCGATCTAGTTGAAGATGTCCCTGCTCATTGCAGGGGGATTGGACTAGGTGACTTCTAAAGGTCCCTTTCAACCTAAACTATTCTATGATGAACGCCGGAAGTTCACTTATTAAACTGACAGTTCAAATACAATAATACTTTCCAGTGTTATTTTTAAGAGGTAACTGGTTTATAAAAGTTTTGATAGCATTTTGTTTTAAAGATGCAGAACTGTTTTATTAAGGAAAAATACTATATTTGGAGATGTTTGCTTTATCTATTACATTTTATTATTATTTATTACTGGTTTTAGACGTTTGCTGTGAAAAAGAAAAGGCAGGTAAAGGCACTTGAAACTTGAAGTCTTAAGAAATTTTTTTTTTTCCTCTCTTAATAGCTGCATCCCAGGGAAGATGCCTGTATGCCCAATGCCAACTATGGTGTTCTTTTAATAGAGTTTTTTGAATTATATGGACGTCACTTCAATTACCTGAAGACTGGAATCCGAATAAAGGATGGTGGCTCTTACGTTGCCAAGGATGACGTGCAAAAAAGCATGCTGGATGGCTACAGACCATCAATGTTGTATATTGAAGATCCATTACAGCCAGGTACCCTCATAAACCAAGATTTAATGTATTGACTAAGAAAAAAAGTTAGGGTAATGCACAATCCAGAGGAACTAAATAAAAAAATAGCATAGAATGACTGACCACCAAAACCCAAACAGAAGCACCTCATTCATGCCTATGAACACAAGATGCACTCAGAACACAGTGATTTTCTTCAAGATGTGTTTTTAGCAAAAGTTACCATGTCACCCAATAGAATGCCTGTCCTGCAGTCAGGAGGTAGAGTGTGAGAGGGCATGCCAAACAACTTCCACGTGCTCTGTGGTAACAGCAATAAAGCTACATCAGCGTAGGCCTGAGTGTGGGCTAGATGTACCTGTGTGTACACGTGGTCCCTTTCAAGCTTTTGCTTGCCAGTATCACGGTTGCACTTCCTAATGTAACTCTTAAGCATGCTCTCCAGTTTGATTCTGTAAAGTCACATAAATACACGGTGGTTCCATTCTGTACTGTTCCCTTTACATTAAGGTTGATTGTTGACTTAAATGGGTAGCCTCTGAAGCAGTGAGTCAAGTGCCATTCGTAGAAAAGAGTTAAGGCATTTCTGATCTAAAAAACCATCATCCAAGATAGTGGTTATGTGTAGGACATGTAGTACATTATTTTTTTCTTCATGTATTACACTTTTACCCAGAGAATTGTCGTTTTGGGCCTCTGTACGTGTAAAATATATAGGTCTTTGAAGCTCTTTCACATGTTTATGATTCACTAATCCTCTTCTATTCCACAAGAAGTAACTGCAGTGAGTTAGGTCTTAAGGACAATTCTGAAAAATATTACTGTCTCGTGCCTGAAAGGAGGTAACCACTGGTTCAATCTTATTTATTTATTTAATTATATTCTTATTTTAAGGTAATGATGTTGGGAGGAGTTCCTATGGTGCCATGCAAGTGAAACAGGCTTTTGATTATGCCTATGTTGTTTTGAGCCATGCGGTTTCCCCAATAGCTAAATATTATCCTAACAACGAAACAGAAAGGTAAATTTTATGAGTCCAAATCTCAGACATTAATTGCTTACATTTTTGTGTACCTAAAAATTAATGGTGATGATGTTTGGTTTCCTCCCCCACCCCCCCTTCGTTCACAGTATATTAGGTAGAATAATTAGAGTAACACAAGAAGTGGCTACATACAGAGACTGGATATCAAAGCAGTGGGGAATGCAAAGTAGGACAGAGTCTTCGTGTAATGGTAAGTTTTGACTGAGCAGAGCTGATAGTGGGGAAACTTCCTGCATATTTTGATGATATAAATTTTATTGCTGCTTTTGCCCCACATAGGGCAATGTATGCATCCTAATATGAAATCACCTTTTTGATCAGTATTGATGGACGGCTTCTTGTCTTCTCATCCAGAAAATTTAGATTCTTACAAGATTAAAAAGGCTATACCACAACATCTTTATCCTGCAATAGATTTGGTCAGCAGTCTAGAGTGCTGGCTTGCAAAAGGAGGCTTTGGAAAAACTACCAATTTAAATCACACCTGTTGTTACTATCACACTTCCTTTGTCCTTTCAATGTGGACAAGGTTTTAAAAAGAGTTACTGAGAATGCTAGTTTAAATCTAAATCCTGACCCTCCTTTGTTCTCTTATTTTTCATATTAAAGTTTTGATATATTGTATGTGTATGGAAGGAATATTTAAACCAGGATTGACCATATAAGTGGAATAAGTCTTTAAAACAGAGAAATGCTGAAGGATCAATCATAATTCTTGGTACTAACACATGGAAACACAAAATCTAGGCAGAGAACGTGCTGAAAATGTCCTTTAAAATAATCTTTATTTTCATTGCCCACGTTCTGACTCCACCAGGCAGTTGCCATGCTCTTTTGGTGTAGGTGTATCTGCTGCCTGGAAATTTTCAAATTAAAATAAATTTTAATACTCTACAGTTAATTTTAGAGCGTTAGCTACTAGAAGTCTTCTCTTATTAGGTTTCAATGAGAGAAGATGACACAACTGCCTAGTCTTTAGGCTGGGAATTTATTTATTTGGTTTTAAATCTTTTGTTGGTGATTTCCCTCACCATCCTTGTGAAGTGAATGTGCTTCTTGGCCATTTGTGTTTTATCAATTTGTAGACCCTTGTGGCACTGCTGTGGCCCCTGCTAATGGCAGACAACCACAGTTCAGTCCCACAAGCTCTAGAGTAACTCTTGGCTACCTATTGTGATGTATGTATTAAACTGTATATGCAAATACATCTAGGGGAGCAATAAATATATATTATATAAATCAGAGGTAACTCCAAGGTGTCTGGTGTATTTAAAAAAATAAAAATAACCCTGTAACAGGAAGATAATGGTGACAGTTACAGTGGTCATCTTGTAGATTTAGTTTAGATTTAAGTTCCGATTCTTTTTTCTTTTTTTTTTTTGTGTTCTAAGGTAGCAGTTAGTGAGATATGAGAGTTCTGTATGTAATATTTTTCAGTGCAGGGTATCATACAAAGCAACCAGACTTACTTGGAGTTCTTATGACCCTAGCAGCTTCAGCAGAAGAAAAATGGGAGTTGATAAGTATTGGGCCTATTGGAACGGAATTTAAACCTATGTATTTGAGTGCTGTTCAAGTGTGTCATGTTATTAAGCAGCACATCTGAGCTCTGTTACTACCTTCTTACATGTCTTATCTGTCTAAATTCCATCCTGAGCTGTGGGTTGGTGGTTTTCATAGTGTACATTGTCAGGAAACCACCACACCCTCTGCGAGGTGTTGGCTTGCTGCATGCAAAACATACATGTAAACACATGCACATGTGTGCCTGCGTGCATTAGAAGTATGTACGTGTGCAGATGACTGTACATGTCCTGCTGGATATAATAGTTATATAATACCTGAGTGGGTATGTATTTTTTTTTAAAAAGCAACATACTTTAGCAGTTAATGTGTGGTGATGCTTCTGTTTTGTTTTCAATAGGTAATGGAGTAACCTTGATAGTAGATACTCAGCAGCTAGACAAATGCAACAATAATCTTGCTGAAGAGAACGAAGCACTGGGAAAACCTAGAAATAAAACTTCAGAAACACTTAGTAAACATTCTTCAAATTCTTCATCAGGTCCTTTATCATCATCATCATCTACACTGTCCAGCTCTAGTGATGTAGTAAGTACTGGAGGCTTTCTGATTTTTGGTTTTTGTTTTTGGTTTGTTTGTTTGTTTGTTTGTTTTGTTTGTTTTTTGTTTTTGTTTTCTTCTCCTGATTTGTATTGCCACAGAACACATTTGGAAAGCTTGGAATCCTAGTTAGTTATTTCATCCAGAATCTTAACTTGCATAAGATGTTACCTCTTATGCAATTTCTACACATGTAAGTTGTGGTGTGTTTTTGATACAACACATGTAGAAAGTGAACACAGTAGATACAAAGTTACATAGCCTTTTTTTCTCTGGGAAAACTGTATTTTAAAAAAAAAAGACTGGTAGTCCTAAGGCATATGCTTTAAAAAAATCCAAAAGCCTTAAAAAAAAGTCTGGGAATTTTATTAAAAGAGTAAAAGATTAATCCCAGAATCAGAATCATGCATCAATACATTTTTTTTAATCTGTCCATTTTACTCAGTAAGAATTCTTGATTGAAAGACTTTTAATATCTAACAAAATAAGTATGTTTTAAGTTTTGTCTACTGCTAGCTTTATTTTTAAGGGAAAACTCACTTGTAGAAAAACTCAAAGAAAAACTCACTAATACTTTACATTTTCCTGAAGGATTCTGATGGGACACCTTGCAAAACCTCTAAACAATTGAGTTGTCGTCAGTCTACCACAAACAGAGTGGGGTCACAAGAAGTGTCACTGGAATCCTCCCAGTCAAGTGGGAAAACACAAAATAGCCAAACAGCCAATACATCCAGCAACACGAACAAATCTCAGGTTTGTGAAATGTTTGGAAACAACAATTATATAGATTATTTGAATATTACACACACCCTCCATGGAAGGGTAGCTTGTTCTGGAAGGGAAACATGGAGGTTTTTTCCTCCCCTTTGCCCCACTAGAAAGCTTTGAGCACTGATTGTATCTAAACTCACCTGGTTCTCTGTTTAGCTTACAGAGATGAGTTTACAACAGTGGCTTTCCCAGCTTTAAAACAGATGAAATTGGACTGAGTTTATTTTGGGAGATATAGATTTGCCAGAAGCATACAGCTGTGTTGCACCCATTTCCTTTTGGCAAAAACCACGTCAGTCCAGTCTTTACTGCAGAATTTGAGAGCTAATAAGACTTGCCTACACTCAGTTAAAAAGAGCAAAAATATGTGTTTAAAATTATGACTGGCTGCTCTGTTAGCTGTTGGTACTTGTTGAACTGCCTTTCATTAAGGGAGATGGAGATTCCTTGCTGATATATGACATTCCCTCTCATTCCCCCCTAAAGACAAATACCTTTATGATGATACCTACCAGAGCTTGTGCATTTAGGGGGTTTCTCATGTTGAGGAGTACTTCTATGACAACTCAGTAATCTGGAAATATTATATGTCTCTATATTCAATATACTTTGGATATATGCAGTTTAAATTTTTATACTTTTTCAGAGTTTAGGACCTCTTTAATGTATGAAAAACAGTCTGGAATCTTCTGGAATATTCCTGAACAGTAGTTCTGAAGACTTGTTGCCTCCTACTTGCTGGTGGTCTGTCTCCAGCTAGTAACAAGGCAGTTTACAAACTAAGCCTTGGATACACCATGAATGTGTGTTTGTGTTACTAGGCAGAGCTCATTCTGGTGCTGGAATATGAATATGCATGATCTGAGATACTCTACATCTGTAAAAAGATGTGGTACAAAATTAGTCCTGGTCTCAAAAGAATGTTGTCTTGATTTTGCACAGAAGATGAGATTTGAGCAATCTTCGTCTGTGGATTTTATGGGCTTCCATTTCTGTAAAACACTTTTTTGGTGGTTGCAAAATGGGAGCGATAGAACAGTTCTATCCTTTTCAAAATTCAGAGTGCTCTGCTATTCTCTCTTGACCTGCATGGTTTTGGGTCTAGAGACGGACATTTGATTGCAGCCACCGAAGTGAAAGACTCATGGTACTGTGCCTAGCTTCTTTTGCCATATCAGTTTTTTCAGGTATGACCCTTTCTTGAGTTAATGTCCACATTAGCTGGAAACAGGGTTGTGTAATTGCCACGCTTTATTTTAGCACTGATTTACCATGCTCTTTCTTTTACAGCATGGATCTGCACGTTTATTTCGCTCTTCTAACAAAGGCTTCCAAGGTCCAACAAATTCAAGCCACGGTACCTCAGTCACAAACAAACAACATCAAGGCAGCAAATCACACCATCAGTTTTTCCATGGCAAAAAGAGGAAACACAAGAGGGATGCAGCCCTTTCAGACCTTTGTAGATAGTTGCCTATTATTTTATGACTCTTCTTCTGTGTGCAATGATATCATGCTACAGGATAGTTTGATAGTGACTCCTTGGATCTCTTCCAGAGCTTCAGACTGTTCAGACATTGATTAGCAACTGCATATATTTTTTTTTCCCAGCTCGCCACGGAACGGATCATGAAGACTGATCACTGAAAAAAAAAAAAAAAAAGAAAAGAAAAAAACTAAAAACAAAATTTAAAAGAACAAAATTTTTAAAAATAGAGGAAAAAGGCTGCTCATTTGATAAGTCATATGCTACAACAGGGTCATTTAGGATATAAAAGCTTGAATGTAAAATAAATGTATTTCCCATCAGCTCATGCTGACCTGTAGAGGTAGTACTCAGTGTGTCTAGGGGGTGGTAACAAACAAATAAAACACAAAAAAATAGGAAAAAAAAAAAAAAGCAAAAAATTGTATTTTGAGGGAAACCCAGCCTTTAAAGGTAAAAGTAATTTGCATGATTTTTTTTATTATTTTTGCATATACTTACTATTTTATTGTGTATATATAGATGACCATATAGGAAAACTGACATTTGTAATAGTGGATTTGTTAATACTTTTTACATAACATTACTGTTTAAATTGTAAACATAAATTTTTCTCAGGATTAGTTTGGAACATAATCTGAATTGTCATTTTAACATCCGTATAAAGAGACATTACTAGTTACATCGCTCAGAATTTCTTTTCTTGGCATTTAATAGAACATTTGATCTGCAACAGCTGTTCCTCTGAAAGAAAGGTTTATGGTGGCAAATGAAGTTTTTCATTTGTATAAAGTGTATGTGTACTTTGTGTAGACACTGAGCTTGTCATCTCAGAGAAGTAACCTTCACCTTGTTTTCTAGAGTGCCATCATTTCAGGCAGTGGGGTTTTATATTTGCATCCTTCTCTTCCTCCCCTCAGTGGTATCTCCCCAACCCTTTCTGTTTTTCTAAAGAAATATAAAGACACTTGGGGGTTTTTTGTTTGATTGGTGGTGGTGATTGTTTTCATATTTTTTTAATTTCAGTTTTCAAAAACAAACAAGAAAACTCAGTTTGTTACAGACGTTTGCATTCCTGGGCTGCTTTAATCCCATGCCTCTTTGTTTGTGCCTTCCCTCCTGCTTCCAGGTCTGGGTTTTTTTGTCTTCTATATTTTTGCTAACTCCTGTAGGAGGTGATAACTGTTGAAGCTTTAAGTAAATTTTACAACTGAAGTATTTTTTTCTCACTCCCCTCTTAGACATTTTTATATTTACACTTAATTATTTAAAAAAAAAGACAAAAAACCCCAAACAAACAAAAAACAACTTCAAATAATGAAATATATTTTGTATTGCCTTAAAGACCCAAACCTTTCATATCTCATAGTATTTCTTCATTGACCTAGTTATCATTTAATTTAAACTCCGCATTTGTCTGGTTCAGTCACATTACAAGTCTAGGTTGCAGTAACTTTGATGCCATGAATGCGAATGAAATGTGTAATTGCATTCACAGGCACAGCTTGAAGCAGGAGTTGGGACACTTCAATGGTAGAAAGTTAAATGGCATTTACTTTCACATATTTCTTTAAAGAGGAAAGTCCGTACTCGGCATACATGGCTGTATCTAATGCAGCTGTTCTGGAGATGATGCTTTTATAAAAAGTACTATTAGCTTTTAGAAACTTTTTTTTTAATATACATTTATGGAATACTACAGCCTGACCTGACTATTAATGGGCACTGATGAGTGCAATGATTTAAAAAGTAAAATAATGCTAAAATAAGACCAGAACTGATGTCATCACTTAACAAACATTTTCAATGCATTAAAGTGTTCTACTTCAAAAGAAAAAATATATATTCCAAAATATGGAAAGTTCTAACATTTACTGAAACACTAAGCTTAACTGATGTTAATTTGACAATGTTTTTTAAATTTTACATTCACATCTTAATTTGATCAGATTATTTTATCAACAAGGTGTTGAGCTTTTTTTTCCTAGAAACTAGTAAAGTTGTACCACATTATACATAATCACAGTATTTATTTTGTTTCAGATTATTGTGAATGTGTAGACCTATGTTCACCGCTTAGGGAACAATTATTTATAAATTATATTAATCCAGTATTGTTAGCGGCTAGTAGCAAAACTGTTCCAAAACTTAATACTTGCAAAAATCTCTATTGCATTTACCACACTGAAGTGTTTTTAAAAGAATCACCCTCATCGTTGAAAGCAAATGTACTCTTAGGGTGCAGATATTAGTGTTCCAATAAGCATGTGATAATTTTAAGGTGGTGGTAGCGGGAAGATAATCTTGATTCCATTGGGAATCTTAGGTTTGCCTCAATTTATGGTTTTCATAAATTTAATGGAAAATAGCTTTTCCTGGACTGCTCAAGTTTCTTTTTGGTAAACAGTATCTTTATAAAAGAAAAAAAAAAAAGGATAGAAAAAAAAAAGCATGAAGGAAAAATTGAGGTGTTTTACATTGCCTCAAATGACCAGCATTGTATTCATAAAATACTGTATATCTTGCAAATCTTTATTTAAACAGAACAGTTGAACTGTTCGTTTTTCAATCTGAAGTAAAATACTTTTAAGACCTTTTAGTTTGCCTGCTTATTTGTCGTGTACATTTCATCTCTGTATTTGACTCAAGTCTAATTCCTTTTTGAGTTTGAATACTTTTGTGAAGATTTTGTGAATATATGCAAAATAAATGTTTAATCTAACTACTGCAGTTTATCACCATTCTTGACACTTACCCTGTTTTTTTTTTTTCTTCACGGTACTATGGCAAGAGCAGAGTACCTGAGGTGCTTTGTAACATTTTTGTAGTATCTGGGTGCTTCCCCAGCTGAGTGCTGGGCCTCTCTGCCTGAAATTTGGAAGCTTGTTTTGTTCGAGTGGGCCTGGTCTGCTGTTTTTCCTTCCAGGAGAGCTGCAGCAGAGTCTGTATGCCTGAGAATAAGTGGAAGAATATGCATGTCTAAAGGGTTCTTAACATATTATTTTTCTCTAACTTTCCTCTGCACTATACATAGGAAACTTGTGCAAGCACCCACTTGCTTTGCTTTCTGAACCTGGGTTCGGGGTAGTGTTCCAGCTGCAGGACAGCAGCTCTTCGAGGCTGCCATGCTGAGGAGGGCATTGCAGAAATGTGCAAAAGTAAATCTGAGTTACCTTCAGCTAGAAACCTTGTTCAGAATGGTTCCTGAAGCACTAAAGTATGTTCTTAACTTGGGTTATCTGCCTTCCTCGTGTAAATCAGCAGGGGGACGTACACACACTGAAAGTTCTCATAGTCTTGCTGCTAGTAGCCTACCAAAGACCATTTGAAATATGTAAATAAGCTGAAATGTTTATGTATCTTCCTGTTTGATGTTAGGTTGATTTGTTAAGGGTTTTTTTAATTTTTTTTAAAAGGAGTTCAAATGGTGTTTATAGTTAAAGGCTGTGTGTTTATTTTTTTTAAATTATCAGTCTTCCATCTTGTGGCAGAAAAAAAGCCAAAAGGTAAGTACATTTTCCTGTTTGTGGGACGTGACATGAATCTGTTCAGTGACCTCCATTCTATGCAGCTTCCTCAGAATTTGCAGCTCAGGTTTTCCAGTAACTTAATCTTCAGAAAACAACTAGTAGTCTAATGGCTGGTGGCAACTTTTTTAATGTACTTTCGAAGTGGACCTTTTCCATTTTATATCTGGAGTCATCGTGTGTGTTCTAAACGCAACATGTGAGGAGGTGGTTAGAAAATAGGCCCACCTTGAAAATGTAAATAAAAGCAGCCAGCCATTTGACATGTTGATGACTGTTAAAACTCATGGTAGGTGTTAAAACTGAATGTGTGACTCCAACTTTATTTCCTGAAGAGTAGAAGTTATAGTAGATTACAAAGCATGTGATTACTCAGGAAGGAAGTATGTTTACCTATTTATGGGCTGTAACAAAAAAGACATTTATTTATTCCAGCTACTGTTAAAGTGCAAAAAGTAGCAATTACCTATTCTGCTGATTCCTAGAACTTGATTCTTTTGCTTAATAATGCAAAATAATTTTCTAAGAATCAAGTTCACAGTGTCTTGACAGTGTTTTGAAAGTGCAAAATTTGAGAGCTTTATTTTCTAGCTAATTTGAAGTGTTTCTACAAGTTTTCCTCAAAAATGTTTTCCAGTCGCAGTGTGTCTTGACAATATTTCCATAAGTCATTTACCAGCAGTTCTGGCAGATATGTATTCATGGTTTCATCTATAAGTTGAAACCAGCCTTGCAGTTCTGGTGGTGCCCAGATGCATCACAGCTGTAGATTTTTGAATGCCAAAGTTACATGGCTCTTCCTCATAGTTAGGCTCAGAGCAAATTACTAATCTTCAAAGGTTAGTTGTTAGGATGTTTGAGATGTTTCCACGTAAATTATCCAACACCAAAAATCTTTTGCAAGTTACTTAATGAACAATGTCTTGATTAAAATGCAAAGTGCCTTATTGGGTCTTTCCATGCCCAAAGTTTGTGTCGAGTATCTACTTGAAAAGGAAATGGGAATAGAAGAACCAGAAACTGGCTGTTACCTGTGTGTTTTTACACAGTAGTGCTAGATCAAATTAATCTACATTTTAGGTTACATTTAGATTACATTTAGATTAATCTACATTTAGATTACATTTTAGATTTAGATGTAGATTAATTTTGAACAGCTTTTATTTTAACTCTTAGTGTATTTAGTGATTTCCCCATCATGACCATTTTATTGATCTGTGGACTGCAAAAACTTCTAACAGAAGTGTGGTGCCTTTGTTGGACCCCTTGACTGTAGACTTGCTTGGGGTACAGTTCAATAGGCGTCTCTCTTGGCAGCAGCTAGCTTAAAAATGGTCTGTTCCCATTTGCTCCTTTCTATAGCAGTGCAACCAGTGGTGAACTTGGGTATTTATGAAGCTTGGAAAAAACAAAGGAACATGAATCTTTAGTTTGCTGTAAATTAACTGAAAATCACTTATGTACACTAATAATTAAGGGAAGACAAAGAAGAGATCGTGGAGATCCTCCACATAAATGCCCTTTGGAGGAGTGCCATCTTTCTGCCTTCCAAACTGCATGAGCAATGAGGTGCTGTGAGTCCTCTGGTGAGTCACTTTGCTCAGACACTACTGTTTGTCAGATACTGAATGACCTGAGCAGTGAATCTGCTCACCATCGAAGTATGTTGAAGGTTTCTATATTCTGCATCAGGTTTAAATAGCTGTAAAGGTGTTTATTGGCACTTCAGCTGATACTGGTATGTCCTGGTTCTGCTCTCTCCTGCTAGGAGACCTTCAAAAGATGTCTTTTTAATCCTGGATGGCTTTTGATATTTTAAACTTGCTGAATTGAGTCTCCTAATCCCTTTCTAACCCTGAGTCCGCCATTTATTTTTTGTAGCCCAGAGATTTAGTGGTGAATATGGCATTTATCAAATCCTGTCCAACAGGCTATAGTGAAGCAGGAAGGGGATGGAGATTGATAGTGCTTTAAAAAGAGTATTTCCTGCTGCTACAGCTGCTTTTTAAAGAAAAACTAAAAAGCCACAAACTTCATTAACTGAGCAGGCTGAAGTAGGAATGTGTCCCCTAGCCTTCATACACCCATATTTGAAGCTGTTTTCTGTGCAAATCACTCAACAGTCTAATGTTTTGATGCTAGGCTGATTTGATTTTTTTTTTTTCTTCCATATAATGAAGTCCTAATTTCCTATAGTACAAACACCTGAGGAAGAAACGACTTGGCTGTATGCAAGAGCTGGCTTGTAAAGAATGCATTTGTGTGGTGCTGAAAGAAGTCTGAGGAACCATGCGTACAGATTTGGTGAGTATTTTGCGTGTTTAAAGTAAAAAAAATGCTCTTGTACAGGTATAGAAAACTGCGTTTGATTATGTATGAAGCAGTGTTTGACTCTTGAGCTGAAAGATCCTTAAGGAATCGAATGCTTCTGAATAGGTATTAGAGAAAGTAATCTGTGCTCTCAGCTGCATTTTGCCAGGTCTGAAGTTCATATACTGTACCAGATTGGTGACAGTGAAATCTGAAAATAACCCTGGTTCAAATTTCTTGTTTGTGCTGCCTGGCAACGTAATGCAATGATATCTTTCCAGAACTTAAAGCTCCTATAGTTAAAAAAAAACACAAACCAAACAAACCAAACCACCATACAACTCCACCTTGCTGGTCTGTATGCAATAGATGGTTGCACCAGGAGTATGAATAAATATTTTTTTTACAACAGTAACATTATGTGGTTTAGGTGAAATGTGCATTAATGGTTGCTGTTTGCATTTCCCTCCTTCTGTGGCCTATTTCCAAACAAGACTATTGCTTGTTCTTATAGTAAGTAGGGGACTGATTAAGGCTGGATTGGGGTTTTTTGCCTCTTCACTAAAGTGGATTTTGAATCAAACTAATTCATGGTTGCCTGGTAATCACTAACTATGAAAAGACCATTCTCGGTTAGAAAAACCAATGGCTAGCCCAACAGCAGGTAGAAATCTTTCATATTGTCTTCCTTTAATGCTGGCTTGTTTGTTTTTTCTTTTCAAAATTTTTGACAGTGCAAGGGAGGAATAATTTATAAAAGAATGTAATCTTTTCTGTAAGATTTCTATTCATCCCAAAGCATGTCTTATATACCTATGTTATGATTTCAGCTTTCATCCATCAAGAAAACACAACAAAGCAATCTAATTGCTGAAAACATCAAGTATCTCTGAGCTGGAGTGTGTGCCACCTAGTGAATCAATTCCATGCAGTGTCTAAGCAAAATACTCTGATGACAAAAGGTAGTTTGAAGGATTCTGTTTTATAACATTGTTTCTATGCAGGCACCCGCACCTTCAGGTAGTAGTAACTTACCTGGTGTTGCTGAGCTGCTGCCTGCACTTGTGCATCCTCAGTCCCACAGAATTCCACTACTCTAAGGGTATAGCTGACAAAACTGAATTTTATTGCCTAAAAAAAAAATTTTGAACAATGCTAGTAGGGTCAAAAGCCAATTAAGAGTGGTACCTGCTACTAGAAAGAGGAGCCGATGCAGTGGTTTGCCCTGTCACCTCTGGCTGTGCAGACAGGCAGCCTTTGCCTCTCCCAGCAAAATGGGCCAGAGACCGCCATGGCCAGTTCTTGCTGCCCCGGACCCGCTTTGCTACATAAAGTGCTTTATATAAGTACATTTAACAGCTAAGTACATCTAAATTCTTCAGAACAAAGTCACATGATGGTCTATCAAAACCAGAACAGACTTCTCGGAGAGTATAGGCAAATACAGAAGCTGGTAATCTGGAAGCTGAAGCATTAACATAAAAGGGAAGGAATTCAACCTTTGCAGTTACAGAGAGCACACTGGTCTGGTAACTTCACCACTCATGGATAGTGTGATTTTAAAAAAAAAACAAACAAACCAAAACAACCCCTAAATCTTCAAATGGCATTACTGCACTTTATTTCTATTGAATGAAGTAATATTTTAGACTACAGTGGTGATTTTAGAGGAGTATTTTTGAAGTAAAAGCAATAGAAAACAATAACAAGTCATGAAATAATGGTAGTTCTATAGTTTCTGTATTATGTACTTTTTTTTCAATTTATCACCACTTAGATGTAAAATCTGTCCACAAAAACAGGAGTTGTAAACTGTAGTTACTGTGTTTTTATGTTTGGGAGGGTCTGAATGTTCTGTTGCTGCTTAGTAAGGCAAAACTACAATTAACAGTTGTGACGAGCTGGTACGGTACTAAACGGACATAAATTAGAACTGACATTTACTTTTCTGATGTCATTATTAGAAAGTTACTTATTTTCATGTCTCGTTTCATGTTCTCATCAATGGCTCAATTTTTGTATGCTTACCTTTGTGCCTCATCTGGCCTGCACAGGACATCACAGCTGTATTCTAGGTGGCTGCTGGCATCCATTAATACTTAATTTTACAATCTGGATGGATCACTGTTCAAGAACATCAAGTATCCATTTTTGATACAACCGTGTTAGAAGCTAGCTACACTTCTCCCATGTTCAGTAGGCTATCCACATGGAAAAATTTTATCATAACAATACCAGTACAACCTGCTACCATGTGAACTTCCTGAAGCACTAGATAATCGTTATGCTGAAATGAATCACCTCCCAGCTGATTTTGGTTAATAGTGCATTGTACTGGAATAGCGAAGACACGGTATGAACACAGTTTTAATATTACTATATCAATAAAAATGTTTAGATTTTGTTGCAAAGGAGGGAAGCCTTTGCTGTTGCAAATTTGAGGTAATTGATTTGCCTTACTCTAAGAATCTCCACTAAGAGCCTGGTTCTGTTGAATTCAAGGGAAGTTTTCCTACTGATTTCAGTGAGATCAGTTTTATCCTGTGTTTTTTCTCTGATTTTTTTCAATCTCTTGATTTCAGAGCTTCAAAGACTTGTAACATTTTTTAGGCAGATGCAAACATACAGACATCAGTATGCATACATCTCGCTCAGTTCTAGACCACCTTTAACACTTAGTGACTTGTCTTCAGTTAAAGCTTGTTTAGAAGACAACAGCGAAATGCCAGAATCTGTGTAACTGTGCACAGGTTGTGTCCTTCTAGAGGGGGATGGGTGAAGGAGAAGGTGGCAAGAAGCTTCTGGCAAGAAGCCCTTCCTCCAGCTCCCGGTGAAGGACCTCCAGTACCATAGAGTCCACCAGGGATGGGGTCCTAGGGCCGAGCCCACACTTGCCTTCACAAGCTAGATCCACCAGTTGCCCGCTGTTTGATCTGCTGAGGTGAGAGAGACTCTTAAAACCTCGTTGCCCCATGTTTAAGACCATCATGATGGCTGGTGGTACGAGAATGGTTTTTGATGTTGGTCTTGTGTGCAAAAATGACACCATCCATCACAGCTGCAGCAGAACTCTGTGATTTCAGGACAGTAAGAAACCAAAGCATTTCCCATCTTAGCCCCTCTCAGCTTTGGGGTAGTTATTATATTGGTTTGTTTGAAAATTCCAACTACTTGGAGGAAAACACCATCCATTCTCAGCATAAAGGGAGGGGTATATACTTGCTCTGTATTGTCTCTTGCCATCTAAATAATCTAATCTTCAAGAAGTCAGCTTCTCCCTTAAGTAAGTTAATATAAAAGACTAGATCCTTGGATAATATAATTTTTATCCCAATAGCTTCACCATAATAGGGCTGTGTTGATTTAGCCAGATGAAGTTTGTCCACACATTTTTAAAATTGTCTTGTAACAGACCTTTTTTTTTTTTTTTTTTAGTAAAGCCATGTTTCCTAGTGGATTCTGTAGGAACCTCCTTCTGTTCTAGAATTGGATTCCAATTTACATAAAAGGGCTTTTCCCAAATATACGTGGTCCATTTGTTCCTTACTGATTTTTTACAAAGTATTATTTTCTTTCCAATATGTCCTCCTAGCTACTAACGCAAAGATATCAGAAGTGCAAATTTAAAACAGTTAGCTGAATAGTTTCATCATTCACTGTGAAAATAAAACAATCTTTACTGTGTTCTTTAAATCAGTAATATCTCCATTTTGTTATAAACTCCACCAGCAGCATTATGGTATCTAACAGAGAAATGGCCTTCCTGCCATTTATTTTCTTCCCTTGTGTAACTTACCAATTAACAAAAGGAAAGAGTGACTCCTCAATAACACCATCTAACAGTTTTCTAGGAAGTCACGGACCAGATCTTCTGTCATTCAACATTGTTGAGAGTAATGCAATTTTTAGAAGAAAATGTTCTATTTTAACACAGGTCAACTTGAGTATACAGAAAGATTTTAAAGCAAGTCTGATCTCTAGCCCTTAGTGCAGTCCAAATCACACCCACAAGTACAGGTAATTAGCCAGGCACTGATTTTTCAAGGCACAATACATGTTCTTGCTCTGGAGAAAGAACTGTAAGCATGAGCAGGAGAGGAGATGTTTTGCCGATTCTTGATCCAAGAAGTCAAACAAAACCTCCTACCCCAGTCTCCGGAGCTGTAGGCAGTGGGACTTGAATTCCTAAGTCCTTCAGTTCCTCTAGAAAACAGCATATTAACTCCTCAGTCCCATACTTTTTTTGACTGTTGGTACTTTTCCTAATTTATTCTATCATTTCACAGTGCTGTGAGTTTGCATTGAGCTTGAAGTTTTCTTGGGAGCAATTACTGTTGTAAATTAAGTCCCACTGACCTCCACGGAATGTGGAATGCTAGAAAATATGATCATCATTCCAAGTCAGTTAGACTCTTGGACAACTTTAAAAGAAATAGGACAAGAGACCTGAACATATTTTCATTTCTCTAAATAAACATGTGTGGCATTTATTGGTTTATCTACAGAAAAGCAGCAAATTATTCCCAAAAGTTTGTTCAGTTGATCCAAGGGCCTTAGAAATGCAAACTATGTAACAGCAGTGAAACTCTACCTTCCCTTTAGCCTGGCTGATGCAGTAAGATACTTATGCATTTAATAGCGTAAACTTAATGGTCTTCAGCAGTTGATTCTAATATTCCCTGTAAATGAGGGTGATTGCAATGTAGCAGCTCAAAATAATTTCTCATTACATCCTTCCTAATCATGTACTGCCTAGCATTTTGGGGTTGCTCTATTATTAAAGATATTCAAGCTCATAAGTTTACAGGAAATAGGAAATAATTTACTCAAGTTATTTGTCTCATTCTCTAAATCGATCAGTGGCCATAGAGAGTATTGTGTGCAAATGCACACTGGTAAATAGATGCTAAATCTCATCCAAACCAAACAAAATTGTTCTAATAAATATTCCTACTGTAGCGTTCATTAAAGACAACATTTTACTCCTGACTTTCTGAATCAGAATCAGGAAACTAGTAAAGAAAAGCAGATGTTAAGGTTGTCTTGGTCGCTGTTCCTGGATATTTGAGGAACTGCAAAAAGGCAGCATGATAAAGTGTGCTTTCCTAAATGCTAGCTGCTGTGGTACTGCAGTATGTCAAAAGAATATTTAAAAGAAATGAATATATTTAAAAGTCTACCTGCTAATTTTAAAAGTACTACTTAACATGTTGTGCTACTTCAGATTATACGACATCTAACCCACAAAATAGTCTACTGTACATTAATTTTCAAATTATTTCTACAGTTTTAAAATAACATCTTCTGAGGCTATAACTACATTTCTGATTTGCTTTTGTCACATACTTATTTGGCAAGCAACCATCCTCTGAGCCCTAGCTAACTCATTTATGGGAAACCCTGAAAACCTGAATGTTGAAACATTATGCCAGTGAAATGATTTAGAAGTAACTTGCTGGGACCAAATGCTGTCACCTCCTTTACTACTGTGCACAGTAAAAGCATGTATATACTGAAGGCAGATTCAACCCACAATGACTTACCAAGAGGAAAATGTAACCCTCATGAGTTATACTTGAAGATTACTATGTTTTTCTATTTCTTCTTCTTTTGACAGAATTTTTCTTTCCCTATTTCATAATGCTTCATGGCACTGGGTACTATGGCAATTGACATTGAAGCACACATCTGAATTGTACAAAACAGACTTCTGTAGTGCTCTATAACTCGGTTTGGAAATGGCACTGCAAGTAGGTTTGGTATGAACACCTTATCTCCAAATAATTTAAATAATAAAATTCAACATATTTTTCAATTTTCTGTATTAGATTTTATCAGCTGATGTGTTGCATTTTATTTTAACTAAAAGTCTAAAATTATTTATTATAGATTATGGTTATCCAGTTTGATCTTTGGAAAGATTAGATTTGTGTGTTCAATACTCTGATTTTATACATTCAGTATGTATGCATCATTGTAGAGTTGCTGGACTTTTTCCTAAGCAAGAGCTTGAAAATCATCTTGCTTAACACTCTGAGAAGCAAGTAAAACCCTAGGGATTGCTTTATTCTAATTCAGACCACATAATTTTCAGATGGATCTTCAATTAAGGGCTACATTTTCACAATATCAAACATTTGCAGTTATCACATACACATCAGAAAATTATTTTAGATCAATCTGTAGGTGCAAAAAGATAAACCATTAAAATGACAGGTTTGATGTCATCATTTTTTCTCACGCAGGACAGACCCTTACGCTTAGGGAGTGGCATTGAGAGGGTTCCCAGCAATGTCAGGTGCTTTCCAGGAAGGGGTGGTGATAGCATCTGTGTTGTGAAAAATTAGCCCTGACAGTACTTCAGCTCCACAGCACTCGAGAGAAAAATTAGCAGCAGAAAAAGGGGAAACCTATACGTAGCATGTACAGCAGCTAATTAACTGGGTATTAATTTCCATATGTTACTCTTTTCCTTTTACATCCATTTTGCTAGAAATGTGTTATAGTAATTAGTGATAGCTTAAGAATAATCTGCACAACAGTGTACATACAACATGTATTTAGAGTGTTTTGGAACTGCTGCCATTAAAAAAAAGTTACGATATCAGTCACATTGAATCATGCAGGAATTTTAGATCTTACTCTCGGGTAGCAAACATGTGTGGGTATAAAGAAATGATGTTAAGCAATCTGTGTACTCAGAAGGTCCACAAAATTTTGATGAAGTGGTAAATGGAGTCCATCTGTTCTGAAACAATTCCATTTATGATCTCAGCACAACAATGTATTTTCCATTTCCTGCAGTTTTTAAATCTTATCTAATCCAACTTTCAGTGAAGACAAGGACTTATTTTTAACAATTGTTTTACTGGAAGATCGTTCTTCTCTCCCCTAAGAAATGGTCTGAATACCATATGCACTGCTTCCATCTGAATGTTCCAGTAACTTCCTAGTGCTTTTCAAACACATGATGTCCAAAACAGGAATGGGAAGACCTAGGTAAGATTAAGTAACTTGCTCAAGACAGCACATAGAAGTGCCACAGGGCAGGGAAGAGCAGCAGAATCCATCCCACTTGCTGCCCAGTCCTGTGCCTCAGGTATGTAACTGCTTCTTCTCCAGCTGTATTCCTCATATACTTGTCTCAAATTGCTAAAACTGGATTTAAATTCCTTTGCAAGATTCCCCGTCCTAACAGCCCAGGAGCAACCTAACGGCGGGGCAGTCTCAGCAAATGTGTTTCCTGTTTGCCCTCCAACATGTTAACAGGAGCTTAGAGAGTCAAATGAAGTTGTCATGCTTGTGGTGTGTGCAATGAAGTGCTGCTCCCTCTGAGGTGGTCAGTTCAAGCACAGAGCTCGTGCTTACAGAGTGTAGAAAATACCAGCTGGCTAGCAGTACACAAATATAAATTGTTGTATTTAGTTACTAACATATTATCGCAGTAAAGGTTTGACCATGGATGACTAACACGTGGTTGTAGCTGTAGGTAGCCAGGCATGTCTGCCTGTCATGGGCTACATGCAGTCACCTGTGACTAACACCTCCCCAGATAAACTTAATCCAAAAATCCATGGAAATCAGTATTTCTTTCTATTGCCTGCAATGAGCTTTGGATCAGACTTCTGTGCGGTGGACCCAGGCTTGGTAAGAATTAGTAGCCAGATGTTCAAGTCTTGATACGCTGAGGAATCATTGCCAGCCCTGTGAAACTCGCCCAAAACACACCAAGAGGACTAAAGCAGCAAGTAAATGGAGGAATGGGAAACTGGTGCTGCGGGATGGCCCGAGCGATGTCCCGTGAGGGACAGGTCCCTCGTCCCTGGGTGCAGCATGGCTGCCGGGACGTTTGGAGTCCTGCCAAAAGCATCCCAACAGCGGCCAGATTTTAAAAAGCTGGCTGTAAACATTTTTTTTACGGTCCTGGGCAGAAGTTTGTTTGCACACCTCTGTGGCGTGGATGCTAATGGATGTTCTCTCTCCCTGTGTGAATCGGGTTGCGGGGACACGGGCACACCCCAAACCCTCGTGAGCTCTGAGGGACGGGATGCTGCAGAGCCTGCCCGGACCCCTCCGGCCTCAGGGGCAGGACAGCCGCGGAGCTCCCCTTTATGCCGGGGATGTTAAAGGCCAGTTGCCGAGGCTGAGTCGATCCCGCCCGGCAGCGGCGACCGCGAGGTGCGTGGGGCAATCCCCCATCCCTCACAGCCGCCTCTGAGGGGGCGGCGGCCGCCCCGCCACCCGCCAGGGGGCAGGCGGGGCGCTGCTACCGCCACCTCCGCGTCCCGCCCTCACCGCGCCGGGGAGGTTCCGCGGGCCCCAGAGACACCTTAGGCGGAGGCGGAGGCGGAGGCGGAGCGCCCGGTCCAGACCAGCCCGCCGCTGCCGGCTCTTCTTGCGCCGGCTGCAGGTGAGAGACGGCGGCGGGAGGGGAGCTACCCCAGGAGGGCGAGGGACGGGGGTCGCAGCCCGCTGGGGCGGGGTGGGGCCGCGGGGGCCCAGTCGGCGGAGCGCGAAACTAAACGCGTCGAAGTTTCCTAGCTAATGGCCATTTGCTACCCGGTATTACACCCCTCGATACACATGGGAACAGCGGACTAATTTTCAGGCACGTAAACTTTTTTCCAAGTTTATTTTGCTTAGAAAAGGCAGATTTGGTGAGCTGCGAGGCCTGATAATTTATTTATGTGTGTTCCCACGCACTGGATGAATGGAGAAGTTATTTGTTGGGTTTGTCTTTTGTGTAGTAATGTCCTCGAAAGCCAAAAGCCAACTCTTCTGTTACAGAGCGTTTTAGGTCCTTTTTTGCTTGTACTTTTTTTAGCATAATAGGAGTTTAAATTGCTGAAAGAGGTACTTTAATATCCAGGGAAAACTTGAAATATCTGCAGAAGTTTGGTTTGTACCTTTATTTACTGCTGAATAGGGAAGTCGCTTCTAATCGTGGTAGGCCGTGTTATGGCGTTTCTAGAGTGCCCTGTGTTAATAAAGGGATTAAAATATTTTAATACATATAGTACAACATTTGATATTGCTAGGCTTCTCTCTCTGAGGGTGGCAAAGTGTATCATTTAGCAGGGGCATATCATCATTGACTGCCCAGGACGATACTAAAGTCTGTTGAACCTGAGACTTCTTTTATGGATGTGGTCAGCAGAAGTGCTGAAGACTGGCAAAGACACTTGGAAAGCGTTTTTGGACACGCAAAGTAAATACATGGTGTAATATTTTAATTAGGTTCAGCATAGAAGTCTGCTTTTCCCGTGTCAGATGTGTTAGGTTTTATTTGCATTGCTGTGTGCCTGAAACACTTGGTCGTAGACCAAGACCATGCTGTGCTAACTGTTGTGCAAATATAAGGTGGGGAAAATCCATGCAAGTGCATGTGAAAACTGTGGGTTTGATTCTGAGGTGGTTGTGATTTATTATAGGAAATAAAGTACCCTGTGCTGGATGCTGCAATATGAAGATATCTTAATAGTGGGAAGTAGGATGTAACTGTACCTGCATTAGTGACCTTACTGCTTTGTGCTAAGATGCATGACGTGGGGGTCTCTTTCAAAAAAAAAAAAAAAGCTAGGAATTTTGAAAGGAACTCTTCAAAAAAACAACAGCAAAAAAACCCACCCAAAACTTGTTTACTTTATGTCTAAAAAGGAAAAGTACTAGAAAGAAATTCTAAAGCTATTACATATTTTCAGGATAAATAAGAGTCATGTGGTAGGGTAATTTTTTTTTTTAAATATCCTTTTTAAGCAACCAGGATTCCTGGAGAGAAAGACAAATTTTCTAGGAGAGTTTAATGATTGTGTTTAGGTCAGAAATAAATAAACAAACAGTGTGGTTGTGTGTGTGTTGGGGCGGTTTGTTTAGGTATCCTGACCTTTCAAATGTTGAAGTCCTGATCTGGAAGTTTTTTTATGATCCCCTATAGGTGGAAGATGAATGTGTTGCAGGCCTATGTCAAGGCCTGGGATACAGTGTACTCACGGTATGTCTCTGTGTATAGTGGACTAAGGACTTTTGGAAAAAAAAAATCCTCATTGCAATGGCTGACATTAAAACCACTATTTGCCAAAGACACATTGACAGTTTCCCCTCTCCAGAAACGTAGAATGGAAAATGAGGAGTATGTGGAATACAGCTCTGAGAACAGTAAGCCAATACTGGTTTGTAATGGCCATTATAGCATGTTATTTATGCTTCCAGCAGCCATTACTAACAGCAATTAGAGTCATTGGGGGTTCTTGTAAAGCAGCCATTAAACTTCTTAATATTTTTCTTAATGAAGCTAATGTCAGCACCATTAAGAGTAAGCAAGGAAGAGACTTCATTCCCTAATATATGTGAATATTTATGTTCTCATGGTTTGTGCTAAGTGAAAGAGCAGGTGCTGGTTGAGAACTAATTAGTTTAGGTGTTAGTCTGGAGACAGATGATCATTGTCTTCTGTTAATGTGGGTGTTTGGTCAATTGCCAGTGCTCTTAGACTAAAAAAAGAAAAAGACAATATCCCCCATGGAATTACAAAAGAAATATATCTCTCTAAATTGTATTCTTAGATTTATTCTTAGGTTACAGCTTTGACTTGGGTTTAACATTAAAGAATTTATCAACGTGACTCATTCTGATTTTAATTTATTATGAAGGCTGTAAAACATAGGCTGAAGTACTTCACCCAGCAGTTCCTCCCTTAGTCTCATGGTTTGTGTTGAAGCTACATTTTATCTTTCTGGGAAAAGATCCAGTTTACCTAGACTTGTCTGGTGGTTTGGATTAACAAAATGTGAGAGTCAAACTGCACTAAGCACCTGCAGGGCTTCTGTATTGAAAGTGTCATTTGGGACTTTTTCCTATATAGATATATATTTTTTTTTGTGTAAATCAAAGATTGTTTTCTTAAGAAATCAACCTGGGAATTGAGGTGTGTAAGAGCAGATGGCCAATGGAATTGGTGGTGTTCTTGATGTTACACAGAGTTGTCTGCTTCAGGGCTGCTTTGACTTACCAAGGTGTGAAGATCTGTATTCACCAGCAGCAAGGGCGGGTTGGCTGCTGTCTGTGCTGCTCGCTTGTTTCCGCTGCTCTTTTGTGCTGCATTTGATGCTCTGTGTGAGAAGCATGAATGTTCACAAATGGTTCCAAAGATTCAGGCATATGGTTAAAGTGGAGTCTCAGACCTTACTTAAACCAAAAAAAATTTTCAGACGAAGACTGGGACCTGGCTGAGCCAGGGATCACTCTTTTCTTCTCACATTAAAGCCCAGTCAGTATTCAAATTTTTACATGCAGTCTCTGTAAAGCACCGTTTGAGGTGGCGGTTCTTTCAAAGACCCAATACTGCATAAATAGGAAGATAATCTATTAAACTAGCATCTGCAAAGTTTCAAGATGATTATTTGCCAAGCTGACAGGATGTTACAATGTGAAATAGTTGGTAACCACTGTGCAGTTAGATCATCTTGTATTGAAATAAGGAAGTGCAACTTCTGCCTTAAGTATTTATGGTATACTTCACAAATAGTCAATGTCTTGTGTTTGCTGGAAAACATATTTTATATTTACATTTTGAAAACAGTAAAGACTGGTTTTTAAAATAAGAATATGAGGAAATCTGGGATTTTCACCTGGAAAAAATGCTGTCTTTAAAAAAAAGGAGTTTTATAACACTTTTGTCTTGTAATTAATATCACTGTCATTGCTATTCCAGAGACTTGCAAATCGTTTCAGATTTGCTGTTGCTTGCCTTTTGCCTCTTATACCATCCTATCTTCCTGAGTTGCTTTGGGTACAATCCAGGCTCTGTCTTGCGGCGCCAAGCAGCAGGGTAGTCCATATATGCAGGCAGAGGAGCTAGCAATGTATTTGATCTTTCCTTTGGAAGTGTTTTTCTTTGCTTAATAAGCATAATGTACAATAATGTAAATATGCTGTAATAATATTTCCTGTACGTCTTTTGTAGGTTCCTACTCCTGACTGTTATGTCTTCAGAGTTAGTAAAGGTAAGGTGTAAAATGTGAAATAATTTTGTCCAGGGGCTGCTGTTCCTTTTCTAATCAAGGCATTGCTTTACCTCCATAGCTTGGAGATAAGACATGAGTTTGTGTCAAAATGTATGCTTCAAACGTACTCGCTTTGTGTAGCCTGTTTCCAGTAGCATTTTTATAAAAATCAAATAAACCTTCTCCTCTGTGGCAACCAGGCTGCTCTTGTGATTTTTACAGCACAGGCCCTGCAGTTTGGAGGCTTCAGGTCTGTTGGTGCTTTAAAGATGAAACAAAGTCAAAGCTGGCTCTCATATGACATGGGGCTGCATATACTACTTTCCCTAAGAGCTTCCTTCACAGCTAATGGCCAAAATGTTCCTCTCTTTAATGGCTGTTCTGCAATCCTGATTTCAGCATTAAAAGTAGCTTCTGGTCTGTAATTAGAGAGAAGGAACAAACAGGGTGTGTTTGACCTCTGTTTCTGGGCATAAAACGAAGTGAATAATGCATTCTAGTTAAAAAACAGAAATAACAAAGATTGCTAAGGCTATAACTAATGGTGTAAGTCAGAGAAAGGTGACAAGTTTCGTTGAATAGGGCTGGCTGTTTCTGGCAACTTCTCTCTGAAGTGCCCCAGTGCTATGCATATGTCTGTGTTTGCTGTAGTTTGCTCTGCTCAGGTAGCTTGCCAGGCCTTCTGAGGTAATTTTCAGTCTCATTCTCTTCGATCCTGCATTGCAGGTTGCTTACGAGTAGCGGTAGGGCTTTCTACCATCTTCTGTTCTTTGTGATGCAGAAACAAGTACTGTTTGACATGCAAGTTGTCATTCAGCCCACAACAAAAGGAATGTGTTTTTCTGAGATGCTCAGCAAGTATAGCAATAAATTCTTTTATCTGCCTTGTAAATGGATGGTTGTAAAGCCGCAAGCATACTCTTGCAATATAATCAATGTGAAAATGTTTTAAAAGAACTTTAAGTTGTAAGGTCTAAGGAGCGCATGCTCTATATTTCAAGGAAGGAAACAATATAGGAAGCATTTTATAGGTAGACAAATGTAGAAATAGTTTACATATGATTGTATAACTTTGTTTTTTATTTGTTACTTGTCTCTATGAAGTCTTGTTATGATTAATAATGGTGAGTGAGCATTTCAATGAGTTGAATGAAATATTTCAGTAAGATGCTCTCAATTTGTAATACAGCCTGGGTTTTAGTCATTATTTACTTTACATCCAGTCTGCAACATTAAGTTTTCTGCTTAATTTTATATAAAATTATAATATTTTTATGCTAGGGGCTTCTTTTAAAGAACTAGTTGATGATCAAACTACCTAGCAGTGACTAATTCTTGCTCAGATACTGTTTTCCATCCAAGTAACCAAAATGGTGAGGAAACAGGAACGCCAATAGAGTGACAAAGCACATGGAAGGGCTGGGCATGAGAGCAGCAGGGAAGGAGCTGTCAAAGGTGGATTCAAGCAGGCTGAGCTCACTGACATTTATTCAAAGTCAGCTGAAATTAATGGAAATGAGCAATAAAACTGATCGTTTAAATACCAGATATTCTTAGCACCTGGCTCATGTCAGCCTGAGTCCATCTGTTATGATATTTCAGGCAGGGCCTGCTTGCTGAAGCAAACTCAGACTTAGGCTGAAGGGAAGAAACAGGCTGGGTCAAGTTGAGAGGATGAAATTTGTACTGGGGCTTTTCTGTCTGTCTGTATCTTTGTTGTTGGTACTGACTTTATGTGGGACTAAATAAAAAATAAATTTCCAATAGCAAAACAGAATTTCAGTTTCAATTTCCTCATTTGAAAGGAAGCTGGGGTACGGCTATCAAAACTTTTGCACTTCCTGACACTTTCTGCCTGATCTGTGCCTCCTTTGCTGGTGACTTCAGCCTGCTGCCATGTAGGTGGCTGTTTCAACACCAGGGAAACAAACATTTATATATTTGTGAGATACACATTTATTGGAATAAACTAAAATAAATGACAGAAGACATGAGAAACATATGTAGTCATTGCTAGTATGTTGTAATCAGGAACTGGATTTTGAGGTGAAAGTGCTTTAAAAATTCTTATCATGGGTAAAGCCAATGAATCAATTCTGATACTTCGTTTGTGCAAGTTCTTACTGTCCTGCTTACTCTATGTGTAGTACATATACTAGTGTGTGCAGGCCATGTGTGGTTTATTAGAAGACAGGAGAAAAATAGAAGCAAAGAATACTTCTGTGGATTTATAACTTGTAGGTCATTGGCCTGATTTATTTCAGTCTGCCATCAGAAGGGAGGGTAGGTATTGCGGGTGTGTGAGCCATTTCTTTCAAGTTGGGTCAGATGAGCATCTGTATTCTGCTCGCGAGGGGGAAAAACAAGCTATAGCTGTGATCCTGAGCTGTGTAGCTATATCTGCCCTTGGCAGTGATCAGCAGCAAGCAGGTGGGGAGGAGCGTGCCCCTGTGGTTTGACTGACCAGACAGCCCTACAGCTGAGGCTCTGATGGAGCCTGGCTGGGAGTGAGAGGAGCCTGGAAGGTCTCTCTCCCATATGAGCCTTCCAGCCGTGGACTTTTAACCTCAAAAAATCTTTTTTCTTCCTCTAGAATTGCCATAATCTGGCAGTTACTTCACAGTCTTCTGAGCAGGTTAAGGTTTGGGTTTTTGGGGTCCAATTTTGCTCTGCTATGAAGTATTTATGTAGTTCATTAACTTAATGATTCCCGCCCCCCCCCCCCCCCCCCCCCCCAGCAGAGGCTTGGGTATTATGTACAGGAGGGCACAGCTGCTTTCAGGAATGACCTGGGAACTTCAAATTCCTTTCTGCTCACTAGTTATGTAAAAATGACTAATGATGGCTGTCTATAATACTGGTTTTTTTCTAGAAATAATCTTATATGACTTTGAATATAAATGCAGGAGTAAATGCAATGAAGGGTGTGATTTTTATGGTGTAGCTAAGCTGGCTCAACAAGCAGCTGTCATTAAAAGCGGGCAGCGCTGCTTGCTTCCTGCCCCTGTGCTCCCACTCTCGAAGTCAGCACTGGAGCTCATCTGACCTGCTGGTGAGCTGATTCATGAAATTAAATGGGCAAAAGCTGTTTTTTTAACAGGATAAGCATTTTTATACTCTGATTTCCCCACCCCCACCCCCACTCTGTAGGAACAGAACACCCAGGCTAGAGGAAGTGGCAAGAATGTACCGTTGAACTTCTGGAGAGGCAGGCGCGGAAGGTTCCCTCCTTTGGCGGTGGCTGTACTGTAAAACTGTGCTCCTAATCATCTAAGTAGAAAGTTATGCTTCTGCAGACATGCTGGAAAAGTGACCTGAGCTGTGTTTGAATTTGAGGTATTGCCAAATGAATTGTTAGTCCAATTTCAGTACTTATTAAGAGCTCTGCTCCTCTGCTTTACTTGTGCAGCAGGAAATGAATTTGAAAAATATTTCGCTGTAGTACTTTTTAAAAATCACCTGTAGTTTTTTGTAAGTTCATTAGGAGTATCCTGTTTTGTATTTAGTAGTTTTTACTTTTTTGTCTGCTAATTGTAATACAGTAACTGTTACAAAGCCCTGACTCCCTTTTTCCTCAGGATGCTGCACTTTTAAAATATGGCAGAGGATACGTTGCAGTGCTATAGTGACAGTTGTGTTGGCATATATTGTGATTTGCTTAAAGTGCAGTGTTGTTGCTCGTAACATAATACAATGTTCATAGCTGTTGGAAGGTAGTCAAAGCTAGGAGTTGCTATGAGAAAGTAAAAATTTAATTTGATAACAGTATAAACACCATGTTTAGCTTTCAACACTGTGTTTAGCTTTTGAAGAAATAGGAAAAAGCCCAGTATAGTTACTGTAATAAAAACATTTGATGCAGTTCTTACAGTGCCACAATAGGCAAAATTCCCCACAGGCAGTTTTATTTTCCCTGGCAAGCTGACATGTTGATTACTTGCATGTTCAGAACTCACTTGCAGAGTTGTGGAATATGATCTAGTGACACAGGTTGTCAGTGTGAGCAGAGCTGTGTGTGGGTGTTAATTGCTTCTGGTCAGGTGCAGACCAATAAATTAACAATGTTGCTAGATAAAGGAGATTAATTTAGAATTTAGGAATAATTTATTGAAAGAATGAAGGGGAAAGTTTTGTTTTTCAAGATTCTGGACAGATTTAGGCAGGAATTAAGAGTTGTTCTTTTTCTGTGTTGGTTGTGTGTTCCATAACTGTTTATCAAGCATGTACTTGTAGCTAACCTGGTTTACCAGAGAAGCATTAATCACTTGTTTTGCATGTTGAATTAATTTTTGTCCTACATATTTGTGCAGGCTGTTGTATTTAGAAATGTGTTCTGCTGCACTTGTTTTGAACTGCATTGAAATACGGATCCTTAATCAGTGATGGTTAGGCTTTTCTTGGAGTTGTCTCTGCTGCCAATGAAATACGTATATATAAGATACATATACGTGTATATGTATAAATAAAACTAAGGTGTCATTTCTGGAGGCTATGGAATCCAAGAGATACTTGTGCTTGTTTCTTTTTATCTTTCTGGATGGCTTCTCATCACATTCTGTGTATCAGTATCCCAGGCGTCATTCTTTGGGCTTGTCCATTTACAAATGGATAACCAATATTTTAAGAGGCACTTGCCAAAAAGAAGAAAAAACCAAACAAAACTTATTACTTGCTGGTACGTCTGAGGAGTGCTGGCTGTAGGAAGCGTGGGAAAGCTGGGGATCAGCTAAGTTGCTTTTTTATTTAAATGAAAGCAGGGAGTGAGGCGGCACATCTCCAGTGCAGTGTATTCAGTGTGCTGAAAGCTGTGCTGAGTAACGTAGTGTTTAGTTGGAAAGAAGGTGAGGTGTTGCAGTTCTTTCGTGCTATAAAAATGTTTCCACTAGAAATAGAGGGGCTTTCGTGAGGGGGGGGAAAGCAGGGTCGGGGGGGTGGACAAAGGTTTTCTTTAACTGTGGCACTGCACTTATAGAAATGAGATAACTGTAGGTTGCAGGCAGCGCAGACCTAATTATATCATATAATGATACTATAGTGGACCTTGGAAAAAGTTGCCCAATCCAGAGTCAGGCTAGGTTAGGGATAACATTGAGATGGGGACTCTGGACATACCAAAAGGGAGAAGGCAGCATACGTCTTCTGGAAACCGGGTGTGTTTTAAAAGCACTTTTGCATGCAGCTACCTAATGTGTTGGAGATCAAATTGTCCACAAATATTTTTATGAGTTGCTGCGACATGAGCTCTGCTCTCAGAGCCATGGCCTAGCAGTGGGCAGGGGGAGCATGTCCACTCCAAGTGGGGAACAACTCCTTCCCTCTTTTCAGTGTCATGGTTGAATTTTAATAAGTTATCTTCCTGTATGTTAGCTTGTGGTGTCACCATGATTTGTTCCTTCTCTAAAAGACACCAGCTAGCTGTGTTTGTGTCCACCCTGTATGTGACTGCTTTAAGCACCTTGGGGTTCTGGTCTCTGGGCTTGCTCACTGAGCCTGGACCTTGGGAACAGCTGCCCAACAGTTGTGGGGAGAATTTTTAAAGCAGTTTTCCAGGTGATGCTGGTGATTGCTGGTCAGTGCAAAATAAACCATACTGCATGCTATTCCCTGGATCTCCCTTCTTTGGAGTGTTCTTTGGCTCTCCAGGGTTCCCATATCCACGTTCCTGTCCTTGATGCCCCCAGCGCAGGCTTTTCTTTGCTCTGTGAGAAGGATCCAAGCAGACTTTGATTCTGTTGCCATTTCTTCTGCTGCTTTGTGACCCTGTGTTCAGTCACAAGCCCTTGGGTGGTCTGTTGCGTTGTTACTGCACAGTTTGAGTTCAGACCTGAAAAACTGTTTTTTACAGGCGCTAACCACCTGTTCTGCTAGAGAATGGCCCAGGTAATTGCAGATGGTCTTTAATGATGTCTTGATCAGCAACGGAAACTGAGTGCTGCTCCTCCCTCTGTGCAATGCCATACAATCAGTCCACCCCAACTGTGTTTCCCTTCTTGAACAAAAAGCTTTAGTAATGTCCAGCTGAACTTCAGATTATGTATGTAGGTTCTTGTGATGGTCATAAGGAATTTGTGATTATGGAGCAGAGCTGCTTATGATAGCATTGTTTCCTCACCCTCTCCAGAATTCTATGCAGTCAGGCTGTGTGTCTATCTTCTAACATAAACATATATTCTTACATCAGGGGAGCAACTTGGTAATTATGGCCATGCTAGTTTTTAGACAATAATTGAGCAGGTAACAGGTTTGCAGTTCTAACCTGAGAGGATCACTGCACAAAATGTTGCCAGGGAACAAGCTAAAATGCCTTAGTTATTACCTGTGTTTGATGTTATCCTACAGAAGGTGAATGTGAGACAGGTTATTCTACCTTCCCTTACAGAAGGCTGTGAGTTTGTACATTGGCAGTTACTATGGGAGATTTAAAGTGCTATTAATCCTCATGTTTTAATCGATCTACTAATAATTATTTTGTGTAACTAGGTACCTTTACCATGGTAGCCTTTTAAAAAAAAAATCTTTAAAATCTGGATAATTTGATAATTTGGATAGAACATAAACTGCATTGTACCTGTGTCAGAATGATCCCAAGATGTAGTTGTATGTAGTTCTAAGCTGCTTGGGATGTTTGCATGTATTCCCATGAACTGTCCATTACTGTTAATTCCTTTCTATGTTGATATATAGCTATCAGGATAGAATGGTAGGCAACAGGGATTTTTGCCCACCTGCCCTTTCTCTGTTTATAAAAAGCCCAGGCTTTTTTTACAAGGTAGTAACGTGGCAGGGGAGCCCCCTCCTTGCAATAGTGCCAAACATAGCTTTTGGTTATGTGTCATTCAAAAAAGAAAACAAACAACCCAAAAACCCATGCCCAACAAAAAACCAAAAGGCATTTCAAAACTGTAAGGCTCATCTTTCACTTGCCTTAAGAATTTTGATCTATTTTTGGCCTAAGTTGAGTTTTTCTGTGGTCTAGTGCTAAAAGCTTTGTTTAAACACAGTTTTGTGACTTAGCAGACATTTTTAGTGGATACTATCATTAATACTCTGATAAAGGACTAACCTTGTGAGCCAGCAGGCTAAATCACTCTTATAGCTTCCTTTCTGTCCTAATGGAGAAGTCAGCAAACTTTTAAGCACTTTACTTGGGCCTGTGACTTGCATTTTTACATCTATTCCCCTATAATACTAATTTTAGATTTCAAACATGCTAAATGAAGGAATATATGGCTAAGATTATATTATATGCTTCCGGAATATGCCATATGGTTTCGTATTGATGCAGCTACCTTGGTTTTGTATTTCACTATAGCTTGTTTGTGCAAGAGACTAATTTCTGTGAACAACAACTAGAGGTACAGCCTTCTCAGAGTAGGAGTACTGACACAAACATATACTTGTATTGATGAGCTTCCTGGCTTTTCTTTTGTTTGACTTCTGCCCGAGTGAAAATCTACTGTTACTTATGTGGAAGTTCTTGACTTGGATTTACCATGCACTCTGAGTTCCTTGATGCATCATTCACTGGATAGTCCCTATTCCTTAGACTGACCTCCTGCTAATCGTTTCTGTAGGGTCATGAAAGAAGGGCAAACTGGGAAAGTCACTCAAGTGCTTGGAGGTGAGCAGTCATCAGGCCAAGTGCTGCTCCCTGTCTGTAAAGGGGGAGGATCAGAACTCTGGTCCTGTCTGTATCTGCTCTGGGGAGGTCACACATGGCAGTGATCGCAGTTCCTCGGGAGTGGGGAGGGCTCCACACTGGTGCTGCAGTATGCCTTCACAGTATAAACTGCAGGAAGAAACATGAGATATGTAGCGGTACTTAATTCAACATTTTTTTCTCACATTTATGACTTTTATGTATTGCTTTTTGTTTAAATGATAGGCTTCTAAACACATTTTTGTGCCAGCTTCCTGGCTTCATCTCAGCCAAGGGAGGATACTTTAGAGATATTTTATAATCAAACAATACCTGAAAGAATTGATGTATTCCTTATTGCATTTGCTATCATTAACATAATTTTCTGGAAGTCTTTAATATTTGTTTGTTGTGGGTTACTTAAGTCCTTGGTTTATGTTCACAGGACAAGTTTCTTTTCAGCTGTGGCATTGACAAAGCAGACATCTAGTATTCTAGTACATGTAAAATATTCCTTGTACTTGGGATGCTTGATTACAGCTTTGATTTTACTTTGTGCATCATCCTAAGAATTCAGGATTTCATAAATCAGTGTTTTGGGCGGAGAGTTCAGTGAATGTTAGTTTCTCTGTTCATTGTCCCTAGCTATTGTCCTAATATAAAGAGCTTTTCTTAATGCTATCTGAATTTGTGCTTGATACTTGCTACTGACTGTACAATTTGTTTCTCAGTGGGACACTTTTTTCTTTACCCTATTGATTTTTTTTTTTTTTTTGGAACATCACTTGACCCTTTAGTACCTTTCTTGCAACTCTGCTGTGTCTCCCACACACACTTAATTTAAACTCCATCTAAAGCTGAGAGTTTGTGTAAAAGACAGTCTTTTTCTGTGCTTGTCACTGAGCATATTCAAGCAGTTGGGTCTTTTTGTAAAAACACTGTGGAGCAACTATAATGTTGTGAAACTTATGTTTTGACTGTTTGCTTGTATTTAATTGCAACTTATTTTCTCATCTGGTTTTTGTGCTTGAATATGCTTGTATGTGTACTTAACAAAGAGATGGTAATGAAAATATTGGTCTAGTCCAACATATATGTGCCTGAATACATGTATCATCAGATGGTAACTACTTAGTTATTTTAAGGAGTTGATTAGATTTTTTTAAACAAAAATACATACATTCTCATTTATATTTTGTCCTTTCCCTTCCTCATTTCTGACTTGCTGTGGTGTCTGTATGCCTAGACTTAACCTGGTGATAAAGTAGTAAAAGTCTAGGTGTAAACCAGTGTTTTATGATTTAAATAAGTGTTACGGCATTTTTATGTCTGTGTGTAATATGTAGAGTAGCTAAAAATGTAGACATGCCTGTTCTGCGCATGGTTTAGGTCACAGAAGGGTTACATAAGGCTTATGTTTTTCCTCACCCTGAAACATTTGGCTGTTAGCTCTTGGACGAAGTGGGCTGACTCAGTGCTAGATACAAATACAGGATTTGTCATATTGTATGTTATATTGTATTTCAGTGGTTTCTGTTAATTTGTTAAATTTTTGCCATTGAGATACTTTCAAGCATCATGGTATTTCATAGTGAAACTTTGTGAAAATCAATTAAATGGCAATTTAAAACCGACAGAAATGTCTGAGGGAAGTGTTCTTGGATTTGTAAGTATTTGGGGATTGTGTTATTTCAGAAATATTCTACACATAAATGTTTGGCTTTTTTTTTCTTTCTCATTGGGAGCTCATATGTCTTTCTAGACTGGTAATGAAATGCAAAAATACTTGGTTTTGAGATATGCCTAGGGAAGGTGTGTAAGATACATAAAATGTGTATTACAAGCTGCAAAATGGTCACAGAATATTATTTCAGTTTGTGTGCTTAACTCTTTTGACTAAAAGCGTGAACTAAGCCTTTTAAATAGTTCTTTTTATCTTGAAACTACTTCGATTAATACTAACCCCTTTCCTGCACTTGTCTACAGATACTTTTGGTGTACATCTTGCCATCCAACTGTTTTAAGTTGGAAGTAAAGAGCGCTTTTTTTTTTCTCCCCACATGAAATTACCGTGTTTTTAGGCAGCAAACTTGAAGAGTGATTTAGTGGTGGAAGCATAACCCTGGCCGTCAAAAGATGTGAATATTGTTTTTAGGGTGATTTTAGCAAGTCAGACTTTTCTTCTGGCTTTGTCTTTCTGCAAAATATTGATAGAAGTAAGAGTATGTGATGTTTTATTTACTTATCTTGGAGGCCCCCAGACAGAAGTGGAAAACGTTCTGGACATTAACAGTAATTTGGCTGCTGGAAGTTGCCCAAAGTACTGGCAGTATGTTCTTGCTCTTACTGAAAAATAAAGTAGCAGTTCTCTCTTTTTTTTTTCTTTTTTTTTTTTTTTCTTTAAAATACGTGTAAGTCAGCTTGTATCCTGCTCGGCAATCTGTTGTGAAAATCATCACTTCTAATAGCACAGTGCCCCAGGGACCACTGCAGGGCATTGACTGGCTCGGTTCTGACTCAGAGCCTAAATCACTGACACTGCTCATCTAGAAAAATGTTGCAATTATGACTCTCCTCCCTAGTCTGGGAAAGCATCTTGGATCTCCTTGTTCACAGCTCCAGTTTTCAGAGATGGCGTGAGGCAGCCTGACTGGGGTGAGTCTTCCCTGCTTGTGTGTGATTTGTTGGTCCCTGTTCTTTAAATTCTTGAATATTTCCTGGAAATTATGGACTGGGTATAATGAAACTGTTAATGGCTTTTGTCAGACATTAAAATAGAGAATTACAGACCACCCTGACTACTTGTTTAGCAAAGGCATTGAGGTGTCTGTTTTGCCCCGAGAAGTTGACCTTTTCTGTTGCTGGCTCTTGCCTAGCATCAATCTGGGCTGTCCCTCATCTTGGGGCACACACGGGAGCCCAGTTTCTTCCCGTGATGGCTGCAGGAGCATTTGTGTGTTAAGGAGCTCCTTCCTGCCCTCACCTCTGTGTCCTGCCTCTGCTCTGCAGCTGCCCACCCTCAGCTGCGCTGCCCACCCTCACTGATCCCTCTGCATTGTAGGCAAAAAGAAGCAAAACCTAGGAGACACAAGTGGTTATTTTTGAGCTGATCTGGCTGCATGTGGGCCTGGAAACCGCAACCTGCAACAAAGTAATGGCATGGTGTGATAACAAGATAGGAATGAGTGGTGGAGAGGGGAAGAGGAGAAACTCGTTGAGTGAATATTACTGGAGAAGCCCCTGTTGCAGATCCATAGCCAAGACCTGTGGGTTTTGTTGTTTAAAATGAGCAGCAGAAGTTTCCTCTCTAGATTTCTGTTCATTAAACTAATTTAAAATGTGTGTAGGGAGGGTGGTAATTTATTGATCTACTACAGCATTTGCTGTAGTAGATATGTGTTTGAACACATTCCTGGTAGCGATACCTCTCACTTCACTCATAGGACCTTCCCCCGTTATATTAGATTTGTCTGCTTGAGTAATGAGTTGTACTTCAGAAATAAGGAAGTAGGGGTAATGCTGCATGTGTTAGCTTAAAGCATACATAAAAAGGTAGTGGTTGTGTTACAATCATATGAAAGGAATGAAAAAGGCACTTCATTATTTCATCCACTGCTCTGTCTTGCTATTGCTCAGAGATACTGATTTCATTTGCTACTGAAAAAACTGGCATTATTTCTCAGATCGTCAAAACATAAATTAAAGAATCCCCCCTTCCGTAACCAAATCTACAGCGCTGATTCACAGTGGTGTCTTTGTAACCACAATGTCTGTCAGTAGGAGCTGAAGGACTGATGTTCTGCTGTCCTTAACATCATGCATTCTTATTTAATTATATATTTATTTAATATAATAATATTACACAATAACTTAATTATTATTTTGTGCTATTTAAAGCCCAGCATTGTGCTTCCTGCCACAGCTGAACAGACATTCTCCTCCAGGGATTTTATCAGTTTCTGGAAGTATGAGAAGAAAGTTCAAAAAAAGATTTAAGTGCCAATGAAGATGCTTACTGTAATATGTTGTTATAGTCCAAAATTATTTGTTTTATAAGCTTGGGACTACTGTATTCCTAAAATGTCTTGTGAGTATTCATGATTTTGCTGGCACTTTTTGTGGCTGGATGATGGTATTAGGTCAGCTCCTTTGCGAGAGAAAAAGGGATACCACACACACAGAGCCAGCCAGCTGGAAATCCTGTGGGAGAGGTGAAGTTAGAAAATGGGTTTTGAGTTCTTTGCTTTAACCACAGTGGTCATCCTTCTCATACAAGGGCTAAGGGCTTCAAGAAGGTCTTGAGAATTTGTATGCACACAGGATGGAAAGACAGGATTACAGGCGAGAAAAATACATCTGGGAGTTTATTATGCTTTAACCAGAGGATGTGGCTGTTGAAATACATTTTTGGGGTTTTGGCAATATTTGGATTTCAGGCCTGCTCTTAAACTGAACCGGACAACTTCAGTGAAAGTTAAAAGTAATCAGAATTTTGAAATGCAGGGAAATGGCTGTGACGCTAGGTAAATGAGTGATTTGTGCTTCCACAGGAGCTCCCTGATCTACCAGATAAGATTTGACCAGTGACCTACCAAGCCTCAGTTCTCTTCCCAGATCTGCATTTGAGGTGCTTCATGCCATGAGTTTTGGTTGAGCACTTTCCCTATGTGTACATGTGTTTCTGTGTAGAATGTGAAGTCTTTGAATAACCAGCAGGTAAGATCTTAGGGCTGTAGCTTAAGTCCATTATTATTTTGAATTTTGTTGGTGTGTAGTGTTCACAAAAACTGTTTCCTCCCCCAACCTTAAAAGACAAACTCAGGGACTTTATGGAATTTAGTTGTATAGTTTAATTACATTTTCATTAAAGTATATTGCTTTTTCTCAATTTTGAATGGTTACTTCCCAGACTGTAGTTTCTGAAATTTTGTCACCTTTACTTTTTTATCTCATTATGCCATTTGATCTGCTTATAAGGTGAATAGCTGAAGTCCACTGCTGCATGATGGGTTTGCAACATTTCCTGTCTCCTTTGGTTGATCCTATAGGGTTTCAACTCTATAGTGCTTTTCACTTAGGCTAGTTTTGGATTCAATCCCTGTCACCACCAGCCGTGCCAACGTACACTTGTAAACCAGACGGTAGTATGAACGTGCTGAGAGAAAGCGAGCTTCAGACAGACTAGCGCTGAGTTTTGCCAATAGCTTCCACTGAACTGGAGAGCTGCAGCTGCAAGAGTGGAAGCCATGTATTCTTTGAAAAAGTCTTGTAGAAATGATATTTCTGTTGTTGCGTTTGCTTATTAAATAAGCTGCAATTTGAGATGTGAAATAGTTTAAATATGAACTAGTGTTTCCTAAGTTCTTAACTAACTTATTGTACTGGCTACAAAAACCCTAATCACTGATGTTGAAGACCACTCCAGCAGTGCTACATAACCTCTCAACCTGTCAGAGCAAGAAAGATTGAACCAGAAACACTTGGAGACCATCTTACCAGTACTTTTAAGATTGGCTCTGCATGTGTGTGTCCTTACTTCCCATATTCAGGAAGCAGTTCATGCATTCAGGAAGCAGTTCATGCATGAATTAAATATTACTCTCAAGAGACCAGAAATCAATCTTTGTGTGGAAATCCAGTTTTCTAAGGGTAACTAATTTCATGTGAGTTTATAAGACAGTGGTAGCCAAGTTCAAATGCAACAAGAGGTAAAATGAAGAAGGGAACTGAAGACTGTTCAGTGAGTTGTAACACGTACAGTCAGCATACTCCTTCATAGTGTAGTTTTAAAATTCTTAAATCAGTTTCTGGGAGAAACTGGTACGCTTTTTTCAATGTAATTTTTAAGGTGGTCTTGGAGAGGAAGCAGTGCCAGTTCTATCTAATATTGTTGTTTTGTTTTAACTTTCTTTTTGTTCCTGAGCTTGTGTATTGTTTCTAAAATAAATTGTGCTGGACGTTTCTGAATAAAGTAAACTTTAAGCTAAGCAGCAGTTCAATTTCTATTTCATTATACTATCATTTGGAAGTGATTTTTAGATCTGTTTTAGCCAGGCAGTAAAGTAGAAAGAAACATCATAGTATTTGTAATAATTTTAGTTTGATTTGTAAGTTATTGTTTATTTAAAAAAAAAAAGACAATATGAAAGATATATTTTAAACATTTCTGAAAAAATAGAGGTCTTAAATATGGACTATCTGTAGCTGAGGGGGAAATAACTTCAGCATATAACACCTCAGTGTTATAGAAGGGTGTCTGAAGGATCTGCCTGTTAAGATATCGTTGAAGTATAGCATGGTATTTTAATAATACAAATTAAATTTTTGTTTTAAAATACTTCAGTTAAAATTATTGTAATGATATGTATTTTTTACCGATTTGATGTAAAATACTTCCAAACCTGTACCAGCTACACATGGTGCTACTATATTTTGGCCAAAAAGACTTCAAATCAGCATTAGTATTTCAGTTCAGAATATTTCTTAGTAAAGTCATTAAAAAATGATACAAGAGATTTCCTGTAAAATATTTCACTTCTCAGTGTAAATGTGATTAATTTGAACTGAATTAAGATATTTCTGCAATTGTGGATATTCAGGATAGGCATTCAAATTAGAGCTTCAGCAGTATTGGTGTTGCTGTTATGCCTACTAGCAGGGTAAACTCTTGAGACTCATGGTAACTTTATACTTTTAATATTTCAGTTAATAAATAAACAAAACAGATAACCAGAAGCCCTTGGTACACTGCAGCGTTTCTCCACAGAGGTTTGTGGAGGTGTCCACTGAACCAGTCAGAAAGTCTGAGTAAGGGTAGTGTGAACACTTCTGAAAATAGTAGTCAAAGCTGTTGTTATAAATAATTTCGACTAATGTATAAAAAAATGAAGCTGCTGGTCAGAATGCAAAGTAAATCTCATAACTGGATCAAAAGAAAAAAAGTGAAGGGGGCTGCTTTTTTTGAAAAAGAAAAAGGAGTCAAACAAAATTGATGTTTTGTTAACTTCTTTATTATTTCCATAACCACAGTGAAATCTGGATTTCCACCGTTCATTTAATATGCTGGTGAATGATCTGGTGAACAACTGCATAAAATAAAACTGGAAAGAATCGAAACAGTTTTGGAAGTCTTTGCTCTAAACAAGTGTTACATTTGGCAAAGTATGATAAATCTGGGATTTCATAATACAAAATCTATCCTTCTGTTCTGGAGTTTCTGTTATATGAAATTCGTTTTATCTTGAAGTTAATGAAGTTTCCCTAAAATTAATCAAGAACTATTGTCATGTCCTCTTCTTCTTTATGCTCTAATAGTCCAAACCTAAAACAAAGGAAAAGTCTTGAAAATAGTAATAGACAGATGTGTTACTAAGGGAAAAAAAAGGAAGATGTTTTTTTAATACTGTAGGGGTTTTTTCCTACCTTTTAACACTTTTAGCTTGATTAAGTTTTTAGATACTTTCTAAAAAAACCACAATAAAGCAGACCTCTGCTGCAGGTGTGGCATTGATCCACCAGCTCAATACTACACAAATAACAATTTGGTAGGCGTGAAAAGCAACTGCTGTTATAACAGCAAGGTGCAGTGCTCATAATGTCACTGGTTAAATGTTCTTCAGTCAAAATGAAAATGGCCTGCAAGCTGTTGCTAGGGTAATAGGCGCCTGTGGTTAGTGTTGAATGCAGAGAGGTTTGTCTTGCAGACAAAAAATGGCTTAAAGTACTTAGTCTATGTATCACTTTACTTCCGGAAACTTGCTGGTTAGCAGCAGACTGGTGTGTCTGCCTCTGAGGAGCTTCAGTTACAAATATAGAAAGGATCGTTTTTTTCCTCTCTCCCCTTCCCCCCCTCCCCCCCCCATTTTGGTATACAGTATTTCTCTCACTGTTATCTTTGTTTATAATGCCTGTGTTTGATAGGAAGTACACTGTCCTCAGGACCTGATCCTGAGAACACTTCTGGGGGAGCAGCAGCTTGATCCCTCTGCAACTACAGTGAATCTTGC
Source organism: Phalacrocorax carbo (assembly GCF_963921805.1). Classification (NCBI taxonomy): domain Eukaryota; kingdom Metazoa; phylum Chordata; class Aves; order Suliformes; family Phalacrocoracidae; genus Phalacrocorax; species Phalacrocorax carbo. The sequence continues at coordinate 30,067,717 of NC_087520.1, read as the reverse complement.
ATATAACTGCATATATCAGGGGCTCTGACAAAAGTTATGTTTTCAGACAGATCTTTATAAAATAAAAAAATTTAAAAGAATCAGTGAAACTTTGTGAATTTGGCAAAGTCCTTCATTTAATCCTCTAAAAGTTAACTAGCTACAGTGCACATACGAATTAATACAAATATGGCCTTTCATAAACATTGAGAGCAACAATTCTAGGTCCTTTAGCTCCTCTTCTAAAAGCTCTGAAAAATGTTGTTTCTGGGATGCTGTTTAAAAACTGTCAAGTATATTTTTCTAAAAGGCGTTATGAAATTTTGGGACACCCTAACTATTTGGGCATCCTCCTCACTTTCCCAACTGAATACCAGCAACTTGCTGCCCCGTATTGCTCTCCAGACAGCACCGGACTGTTTCAAAGGAACATGAGGCATGCTCTGCTGATTACCAGGGACTCGTCCTTAATACTAGATACCTAGAAATGTGAAAGTAAAGGCACATCTTATTTGGGCATTCCATATTGAACATGCAACAGAGGTTAAAACGGGTTTTTTGTTTGTTTTTGGTTGGTGGGGTTTTTTTTGGCTTTTACACAGGCACAAACACAGCAGATTTGTATCTGCCTTTTCAGATAAATTCTGCAAGATGTCTTACTGTTTTTTCCTTTCTCTTATCTATCTCTTAGTCTGCCAGGGGCTTTGTCAGGAACTTATCTTTTTCTTAAGAACCATCTCCAGTTTCCACCTAACTTTTATAAATACTGATGCCTGTTGGCCTTGGCTAGGTGGAGCTAACTCCTGGCCCAAAAGTAATGGGATTTGAACACAAGTGTCCCAGGGCTTAGGTACAAACTGGACATTTAACCCACAGTGACAGAATGGAGTGCCTATTTGGAGTAATGATTAAAGTAGTTTGTATTTCTGAGCAAAAATTTTTAACTGAAAGTTACTATAGTTTATGATAATTCTTTTTGCAATAAAATACTTTTAATCCACTCTGATTTTGTGCCAGATTATTTGGCAGTTTCACTTGCCTTTCTGTTTCCAAAGTGGGTCTCTAGTGACGGAGCTTTGGGGTGAACAACAAAGTAGGTGTTGATATGTTCCCTTCCCAGCAGAGCTATTTAACTTGTATCAAGTTTCCCACTGACATCTAATTTCCAATTTCCTGGTCTGGGCCTCTTCTTCTCTGGGCCATCGTTTCAACACTGCTGTATAACCATTTGCTCTCTTTGGTTCCTGTCCCTGGTGAGCGTGTGCTGGATTCCAACAACAAATAGTGAGCAACCATGCTTCCTACTGGTGCCTGGCACATTGCTTGAGGTATTGAACTTCTCTGGCATCTTGTCACATCTAAACAGTTGTTCCCATAATACATGTGAAGATGTTTTCCTTTCCTCCTACTTCAAAGGCAAGAGCTGTTATGTGTGATATGGATTCCCCTACTAGATGGCTGGTGCACTAAGTTCAACCTGACCATGTTTGCTCATAGTCTGCGTACCTGGAGATACCCATTCATGACATCCTAGGAATGTGCCTTTCTGCCCTTTTCGTGCTCTAAGACAAGGAAACCTAGTGAGCAGAATCTCTTCATTTCCACACTAGCAGTAGATAAGCCTTTATCCAAAGCTGCAAGGTGCAGGGTGGTAATGCTTGGTTTTGGATTTTTCTGGGGGACTTTTGTGTTTGTTTTTTTTTGTTTGTTTAGCTGGTTTTCCTGCCATATTGTCATATTTGCTGATCTGTGATCCAAAACCTCAAACAATATTTTATGCTGATTTGAATTATACGTTGTTCAAATTTTTCTTCTTGGGGTGTTTTTTTTAATTGCTGTTATTTGATCTTGTGTGTAATAAAACATACAGAAAAACTTAGGGCTTTCTTTATCAAGAATGCTGTAAAAGTTAGTAAAACATTCTTTTGTTTTTAGCAGAGTATCCTTTGCTGTCACACAGACCTTGCCTGAAAAGCATTGGGATCAGTTAGCATAAAGATGATACCTCTCACCAGTCTTCAACCTTCTCAGACATTTCCATCTATCATTATTTCAATCAAGTTACATTCATGCTGCAACTTGCCACAGTATAGTTAAGTAATTTTTCTTCTGTTGATTGTGTAGGTAAAACATTCATAATATGTGGAGATGGAGACTGAGTAGTTTTTTCTCCCTTAAACTATGAGGGGAAGAAATAGAAGCATGATTAATGCTTACAGTGGTCCTTGGAGTAAAGTTTCCCTGTCTTGTTGCAGGTTGGTGTGTGTGATACGTCAAAAGAGGTAGTGTCAAGGATCATACTTGAGTGGGCTGCACTCATTCTACTGCAGAAATTTCAAAATGATCGAACAGACCGTAGCAGAGTGGAGAAATACAACTTTTGATGGTGAATCTATGGCCTGTAACAGTAAGCAAACAACAAGCATGTGGTTTTTGTCAGTAATCTCAGTAAGATTTAGGACCATAAAACCCCAGAGTAATCTGTTACGCACAGTTCAGCATTACAGCCCAGGGAAAATGTGCTTTCTCAATGGCTGCACACAGCCCTGGGGATTGCTTAGGTACTGATCAGCAATAACCTTCACTGGGGTAGTGGCTGCATAGTTCGATATTTTGGAAAGTTCTTCTGTGGACTTCATGTTGCTCTGAGGCAGTAGCTGCATAGCTTTTTAGAAAAGTGACTTCTGTCATATTCTGATGTTTTGCTGCAACTATCATATTATTTCAAGTTTTTGGTGTTAACTAGTTCTGTTTTAATACTAGTTAACTGGACTTAGTATCAGCGATCCAAAGGATAAAGCTGCTTAAGGAGAATCTAATTTAAAAGTCTCCACTTCATTTTGGCTGTTGCCAGGTGAGATACAAATGTTTCCCATGGCGAGTAGATGCTTTACATGGTGCAGGTTTCCAGTAGCCTCTTGCTGTTGGGAACAGTAGGGCTGGCTGTCAAGCAAAGCTCTGAAAATGGTAAGGTGAAAGATAAGATGAAACGAGAATAATTATAGTGATTAGATCTATGTTCAGACATTCCATTATCTTAATAGACAATCAAAATTTAGCATGGAGAAAAAAGTCCCATGGGACACGTGAAAAGCTCTCACTGCTTCTTTATAGTTCATCCTGTGATCCAAGAGAGCTTACCAAGGCACTCATGAATGCTTAGCTCATGTGGCATGTCATCTGGGTTAGTGAAAAATATGTATACAGCTCTGAACAATTTTGAAGGGTACACTACTCTCAAGTGGAACTTAAAATACAAGATTTCAGAGGTTTGCATCCCATTATCATTGTTTTATTTCAGAATGAGTCAGCAAAGGACCTTTCCTAAACCTAATGTTACATTTTGGAAACTTTAAAAAAAAAATTGTGTGTGTTTGACTGCTGTTGTGTCCTGAGGTAGGGTATGACTGCAGAAACAACGCTTCTCTTGGAAGTGTAGGTATGTCTCCTTGGTGGTGTTTTTAATACTTAACCTCCAAGGGAGGGAACTTCCTTATTGCAAGTGTTAGTTTTAGTTTTAGTTTTTTTGGCTGTGAAGTGGTAGCGTAACAAATGTTGCATGTTTGACATGTGAAGAAGTTTGGGGAACGTTAAATTTCCCTGTAATAAATAGTATATAGAAATAAGATTTTTAAGACATGTGGTTGATAGGATTTACTCTTGAAGTATTAGTTGTTAAGCTAAGTGGGGATTGGATTTAATCTGTCTCTTTCCCTCCCCCCTTGCTTCATAACTAGTATGAAGGCTTTGCTTTCTTAAAGAGCATTTTATACCTTAACAAAAATATTTGTACTGTAATATCAGCCTGTTATACACTGCTCCAGGTACTGATGCGCAATTGTGTTCTTTGCATTGTCCAGCTCTTGGCCTTGGGCTGAGGTTTATTCCCAAAGTGAAATTATCAGTGGGTCTGATTGCTTCAGGAGGAATACTAATCTGAAGAATGACACAGATGATACTCTTGAATAAGCAGAAATTCAGATAGAGACAATCATTTGGCCTTTGGCAGCAGACACAAGTGACGGTGTTCTCATATATGGTTTACTCTTGCATTTTTGTTATGAAGTTTGGCAAAATTGCTTTAGAAATACTTGATTCTGTGATAGAACTCTGTACTGATAACAGAGTACAGGAGGAATATAGTGCTGATTTATGCTTTGAGCTGCCTTAAAGGTCCATTACTTGCTATTCAGTGACACATTTTCATTCTACATGTCAATGTTAGTTCATCTGAAAAATTAGAGACTGGGAGGGGGGAAAAAGCCAAAGAAACTGAAGTTGTTGATGTCAGTGCATTAGCTGAATTTCAGCTGCCCATATGTATTTCTACTCCCTGCAGTAGTATGAAAGTACTGTAGATATGAGAGTGGTTTTTATCTTTGAGCCTCCTTCTCTGTTTTACTGGTTTTAATTGGACTGAACCTAAGCAAATGATTTCTTATCTTGCTCAGGACAGGTTTATCTTCTTCCTGCCCCTGGTGTGGCCCTTATCCCTTGCCATATTATGATTGCACCTGTTCTGTGCAAATATACTATTTACCCTAGAGGTGGGAAAGTTGCATTTCTATGTTGTGCTGTAACACACCTCCTAAATAACTGAGACGGGAAAAACAAGAGTAATGTGTGATGCCCATTACGCTTCTGTTCAGTGATTATTTTTTCTTTTTGAACATCTGTTGGCATATCTAGCCATAGTTACAAGGGTCAAGTTGCATCCCTATACTCTGGCTCTGTCACATCAGCAGTCTAAGCTTCTTGATTGCTCTCGTGAGATAGAAAAGTTGAGGCATATTTAAAATATTGGTATACAAACGAGAGGGATTTCTTTCTAGATGTAATTAAGTAATTGAGCTTAGTAAATTTGTCAGTCTGAGAACTTTCGTTTGCCATATGCTTATAACTCTGCATCCTAAATTATAATGTCTGAAAAAAACCTCTTGACAGTTTAAACATACCTTTCTTGAAGTTATTTTTTTTTTACTTATCGCTAATTTCAATATAGCCTGAGTATTACCTAGCATAATACATATTTTTTTTTTGTTAAAAAAATCTTAGGAAAATATCAGGGATTTTAATTTCTTTAAAAATCGGGTGTTCTAGTAGAAATTATTGAGGCTTACGTGTACTCCATCCCTATTCATATCTCAGTTGAAAAGTCTGTTTATCCCCATAGTGTTCAAGTTAAATATTCTGTGTTTCAGGGTTTTCTTTTCTGTAGTTTCTATGGCTTAATATTGCAGGGTTTTTTTTGCAATAAATAACTGTACAAGCATTCTGCTTTTGAAATAATTAAACCAAAATTACACAATGAAAGCTGTCCTGACTTCTGAGGCTGTTGTGTTCAAAGACATGAATTTTAAATAGGTCACTGAAAATTTAGTGTAAGTGGAATATTTACTTTTATAGTGGTAAGTTCAATTTTAAACTGGCTAAAGTCAGGAAATCTATCTGTAAGATGTGACAGGGAGTCTGGGAATCATGAAATAATCACACACCTTGGACTTTGAAAGATGCAAAGCAGAGCTTAATTTTGTTCTGGTATGATATATCTTTTTACACCCTGGAGTTCGCTGATTATGAAAACCAGTATTACGAAAGGACTTTTTTTCCCCCCTTCTGAGCCAAACCCAGCAGTTAGTTATGAGGCTTAATGATTTGTTGTTTGAACCATCATGTGTTTGCACAACAAACTGCCTTAGAACAGTAGCAAACCCTCCCATGTAACTCAGTTGCACTAATCTGGTTATATGGATTCTTCTTTCTTTTTTACTAACTTAGCTTGTGAGATAGTCTTAAATTATAAATCTTCAGTTTCCTGAGCTGCTTTCTGTCACCATTTCTCTGTCCTACCTGGATCAGTAGCATAGAGGTTTCTTTATGACTGTAATCTCTTTCCCCAAAGCACATCCTGTAGTAATAGTGGTATTTCAAAATGAGCAACAAACCCCCCCCAACCCTAGAAGTGAGATCTTGGTATTCTTTTCCTTTAGGCTATGGACCTGTGAGAAGTGATGAGTTAGTTTAATGACTCACTGCTACCCTTGCTTTCCTACTTTTGGTTTGCCTTTCCTTTCCAAACACTGGACCAGCTCCAGAGCTCACCTATACTTCTGCCGGCTGTTGCACTCCACCACCCTGACAGAGAACTTACCTGCCAAAAATAGCTTTCTGTTGTTGTATTTGGTGAATGGGCTCCAAACAGAGCCCTGTGGGTGCAGGAGCTTGGTGCCGGGCAGGCAGGCCATGCAGCCGGCACAGGATGCAGTGTCTGAGAGGGTGCAACTTCCTCTTTTGGGTGGTCTGAGCTGGCTATTGGGCTCTGGTGGTTGTGAAAGCACAGCCTCTCTTATTTCACATCTTCTATTTCTGCTAGTGACTGAAAAACTGCTTTCAAATTACACACCTTGTTATTCCTATATTAAAGGCTATTGTGGAACAAATGTCACAAGAAGCAGCAATCTACTGAAATAAGAATATGAGTAAAAAAAGTTCAGTTTCAACACTTTCTTTACAGTATATTTATTACTATCATTGCCATGGCTTTCAATGTTGAAGGGCACAGCCTAGGTGATGTAGTGTCATAATTTGCCCTGATTGTTCTGACGTGGTGGGATTTCTTCTGCCTCCTGTTTTTTTTTTTCCAAATGACAGACTGGTTTTTTGTATTGATTTGGCTTTTTAATGTAAATATAGTTTTGAGTGATGATGTGTTGGAAGTGGGTATGCTCACTTCTTGTAAGAAAATAGAAGGTAAACATAAGTAAGATTTTTCTGTATAGCAGAAATTACGTGTCATTAAGGAAGGCGAAATGTCACATGTTTACCACTGCTAGCAGATAGATCATTAAAAATGCATATGTTCATCATTTAATATTTTTGTACAAGTAGAAGAAGCTAAGGCAACTGCAGACTAGCATTTGAAAGCAAATTCTAAAAGGAAGAAGTGTTGTCTTTAATATGAGTGGTATTTCCTATGGTGACTGCTATGAAATACATTTGGATTGCTGACATTCATTTCCTAGAAGCTGTGGAATCCACCAGACAGGAGATTATTTTTGCCTGAGACTCATAATTTATCTACTGTTCTCCTTCAGTTATTCAGTTATGCTAAAGTTATTTCAGAAACAGTTGTCATTTGTGTGAAATGAAAGGTGGAATGGAAATCAAAACTATACCCTCTGTCTTTGGTACTGTAGTAGCTAAAGAAGGAAAAACTGGTTCTGCTTGCTTTTGTGCAGCAGTTGAGAGGAATAAGGCAACGTGTATCACTTCACTTGGTTCTTGCTGTTAGGGTTTGTATTAATATTTCATGGGTGAGACTGCTTTTTAGTAAACAGACAGCATTAGGTGAGCAAGACTTGAGTCCTTGGCAAATGAGCAGCTAAGTGAAAAAATAGTTTAAAAATTGTCCAGGTGGTTACTGTGGTTGTGTTTGTGACTACATCAGTACTTTTGAAATGAAGAACAGAACTGCAGCATACTTGGATCCCATTCAGAAATGCATTAAATTGGTCAGTAGCTGCTGTGAATAATTCTCCCAAGAGAGGGGAGAAAGGATGTGATTGCTGCCCGTCTGCGCATCCTGTTGCATGACTGAGCGGGCAGGAGGGTGCAGGTTTACCAGAACCACTCCCCAGCCTGCAACTGAGCTAGCACCTGAAAACTATGCTCTGCAAATACAGAGAATAAAGGAGGGCTATCCCAAGAACTGCTTTGTTTTGTCAGTCTGATTTTTGTGTCAGGTAGGACATCATTCTTTCCATTGTTCCACCTTGCCTTGCCAGGGGGGAGAATGCTCTTTGTGCAACAGTTCAAGAGAGAAGACACTGTGACGAGTGGCTTTCTGCTTTGCTCTCTCAATGCCTTCAATGTTTTCCCATTTCTCCGTCTTCTGCCTGCCCGTGCATCGCTCCTTGCAGACAATTGCTGGGGAGGAAGGTGCTGAAGGTACCCCATGCATCAATACCCTTGGGCTGATGTATGACCTGCAGTGCTTTAAAGAGGGGAGAAAAAAAAAAAAAGCCCAACGCAGTGTGCATGAAACAAATGCACCTGCATGATGTGGGGAAAAATTGATGGGCCTCTGCTACGTACGTGAGCTCTAGGTGGAAAGTAGGTGACGAAGCCATAATTGGGATGGATGCGCATAGAAAAGCGACTCCTACCTTTGGCTCCAAGCAGGCAGTGGGAACTAGGGTCTTTCTGGAGGCAAGGCAGTTGTCCAGGCAGCAGGAAAGGTTGCTGAAACTGAAACGAAGAGCTGCTGGATAGTGTTCACTAACTACTGCTGGTCGAAGGAGCTGGGGCGTAGGGGTAAGACCTTGTAGTTATTACCAGGACAAAGACTCAAGCCAAACTTCTAATCTCAATATACTTTGAGAGGCATCTTGAGAAGCCTGGAGCTTCACAGCATTTGCCCGTTCAGTATTGTTTCAGAGGAATAAAACCTTTGCAGCCAGAAGATTCAAGGGGCTTACAAAATGCAAAAATTTGGTGTGATTCTATTTCCAGTTGATAGAAAAATCAACTTGATTTTTCTTGGCTATTCAGTTCTTGCTTCATCTATGCTGGTTGGAGTATGCACAAGTAGGGCCAAACAAGTTGCTGGGAGGCAAAAATCACCTCCATCTTGCAAAGATTTACATTATTTTACAGATGGTCACCTGACCAGAGAATGAAATTTGAGGTGCTAACAAAATTATTTGGGTGACTGTTGGCTATTAGAATGGAAAATACAGTGCTGATGCGCCTTGGAAAGTAGTAGTAGCCTATTTAGAAAATAAGATGGGAGGCAGAATGCTCTGTTTAGAAATTAGTCATAGTATGAAAATAAATTATGAAAATGTGCCTGCAGTGCGTGGGGGGAAGGCTGTTACCTAGTGATACACTGCATGTTCTTTATGACAAGGCTGGAGATGGGAAATGAGGGAAGTCCTTGCTACTTTAGAGGCACAAGGACTTGTGTTCTCACCCCATCAGCTGATTTGCTTCGTCTGCCCTGAACTTTCTGCTTCGCCTCAGTAAAGGGTTGGTTTGTGTGATGCATGTCCCCAGACCAGTTTTTCTTGTGAAGAGACTTGCTTTTGCAGTTAGTTATCTTGAGCAATGTGCAAAAGAAAGAGGCTTCTCTGACTGATGTAATATAACTTGTTAGTGTAGCCCATGCTATCATGTTTCAGTTAGTTTTCTTTAAAACATTTGGTCTCTATAGGCTCTGTAGTATGGTCATGTCTGTTCTGCAGCTGTTGAGTCCAGGCCAAATCTTAAGAAAATGTTCTGTATTGACACAAAGCACTGTGGACAGTTTTAACTAGCCCGGGAGAACAAAAAGGCTTCAGTGCAAGTTTAGTAGCCTAATGAAATGTTTGCTTTCATATTTTTGTAACAAAATCCTATGGCTTTGTCAGTAGGAGACTGGAGAGTTTAGCAATGCTTGAGAAATCCTATCTATGGGTAGGAAAGCATAGAGCAGTCAGAAATACCCAGATTTGTGGAAGATAGAAATGTTGTGTGTTTTGCTTGCAAGTGAAAGGTGGCTATGCATGTGCCCAGTACTTGCCTAGATAAGTTTCTATTGCTGAATCTGAACACAACCTTGTTCCCAGTAGCTTGAAACAGAGTAGATTTGGTTGGCTGTAGCTGTTCCCATTCATGTTCTGGAAGGAATCCTATTGTCCAATTTTTTATGCCTATCACATGTCCAGTGTTCTTAGATAGTCATTGGGCAAATTTCTTTATCTGATCAAACGCTTTTCATGTTAATTGGCACACAGATGGCAGTGGAGCTCACCCAGATCTGACTAAATTGTATTAGTTTGTTTGATAGACGCTCCTGTAGGTTTTCAGTGCAGTTTCTAACCCATACTGCTGGGGTTGTTTCTTAGGTATACTAATCTTGTTTACAATTTGTTCCTTCTAATTCTTTGAACACAGTGAAGGCTTCTAAAGAAATGAGGCCTTTTCTTGATAAACTGATGATCAGAGCTCCATGGTTTTATAGCAGCAGCCCAGACACTGTCCCCATTTAGCTTTGTGTATTTGCTACTGGTGGTTCTGGGAGTGCTCTTTGGTTTTTGTGGCCTGTTTCTGGTTGAGGGTTACACCTCTCCTGTGGTGTCAGAACAGCAAATCTCCAAGAAACAATGACCAAAAAAAGTAAAAGTAATGCTGTGGTGCACAGTGCTCATGTGTTCCTTAAATATATAAACAGGAGTGTGTTAAATTGATGATTTTACTAGTGTGATGCCACCCAGAAGACAGAATCTCTTTCTCTCTTTCAAGTCTGTCTTCTACATTTTCAGAAGGTTGCTGAAAAAAATTCAGAGAAAGGGGAAGGGCACAAAAATGGTGAATTTCAGCTATGTCTATTGAAGTTTCTTAAAAAATCATTGTCTTTTATGTTAATGGAAAGAGGTAATGCCAGTAATGTTAAAAAAGGGGGAAAAAAAAGGGGTGGGTGGGTTCTGGGTTCTTTCTCCCCAGAGCAATAGCCTGGGTACCATGGTGACAGCAGTCAAGTGGTAAAGAAGCTGTTGTCCTGGTATCAAGTTTTAATAAGACTTCTTCTGAAATCCTGTTTTTCATGCTTCCCTCTAGCCCATCCCCCTGCTTTTTTGTTTTATGTCTCTTGGCATTGAGTGAATTATATTAATGGATCTATTTGAAAAACATTGGTCACTAGTAATTAACAATACAGTTCATTCCTTAATGTTCATTGTTAACAAAACACACCCATTGCCTTGGAAACACTATTAATTAGAGTTGAATTAAATATATAGAACTAAATGTTAAGTATTTTTAAAAAAATGAATTTTGGCTTTGGCAGCTGTATCCTTTTCTCAATTTCTGTGCCTTTTAATTAGTGTGAAAGGAATAAAAAAAATTATTAATTTTTAAGATCCATTGTTTGAAAAAGAATACAAAGTGTATTGTGATTAGGGATTTTATATATATATACACACACAGGCATGCATATCACTTCAAAAGAGTTGTTAGTAGTCAATTATACAACATGCTCATAGAAACTGTCATTTGCTCAAAAGGAAACAAAATTAATTTAGTACATTTTTCGTATGAAAATGTTTCAGTTGCTAGAGAAAGGTGTTGTGGCTTGTGCAGAGCAGCAATTGGCGAGCGCTGCCTGAGCCCTGCCTCTGTGGCTGCTGGGGCTCTTGGGCTTCCACCCCGACAGCAAGAAATAGCTTTTGCTCCCTGGTTAGACCATGCAGCTGGGAAGTTTAAGGAATGTATTTTTTCCCCCTTGGGGAACACTGTGTGCACCTAAGTGAATACATGAATTTAATAATACTGTCTCTCTACAGAGTTCATCCCAGGAAGTGAGAGTCAAGCTTATGAAAAGGAGTTAGAGACTTGCAAACAAATAAATAAAGAAACAAGCCAAGAACTCCTATCTGCACAAACACAAGTTGATCTAGAGATTAATGCATAAAACTGATGATGAATTGCCTGTGGTTTTGGGGAGGCTAACTCTTGCTTTTGATTGCATTGGAAATTTGAAGTTAATGCTCGTGAGAAGTAAAATCAGAGAACGTGGGTTACTTGGTGTGCCTAAAGATCACAGAGGCAGCAGTGAAAAGAAAAACCTTCTCTTCGAAGCAGTAGCTTCAGCTGTGTCTGTGTACACCGGGAACTAAGAGAAATAGCAGCCAACCTGGGAGAAAATGCCAGCTAAAGGTAAATACTTCTTCAACGAAAATGACGACTGCAGGATATCAGACCCGCTCTATGAGAAGTACTGCTATACAAGCCAGCAGCACCCACTTCTGCTATTGTTGCTCTTCATTGCAATAATCTTCTGGACTACTCTAATTATAATCTCTTTTGTCGCTGATGTAAGTATACTTTTTTCCTTTGTGTTCTGTGTTCTCAAAGATGATGAGGAATCACTATAACAGCACACAAAACATTTCTGGCTAAATTATTCTTTGAGCTACATGGTGTCAAAGTTGCAGTGCTGAAAGAAATCAAGTAATTGTGTATGTAATGCTGTGTATGTTTTTGAAGGGACAGGGAAAAGAGGAGACACTGTTGTCAGACACATAATGATTGTTCTTTCCTTCCTATATGCTATGAACAAATCATAATCTAGGCTAAATGGTGGCTATGATAATAAGTAAGCAATAAAGGGGCCAAGGAAGGGACAAGAATGTAAGTTAAAATGCCCTGCATTTCTTATATTTTCTTTTTAGGGTCGTTGAAGAAATGTAAAATAATAGGTTCATTGGTTATGAATTCCTGAAGGTGATTTTTTTAGGGATTTGTAAATATTAATTCCTTTTTTTTCCGCTAAGAAAAAACACAACAGCAGTCTCCCAGTACAACGGGTGATCTGTTGAATCAATAGTTAGTTAGCAAAGAGCAGGGATTCTATAGGCATAGGAAAGATGCAGCTTAAAGAATTTTTTGTTGTGTAGTGTAATATGATTTTCTGTAAAGAGATTAGGTGTTCTTCAAGCCAGCCCAGTTGACAGCTTGTAAAATGGGGAGTTGATTTGAAGATAATGTTGTAAAAATGTAATAAAGAGCTGTTATAATTCTTCATTGCCTTATAACACTGCTTTCCAAATATTGTGTTTCGTGATGAAGTGTCTTTTAGTCTTTTCAGCAATAAATCTAATCTTACCAATTGCACTTATGTCCCTTTTAGCTTTTATTTCTTAAAAAAGAAAAGAAGTAGCAACAGTATTTGCATGTTACAAGTCATCTCCTGTAAAACTTAGGAAAAGAGTTGTTACGCTCCCTTTTCGCAAAGCTTGAACTCCTTAAATGCATTTCTTTGGGTACATCTGCATTGTACAATATAGCGTAGTTAAACCTCCGTTTAAAAGACAAAACCAAACCCACTAATTTCGGAAATAATGGTGGAGCTGGGGTAGACTGGGTATCTATAACAGTATTTATATTACCTCTGTATGTGTGAATGTCAGGAAGTGTTCATGCTGCCACAGGTAGGAACTCAGGTTAGCATATTTTAAAGCTAGCTAATCTGTTTCCAGGACAGTATAGGTGCATTTTCCACTTTTTCTAATGGGGATATTTAAACCCAATATAACACACTGTTTTTCTTTTGCAGGAACCACATTATCATCTTGCCTTCATTATTGCAGTATGTGCTGCTTTTGTCATATTTGCAGTCATGTACTTACTTTTATGTATTGGATCCCTATTTCGGAGGTGGCTAACATTATTTGGAGTTACGATTTGGATTTGCTTCTTAATTGTAGGATATGTGTCTCTTTTTGAAAAAAAAAATTATCAACTGTGGGAACAGGTATGTATATCTTGTTCATGCCAGTACTCTCACGGAACTGGTAATCAGTATATATGAATGTGTGTATGCGCTTTATTTTTTCTGACTCTTATAACTGCATACTAACTTTTCCTTGAGATTTAGGTTCACTTTCCTAAATTGGTTTTATTGGTTTCTTATAGTCAATTTTAGTTTGTATTCGTTATTATAGTGAAAATACAGCTCAGCTGACAATGTTGGATAACCGCTTAAATCTATGCGGGAATTGCATCTTTAAGTTGTCATTTAATTGTATTTTTAAGATTTTTACTAAAGCTTAATTACTATGAATAGTTCTGTAAGATAATTTCTTGTAAATAATACTTGCTTTGTTAATTTATGTGCGTCGAAATGGTGTTTAAGAAATGTATAAAGGACTTTAGAGCTGGGTGTGCCCTAGGGAGCATGTTTTCAAATTAATGGGAGAGGTGAAGTGAACAATAAGAATTAGTGATAACATCCTGGCATAGCTGGGTGTGGCTAAGGTTCATTGCTGAGTATCTCTGATCGGAAGACTGGCGATTTCATGATGCCAAAAATATCATAATCTGTAGGAAACTCCTCCTAAGCTCTCATAATGTAAACAGTAAGAGTTTTTAATTACATAAAAATGACTTTTTATCTTGTTTTACTAACTGTTCCCCTTCCCCTCTTTATTTCAAATGAAGAAAGGTATAAATTATCAGTTAAACAACCAAATCTGATTTTTATTATGGCCTGGATCCAGCATCATGTATTTACAGTTGCTATTAGTATTTTTTAACTTAAGGAAGAAGCTATTACCTTAGGAAAAAACAAAATTTACTGTTCTTAAGTACAAACATGTAACGAAGCAGGATTTGGTTTTGCTGCTTTCAGTGCTGCAAGCCAATGTCTTGTGTCATTGTCATGTGGTAATAATTCATTAATATTGATTTGAAGTCTAAAATATAAGGAGACCCTAGATTAGAAAGCCAAAGTGAATAAATTCATTTCAGACTTTATCTCCAGTTATGAATTTACCACTAATTAAAGCTACTATTTCAGTGCAGGTATGACCTTTGGTTGTCCATGCTTATAAAATTATTACACAATGTTAAGAACATGGTCTGATAAGGGTTGTATGCATGGCAGAAAATTTTTTTTTTTTTTTTTTTAGTCCAGCTAAAATAGTAAAGATGAACACGAAAAGATTACTTTTGTTGAATGAAGATTTTCATTTGCATGTTTGTTGTTTTATTGTTGTCCCAACCAAGCTATCTATTCTGGCAAAACATTTAAGTTCAGTCTGGGCCTTGAGTTCCTTGAAGGAAGCTCACATCTGGCATGGCACAAGTTGAGTTGTGGTGATGAGATGGAGCTGAGCCAGAAACACTGCAATATTTTCCTCTGATCAGGGTTGTTAGTTTCCATACATATGAGTTAAACACTATAACAAATCTATAAATACAGATTTAAGTTTTATAGACCCTACTTCTGATCCCTAGCAGTTTAGTGGTCCATTGTGCATTTTGTAAAATCTGTGCAGCTAAAGATGTAGTTACCAGCATTGATGATTATTCTCGTGTGTCAACACCAGGAAGTATTGGTTGGAGTTTTGTTTTTTATCAAATATGGAGTAAACATATCACATGCGATGTTAAAGTTAGAATAATAACTTGGAGGTGAGAAATCTGATGCTATGTAATATTGCTATCCTTGCTACATACTGTTCCTGATATGTGATGTACAAAGTGTATCTTCAGGTGTAATGGATAAATTAAGGATGAAGGGCAAGGACAACTGAAGAACTTAAAGCTGATAAGACAGTTTCAAATAACATATCTATGAGCCTATAGCTGCTAATTCCCTCAAAGGTTTAGGACTACCATGGTTCTTATGTTTTTAATAGTGCTTTTGAAACATTGATATTTAATTGTTCAGCCTGAAAATGAGTAAGAATCTTGCTGCTTTATTCTGTAGTGATTTTTGGCAGGCACCTAATAATGTGTATTTGTTTTTTTTGTCTGTCATTCTCCCTTTCTTTCCAAAGGTGCCATTCTTTCTATTTATAATCTTCACAGTTTATACCATGCTCCCCTTTGGAATGAGAGGTGCTGTCACAGTTAGTGTTCTTTCTGCTCTCTCCCATATTATTGTTTTAAGCATTGTGGTAAGCCTTACTTCTCAGGAAAATAAGGAATCAATTCTGTTTCAGGTAAGGAAATACTATGTGGTTAAGTAATTAAGTACCCTAGTCATATTACCATTTGATATTGGCATAACTATCCTGTTTAGATAAGTTCCAGACTTCCACATGGATGTTCCAAATTCATGGAATTGGATCCAATGTGTTTTGCATGCTTTTCAAAAAATTGCAGTTATTTTAATCTGTAACGCATTTTGGTTTTCTGACCTAAGTGGAAGATGCAGAATTATTATTTTAATTTTTTAACTAAGTTAATCAAAATACGACCAACTTTGTCACAATCATTCTTCCTAATCTGTGCTGTTTCAGATGGGTCTGTCTAACTTCACCTGGCACTGCCTGCAGGGTGGATCAAAAGGGCTGTTGCTGCTCTGGGGAGTCAGCAGGGCCTGGGAGTGCTACTGGGTGCTTTCTGGGTTCCCAACACGTATTAATAGGGTGTGTTCAAAGGAGCACCTCAGCTCTTTTGATGCAGGTGTGTGTCAGACTTCACACAGCATGCTGATGCATGAGTTTGTAGACTGGTTTCTCCCTAAGTCAATCGCTGGTGCCTGCACATAAATGATATAGCAGAATTTTCTGTTTCATTATACTACTGGACATTCATACAGGAATGCCCGTGACTGTGAAGGTTCATTTGTATTTCCCGGCTACACTCTGGCTAATTGCAACACTGTGTGTTAGTGTGTGACAGGGTAAAATAAAAATTGAATGTGGCCTGAGATTGATTGTCTTTAAGGGACTAGTATGTGAATTAGTGAAGTATCAATGACTGTTCTGCAGTAGGTAAATATTTTTCTTCTTCTGCAGCTACTTGCCAATGCTGTCATTTTTCTTTGTGGTAACTTGATGGGTGCATTCCACAAACGCCAAATGCAGATTGCTTCATGGGATTTGTATAGATACACGTTAAAGTGCATTCAGGTCCGAATGAAATTAAAGATTGAAAAGAGACAACAAGTGAGTGAACTACTTCAGGTTATAAATTGCTTGTTCATTTCTGAAGTCTGTATAATTTTATAAGGTTAGTGACTAATGCATGTTGAAAGTCTTGGTCCAATCTTTGTGATACCCACCTAATGTCAAAAATAAATGTTGTGCCATTTGTAACAAAAGAAGGAAGTTAAAGGGAGGAAGCTGTTCTTTGTGGCTTGTCTATGTGAAAATCACAGTATTTGTAACAGGAGTGTAATTGCCAGTTATTTTAGTTACTTTTTCCCCAGTATAAAATGTTACTGGGACTGGCCCAAGGTAACTTAGAAGAACATATCTTTAATGCCCTGAAAAATACCTGTAAGGTAATTTCAGCTGTTTGTTTCATGCTTCCTTTGGTTGCTTTTTTTTGTTTTGAATTCTAAAGTATTATTTGTTCTTGTATTTTTTTGTCTCAAACTATTTTTCGTTTGCTAGAAGGAGAAAATTGGAGGCTAAGGGAGAAAAAAAGTTGTATAATAGATTACAGTATTTGAGTATGACATCGTTATTTCCATAAACTGCATATATAAAGAATGTATGTATATGCATATATAAAGAATAAGCAAAGAACATAAATTTCTTACTGAGGAAGGATTGTAAAGAAGTATCAAAGCTTGAAACTAGGGTGCCTTTCCTCTTTTATCCTGGTATAAGTAGGGTGAAGAACAGCGGCTCTAGAAGGCTAATGTGTACCGAGTTCTCTGCCTACCAGTTATTAGATAAAAGGAAGGGGCTGAAAATATTCAAATTGAAAAGAAGAAAATACCACAATGATAGTGTGATCTGTCCTCTGATGCTAATCTTGTGAGATGAGATGACAAATGTGCATGAAAGCCCTGGCAGAATTTTCCCATGTAGCAGCCAGGGAAGCATCTGATCAGCATACACAGGCAGTGTGCGCTCATTCATTGGGCAATGTGGTAATTGGCATGGCTGTTTTTTTATGGTTGGTTGGTTGAAGTGTAGATGTGCTTAAGTCTTATGGACAGCTTTCTTTTCATCTGTGTCTAATTTGTCACACAATTTTGAGTCTCTTTTTTTGCCACCCACTTTTTCTCTGTGAAAACGATGTGAGAAATGCAGTTCGGGGTTCATCATCACTTCCTTAAACTGTGTAATGTGTCAGCCTCAATTGGCCCCGTTACCTTCACTGGGGCTCTGCTGTCAGTTTAAATTGTTCCCCAAGGTTGAGTCTCCTAGTATTAAAATGCTAGAGGATGGGAAAGGGAGGTATTCCTATTTCTGGGGGCAGTCTCAAACTAAGCTGCTGTCTACACCTAGTGTGGGCCAGTCCTTGATGCTCAAGGACTCCCTCTTCCCACTGTGATCCCAAGGCATTTCTTTTTGGTGGCAGGCACTGGTTAAGTAACCCTGGCAGCTTACTGCCATCTTTGTACTGCTGCATTGAGTGTTCAGGAAAAGGGGGCAAAGATTTGGTCCGAAGGGACAGCATTTTACTCAGTTGTACAATATGATGACCTTGCTGTCAATGTAATCTGAAAAAGTTCCCGCTTGTAGCTGCTCCACAGAACATTTCCTCCTCTGTGGTGACTCTGTCTCTGGGGCAATAGAGCCCTTCCTGGGTTAAAAGTACTCTTTTTTTTTTTGCCTTCCTCTTCTGCCCAAGAGCTTAGCAGGGTCATCTTTGAAGAACAGGCTTTTAAGTCAAAGCCAGTGTAAAACACTGCACTGAATAGTCAAACAATGTAAGTGGTTTTTGAAGAGTCTGTATTCTCACTCCGTTCAAAAGACTTTATTTCAGTGGCATCAGTTCCTGGCTCATTTAAGCTATAGCAGCATGTTGTTGACACTCTTGTATCTGTTGCTGCTTTTCCAGCATTTGAGAATTCACAAAAGGTTTTTAATACTGAACAGATACTTTGTTATAGAATATAAGCTTTTACCAGAAGCCTTATCAGATGATGCTAACATAACACTGAGGTTGGTGGACAAAATAAATTTTCATTTATCCAGAAATTGTAGTACCGAATACTGAGTTTTTGTGCGTTTCATGGTTACAGAGGGGTGTCACATCTAGGTCACAAGAAACAGAAGAAAAAAATATGCAACACCTTCACTTAACTGTAAAATTGGTGATTTTGAGAACAGAAATGTAAAAGTCTTTTCTGGAAAACCTAACATTCATTACTCAAAAGCTATTAGAATAAAGGTGTTTTATTTAATTCCTTCTTGCAGAGACTAAAATCCTACAGTTTCAATTTTATTTGCTGTGTGAAGAATTTTGCATCATTAATTTTTCTCCCTCTTTAGGAAAACTTGCTTTTATCCATACTGCCAGCTCATATCTCTATGGAAATGAAGCTAGCAATCATAGAGCGACTAAAGGAAACTAATGATAACAGGCAAATGCATGACAACAACTTCCACAGCCTATATGTAAAAAGGCACCAAAATGTTAGGTAAGTGGAAACTCTAGAAGTAATTGTATTAATATAAGCTGCTGATTCTTAACAGTCTATGTGGTCCAGAGAAATTAAAATATGGAGGTAGACTTTCAGGCTGAAGTGAGCTGCTTTCCTGTTGTGGGAAGATAATGTGTCTTGAACTAATGGGCTGTCTTCTAAATCAGATGAGATACTTTAACCCTTTTTTTCTGGAGTTGTTTTCCAAAGAGACGGATGCTTTCTGTTAAGTGCATTTTAATATTAAGCTGACTGTGGAATAGACATATCTTAATATTTCAATTATGTTGTTTTTTCCTTTTGTTCTTGTCTAGCATTCTTTATGCAGATATTGTAGGATTTACTCAACTTGCCAGTGACTGCTCTCCTAAGGAACTAGTAGTGATGCTGAATGAACTTTTTGGAAAGTTTGATCAGATTGCAAAGGTAGGTGCTGCAGTTTGTTGTGCAGTAGGGATAAAGGCCACCATTGGAAAAAGAAGCCTTTTCCACAAGACAGAAGGCAATTGGTGTCAGTGCTTCTGAAGTCAACAAGGGAAGACTGCCCTGTCTTTAAAACTAAACAGCAAAATAACATTGAAACAAAAAATGGAAATTTAGCAAGTTGTTACTGTAATTCCAATTCAAGTCCGGAGGCTTAGCTATTGTCTGATGGGAATAAATGATTAAATAGGGCTGTAAGAGGTACTGTATACAAGCTCTATTGAGGAGCTTTGCTGTGTTTGCTTAGGATTGTTTGTTGGATCTACAAATGCAGAACTCTCAGGCACACTTAAATGAATATATTCAGTCATATTGCATCAGACCAAAGAGTTGTTTAGCTCAGGAGTAATAATTAGTAATGGATGCTTACAGAAAACTGTAAGAATGGGAAGTAGATTAAAATGGTCCCTATTAAGACATACCCTCACCACTGGCCCTTCAGGCTGGCAGTTGTTCTTACAACTTCCAAGTGCTGCCCTGAGGTTAATTTCTTTGCAACTGTAATCGCAAACTCAGTTTTTGAGGTCTCAGATTACAGGGACTGTATCATACACGTTTGAATGATTGACTCTGTGTGATGATTTCTGTTATCTTCTAAAACACTGCATTTTGTTACATTCTATGTGACATCAAAAAACAAATACTGACCCAAACTCTGGTTCTAGGAATTAAGCATTGGTAAAGCATGAGTCAAGTCTAGTGACTACCTATCAAAACTTCCCATGGTTTAAAGATGTTGGTTTGATTTCATAATTGACTATATTTGGATATACGGAATGAAAATTAGAAAATTAATGGAATTGGAAAATCTTGTTTTTGTGAAATTCTAAAAATTCTTCAGAAAAAGTGGGGAAATTCTAAAATATAGCAGAGGAGTGAAATTGCTTTAATTAAACCTTTGTGGATGTCATTGGATACATTTTTAAATATATCACTGATTAAAACCTGGCTAAAATCCTCGTTAACATTTTTGACTAAATTACTTTGCTAATCTTTGTATTTATATGAATTCAGTTTCTCTTAAAACTTTAAGTACTGGCAAATAAGGGAGTCATACTAACTGTATTGTAACTTTGTTGCAAAGCAGCTATTAAGAACACACAGAGTAAGTCATGTCATCTTACTTGCCATGAGCTTTAAGTGCCAAAGTAGAAGCTGAGGTTAAAGACGTCATCATTTTTTGCAACTGTTCCTCAGATACAAAAATAGAAAAGATTCCAGATTTTAAGTGATATATTTTAATTTCTCGCCCCTGTCTGCAAATTGCACTGTTTAAAGAATGTCTGGATTTAGTGAGTCAAGGTCTCTTACAACTCTGTGGTTGAGCCATAAGAAGAGATTTCTACTTTTTGTGTTGTTTTTGTTCTCCCGGGGAGTATTCTTAGTCATCTTTTCCATAATGTAAAAATGTTGTAGACTCCAATTTACCTAATAAAAGTCGATGGCTAACCTGGACACTGAAGTCTGACAGCTCTAATCTAGGACTAGGTTCCCCTGCTGATCTCTGAAACTGAAGCACCGGGCTATCTAAGCTTGTCGTTGCTCCAATGCTGACAACCTGCTGGATGGCTTAAGATGGTGGAGGATGATGAATGTTCTCTTAAGGCTTTGACTGATGAGGAAGAACAGCTTAGTTTGGTAAATTGCTGATTTTGGAGTTGATTGAAGAATTGCTGGGCTGTTCCCACAGCAGGGAGGATTGGGCAGCTGAAGGTGTCAGCTGGCCCAAATGAAGCCACCTCTACTCATCAAACACTCTACACCCTTGCAGAAATAGGCCTGGCTTGCTTGCAACCTTTGTAGTTAAAATTCTTGAGTAATGTTTAAAGAAAACACAGTACGGAGAGCTCTTTGCTCTTCCTCTTTCCTATCTCCAGGCAGTCATGGGCAGCAGTATCCTCTGTTGCACAGTTAGGCAAAAGTTTTCTGCTGCCAGATAGTATTGCCTATTTTTTTATTAGCAATAGCAAACTGTAGTGTGTGCCAACTTCTTCAGTCATATTTGAAACAAAAAACCCCATTTTGCTTCTGCAAAGCTACCAGGTTGGGCATCCTAATTCCTAATTTCTCCCTAAATTCTGTGCAGGTTTTGTAACACTGCACAGTGTTACTTATGGGGCTGCCATGCAAAAATTGAGGAAAAGGTGAACAAGCTGCCTATAATTCAGGTGCCTATAATAAAGACCAAGATTAAAAGGATAGATAAGTAGATTTCATCCTTTAGATGGTAATTTTTGTGATAGTTTTATTTTTATTTATAGTTTCTTAATTGCACACAGTTCCAAGAATAAAGTCAGAAATTAGTAAGATGATTTGATTTCAGAAATGCTTGAAGTGGTAATTTCTGTTACCCTCCAGTGAGCAACATCCAGGCATTTGGATGTGGGAAAAGAGAAGTAAGCTTTGCTTGAACAATGAATGAAGCCTGACTTTCTCAGAATGATATAGACAAGTCCTAGTTTTGGTGTCATTAGCCTACTTTCAGTTCAGTTTTTCCTCTTACATATGTTTACTGTAATTTCACAGGAGAATGAATGCATGAGAATAAAAATCCTGGGAGACTGTTACTACTGTGTCTCAGGCTTACCTGTGTCCTTACCGGTTCACGCCAGGAACTGTGTTAAAATGGGACTCGACATGTGTGAAGCAATAAAGTAAGTATGGCACAGAAGACTTTTTAATGTATCAAAGTAATTCTTAGGTTTTTTTGACAACATTAAATGTGTATTTATTAGCTGTAGTTGGATAGTTATGCATAAGGTTGTAAATTTGTCTTTGCACTAAGTGTATAATGAGACTAAACATTAACAGATCTTCAGAAGGAGGAGAGAAAAATCAAAAGTGTAAATCTAATACCCTCCTCCTTCCATAGGCAGGTGAGAGAAGCCACAGGAGTGGACATCAACATGAGGGTTGGTATTCATTCTGGGAACGTGCTGTGTGGTGTGATTGGCCTCCGGAAGTGGCAGTATGACGTCTGGTCTCATGATGTGTCCTTAGCGAACCGCATGGAGTCCGCGGGCATACCTGGGTGAGGATTTTTCCTGTCAGTGCTGGTTCACTCTGTCATCATGGTTATCGTAATCCTGGTTTATGAGTCTGGAATTTCTAACTGTGCTGTGACACAAATCCTCATAATGGGATGATAGAAATAGGACAAATGTGTCCTTACCAGAACTGTAAAATGTTAATATTTTCTGATTCTGTTTTCAATAAACTATAAAATTCTATTCTTAGGTAAGCAATGCTTCTTGACCTTCCCTTCATTGGAGAAACCCGTGCATCTTCAGCAGTGCATTATGTTGACTTAACTCATGGTGTCTACAGGAATAATACTATATTTCTAATTTTAGCTAAAGAATAGATATGCTACTTATGTTGACACGGCAAAGCTGCATATTTACCTAGTGTTTCTGCTCATATATTGATCAGTCCCACTTGATTTTTATTAGCTTTATTTTCACTACCACCCCCCGCCCCAAAATACACAACACAAAATGCAGCTTGACAAGGAGCACCCAAGCAATGAGTTTGGAGCCGTTGGTTGTCGCATATTCTCTCTGTATAGCATTTGTCATGGGCAGAACGGGAAGGAAAGTCCTGAGTGGAAGTGCTGAGGCAAAACAGTAATGTAACTTGCCACGTGCTGCTCAGCAGTGCAGAAGTTTGGGTCTGAGATTGATACTCAGGCTGCCTTTTTAAAGATGCTCATTGAAAAGGACAAACATAGAAATTTTTTAAAAATCAGCATTTTGTATTTTCCTCATTTAGGAAAGTATACTTCCCCCCCCAAGTTAAACTTGGGGATTAGAATTTAGCTAAGAAACTGGGGTTTTTTGGTTGTCTGTACCAAAAAAGACCATATTAAGAGTTTCTTTTTTTCCATTTCCAAATGAGATCTTCATTTTGTAGGTTCTTGGTAGTCTGTGCCAGTACTTATTAATTAAATGGTATTCATATGGGTATATGTTTAAGCATTAAAGTATTGCTTTCTCTGGGAAAGTGATCCTAACGAGTGACACTATAGGGTTTCTTTTTATTTCTATGCCTCAGACAGCTTTTAGGTATATGCTTGTAACTTAAAAATTAATTTCTGAAAGTGATAAGGGGATATGAATATAAAATTATTTTCTTGCATTGGTGACCGAAACAGAAAGAAAACTAATTGGAGCCTGGTTAACAGTTGCAATATTGTCCAGGCTTAAGTGTTTTAGTGTGTTGACTCAGCATGATTAAACAAGAGTACATAGTTGTCAAGTTTCTTTTGTTGGTAAAGCAAACAACAGGACTCTGAATATGCCACAAAAACATACTTTACTGAGTCACTTTTAGGACCATTGCCTAATCTTGAAAACTTCAATTATTCCATTACATTCTTTGTGCTTGTGTTTGATAATCTGTTAAAGAATAAAGCTGGTTTAGGTTGGCATGTTGATTCTGAAACACTACACTTAATACTTCCTATATCTATAAATATCTGGCACTTGCTTACCATGTGTTTCAAAATTAGCCACAGGAAACCTTCCACTTGTGGAAGACTGAGCCTCACAGGGAGGAAGGGTTTCCATTCATTATGCAAATGTTATATTTGGTTCCTGCTTTGTGGAAAAATGATGTGTCTGAGATTCCCCATTCCAATGTTGTTAGCTAGTCCTGCTCCTTTGGAAGCAGAAGTTTTGTCACAGTTTGAGGTTTTTATTTAAAACAGGGAGTATATATATTTTGGGTTTCTGTAAAAGAAGGAATTCTAAAGACTCATTATAGGATGCAGGAAACTTCTAGATTTATGCATATTTTATTTCCATTGCCAGAGTATCCTTGTTAATATTTTTTCTGATTTTAAAAATTATTTGCGTTCATAACAATGTAATATGCTAGTAAAGCAGAAAGGACTAGCATAAAATCAAAATTAAAAATGCATTTATGACTAATTTTCTCTAATAAGTATATGCCCGAAAGATCAGAATATGTTATTCTCAGGCCAGTTAGCATAGGAAAATGAGTGCAATATGTTAGGTATTCTATACTAGCATGGTGAGTGCAATAGTGCATGTTACAGCTTGCCTTTGAGAGGCAGCTTTAGCGGTAGCAGCTTTTGCTTATGTGCTGATTCTAGAATCCAGTAAGCATTAGTAACTGCTGAGACATCATTGGCATAGTAATTTCAGTGGAAAGGAGTTTGCAGTAAGGTCTGAAATATATTACGGCAGTGTGTGGTTTGGGGAATGGGAGGGAGGAAGACTAGACTGGTAAAATGGAAAATGGTGGATAGTGAACTGCCTTTTGCGATTAAGTGGAAAACCACAGAAAACTTGCTGCAGTAAATGACTGTGTTTTAAGGCTCAGTTAATACAGACATTACACAGCATGCCTCAGTCTCTATGGGAGAAAATGATGTTTTAAAGCAAGCTTTAAAATTTCAGATCTGAAGTTTCACCTCAATTGCAAAACTGTGTAGTCAAGGTAACAATTAAAAAAAACTGGTTTTTTTTAGACTGTTAGCAGTAAACAAATAAAAACATGCATCCTCTATATTCCAAAACTCTTACCTTTTGCCTCCAAAAGTATTGAGGATTTTTTTTTTCTTTGTGGGAAGCCACAGCCAGTGGTTTCTGTTTTGGCTAAATTATCTTCAGGCAAACCTACATGGAGCATAAGGAAGTAGAGGCAGATAGGACAGTGATCCCCTTGCTCTCTGTAGTTGAGGAGTACTGCACACTGTCAGCTTCCATTCTGGAAATGGTCTATTCCCAGCTCTGTGCTGACAGGGTTGTAGAACTGACAGCAGAGTGTTTAACCCTTCTGTGCCAAAGAAAAGTGAGAAATGCTGTGGGAAGATGAACAGTGAGAAAGTAGAATATAAGAAAAGAAATACTATTTTATGAACTCACTCAAGTCTCTTGTTGAGAAGTTCTGTGGAAAGGCATGGGTTATAATTTATATGGAACTATGTGACTGGGGATACTGACCTAAGTAATGCTTAAGGGAGCGTGTGAATGGGTACAGAAAAATACTAGTTGTTCCCCTTAGAAGTGTGTTGCTGTTGTTGCTGTATTATGCTCTCCTCTGACTGTTTCAGTCAGAAAAGACAGACTTTCAGAATTATCCTTCTAGGTGACAAAAAGCCTTTTTCAGCTTTTTTCGTCCAGACTTTGTAACCACCTCCTCCCCTTGTGGATTTCTAGCATGAGAGAGTCCTCATTTGTGTTTTGTTTGTGAGCTTTTCTTGTAGCTCTTGCCATCTGAAACAACCTGCTGTGAGTCTGTCTGTCTTGTCATCAGATCTCCTTTGATCACATTTCTTCTTGTTTCTTATATGTATCTGCTTATTTCAATTTAATTTTATACTGTGTCATTCTGGGAAGTGTTTTTTAGCATACTTGCTATGAAAGATGTGTGATGAAGAACTGGAGTAAAGGATTGCAGATATGGTTTTAAGTACTGGCAGGATTTTGCAGTTGGCTGCCAAAGCACTAGATGGCTGAAAAGCAGAAATGTCAGCAGTGGCCATTGAAATGTAAATGAAATGCTTAATGTGACCTGTGTTTGGGTCTCTTGTTCTTTCTCCCCTTCTCAGCCGTGTACACATCACTGAAGCAACATTAAATCACCTAGGCAAAGCTTATGAAGTAGAAGAAGGGAACGGACACCTGAGGGATCCTTACCTTGAATCCATGAATATCAAAACCTACTTAGTGGTTGATCCAAGGGTATGTGTATGTTTTTAAACATGGATATTTATTGAAATATATACATACACTTTAAGTGTGTAGGTGTCTGTGGTGTGTACACCTTTTTTATTCAGGGAGAGAATTAAAGCATGGTATGAGTCTTCTGAGTAGGTTGGATGTGGGACTTCAGATCTGAAAGCACGTCCTGCTGTTTTATGATACGTCTATTAGCTTGAAGGTAATAAGTGTTATGCTGAAGCCTCTTATGTGGTCCACTTAAAATAAAAATACATATTTGACTACCTGTTTGCAAGAAGTGTGTGTGTCTCAAATCCAGGCCCAAAGGTGGGATGAAGTAATGAAAGAATACCTGTACTGTGAGGGCGCTTTCAGATAAATATTCCCTGTAAAATCGCTTCTGACATCTTCTTCCTCACTATCTTAGATGTGAGATTCACTTTCTTCTCTAGGTGTCAAGTTAGCAACTGTTGGTTGCCCCTTTAGAGCCTGGTAACTGGAATATTGTGATTTTGAATTGGCTTGTAGCTGATGAGTAAAATATTTCAAAAGGAAAAAGTACGAAAATGACAAACGTGTTTCCTTCAGGACCTTTACAGGAAGGAACAGTATAGAGCCACTTTTAACTAGCAAGAACTCAATCTTATCTTTCTTGCACATTTTACGTAGTCAACACTGCAACCCCCCTAGATGTACACAGCATATATTCTCAGAATAAAGATCTAAGTCTGTTAAAATGGTCCCTGTTCACTTGAAGATACCTGTGAGATGTTAGAGAATAACCAGTCATTGATGTATTGGTTTATTCTGCAGTTTCAGCTTCCTTGTAGACCCACAAAAGCATTTCCTTATACCCTGTCTCTACTGCCTAACACTTCACCTGTGGTGTAGGGGTATAATCTAATGTCGAGTCTGTAATTTGTGGGATCTTCTCCTAACCACTGTTTTGATACGCCCTAGCTCAGGAATTGGGAATCTTTTTCCCCTGCTGTTGTGCTGACTGCGAGGAAATTGTATCTATATGTAAGATCCTGCCATCTCTTGCATCATTGTAATAAGCCAGGAAGTTTGAATGTTGCTGTGGTACAAGCGAAGACTTGTAAAGGCAGCTGAAGCAAATTCATTAAGTCATGATTTGCTGGAGCTCACATTAATTAAATGAGGTAAAGGAATTGTGGTTGGCTGACATGTTGCTGATATGTGTTCGAGTCCTACTAAATAGCTAGACTGTATAGTCCTAAACTACTCAAGTACACAGACCTTCATTTCTTTGTAATTTGTATAATTTTTTGTTTTGTAAATGAGTGTTTTTTTCTGTTAGTCCAAACAATGCACATCAAATAATCATCTCCCTAAAACAAGAGTTAATGATGGGCTGAAGATGCGAGCATCTGTTCGGATGACACGTTATTTAGAGTCTTGGGGAGCAGCCAGGCCCTTTGCCCACCTGAACCACAGAGAAAGTGTGAGCAGCGACTCTTCAAGTTCACAAGGAAGGCGAAGAAAGGTGAGGTTTGAAGTAGTGACTGTCATCCTACAATTGCAAATTACTGCTTGTGTCTATGGTGTGAAACTCTAAACCTGACATGTTTTTTGTGGCTGAATATCTGCTGTTACTCTTGTTGTTAAGTGTGTACACAGAACTAGGAAAGTATCTGTGCAACAGCTATTGCTGTCGGAACTTAACAGTATTCAAACTCTGCCAGTCTCTGGCATACTATACCATAGTAAACCTTCAAAGTAAAACCTTGAAAACTATCTTTTTTTTTCCTGATGTTTTTCCATCTTGTGGTCCTGCTTGCTACATGTGGTTTTGGAAAAAAGATAATTTATCCCAGACTCCAGATGCACTCAATGTTTACTTAAAACATATAGAAAATAAACAGTCCCTTCGCATGCTCTGCCTGCAACAGGATTTTATCAGTAAAGAATTTTTAATATTAAGAATTCTTAAGATTTTTCAGATGTTAAAATTTAAGAAAAGTAATTTTTCCTTCCATCTGCCCTTCCTGAAAGCTGGAAGGAGGACATGTACAGATGTGCTTTTAGGTGTGCTCCTGGAGGCGAAGCAAGGCTGGTACCATTCTCTGTGGACACATAGCTGCAGTAAATTTTAGGTTAAGTATCTATCCATCCAGGTTTGTGGAAGTGGTGTCCAGTCTACTTTCCTCTGCTGATTTTAGTTATTTCAGTAAGTGGAGGATAATAAGAGGGAAGATCTGTTGAATTATTTTCTAACAATTTTTTGGGGGTCAGAAAGTCCCTACTTGTTAAAGCAGGAAAAGTTGCTTGGAAAGGGTAGGTCGTGTGTGGTTTTTTTTTTAATTTGTGAATAAAAATGTTTTTGGCCACTTCCTGAAGTTCATTTTCAATAGTTGTTTGTCATTTTACTGAGAGTGTAACTTATCCTTAATTCCTTATTTGATTTAGGAAATACCTTTGTGTTCCGCTGGGCGCCAGAGAACTTCAGAAAGGTTTGTCCAGTACTCTTTTCCACCCCCGCCCCCCCTTTTTTTTTTAAATACTTGATCCTCTGCTCCTCTTGCAGTTCAGTGTACTGTAAGCATGTGATCTTTTGATTGATCGATCACTGCGTGTATGATATCCCTGCATTAGAAAGGTTAAGCTAAATCTTTGGCCTTTAAAAAGCTTCTCAATTCATGTTTGTTTTTGTTAGCAGACTCTAAAAGGAGTTTCCCCCCTTTCATCTTACTGGCTGCTCAGTCATTCAGGTTGCATTTTGCTTCATGGGCTGTAGCAGGATTGAAGGGAGTAGGGAAGTAAGAGATCTACAGAGCAGCAGAAAACAAATCAAAACACTTCATATACTGTATATATGTATACATTGTAACCACTTGTGCTACCCTCAGCTTTTACTTTTCTTACTCATAGATCCTAGATTTGTCTGTAACTACTATAGTACAAAATAAGGAAATGTATTTTACAAGATATTTCTTTGGTTAGTAGTATTAATGTATAACACTGTAGTATAATAAAAATCGGCACTGTATGTAGGAATGCTTACAATGGTACCTGTACCACTGAGTTAACTAAGTAGATGATTTTCACTTGTGAAACATTCTCTTAGTTTGTAAAAATATTGTCTTGAAAAATGCATTATTTAAGCATCTAGAGAAATGCTTAGTAAAGTCGTATGGATGTGTAAGTTTATCAGTTTGGAGCATTCTTGTTTAACTTTTCTCTGGTAGCTTAACTACTTGTGTAATGATAAAGTATGGTCTTTTGTAGCTGTTAATTGTTTCTGAATAGCATTTGTGACACGGACTTCATTTTGTTCTCAGAAATTCATCTCAAAAGGGAAGGATAGAGGAAGATATTTATGATGAAATGATGTCAACCATTGAGGGCCTCAGTTCAACTAAGTATGCAGTATTTTACTTTTTTCTTCATCTTTTCTTTAAGAATAATCTGCATTCTCAATTTTAAGTCTAGATATAAAATTTACTTTGCAAAAATTAAGTTACGAGGATTTTTTAATTGCCTTTTTTGGTCTTTGTGTTTTACTTATTTTAGTTCCTTTTTAGTATTAGTTTGAACATAATGGGAGTATTATTATACCAAGAAGCCAATGGTTAGTCCCGCTGTTCGGTGTGGCATAGTACTACAAAATAGCAGAATTACTGCTTTGTTTCTTATGACTGTCCAAAGTAATGAGCTGAACTGCAGTGTAGGATGGGATAGGCAGTTAATGTTTGTGTTCTGCTTATTAAAATAAGCAGTGTCAGGAAATGTGGTGCAGTCCTGAACAAAACCTATGTATAGAGTCAAAACACAGTTTTAGGGGTAATAATAAAATTGCTTTAGTGTCTGGTTCACTGAAGGTAAATGATCTATCAAGAGCAGGTGGTGCATTTAGCACTGTGTTTGAATTTAAGAGCAGACAAGCAGAGGCAATGTTGTTTGATTTTCTTTTTAAATTTAAAATACAATATTTAAATTCCTAGCAAATATAAAACAGTGAATTTGAGAAGAAAAACTCTTTATTTTATCTAAATTATAACAAGACTGTTATCACAGTACCTTAGGTGTTCCTAACAGGGGCCTGATATTATTTAGGGGAAGTTTTTGGAAGCTGTGAGCCATCTTTAACATCTACTATTATACTTTCCTATTTGTAAACCTGAGGGAAGGTCTGGGGTTACATTTTGCATGTAACTGGCAGATGCTGCTGTCTGTGAGTGTGTTCTGGATCTGCCTGTCAGCTACATCAACACATAACTGCCCATATGTTATGCTATGAAATATAAAGACCTTGCAGAGCTGTCAAATGTGTGTAAAACAGTGGCACTCTCACCCTGTATACTATGCAGTCTCAGCTGTAACGATGCTTTTGCATACTCTCCTTGGCCTGTTGTGTACATTTTGTAATGTGTGTCTCTCTGAATGCAGTCCGTGGTGTGGCAAATCAGATGACTTCTGTGGATTTTCACTGATTTTTGCAGAACCCGGCCTTGAAAAAGAGGTTGGTAAGAGCAAAATAATCCATTTTGGTCTTTGATTTGCACTTCTGAGCAGCATAAGAAAATATTTGAAACTGTCTGTTTTCATTCTGAAACTGGATTCTGGAGGTGACTGCACATCCAGAGAGGTTTTTGGCAACTAATGGAAAGCAGATCTCATGATTCCTTTGAGTTGGTCATTCTTCCTTGAGAATGCTAAGTCTGTAGATTGAAGGAGGTTGTCTCTAATCAGTGGTTAGATTCTTGCTGTAAGGCAGTTAGTAGGGGTTTGGCAACTTTACTTTTGAGAGAAGTTCTTCACATACTAATAAGATTTAAGAAAAAAAAAAGTTTTTCTGCATCCATAATGAAAGTACTTTGCTTTCTGTGTTTTTTTCATTGCAAGTCTAATGCTGCTGTTTGTTAGGTACAGACTTCCTCTGTTTGAATAATTGTTCTTTACCTTACTATGCTGTGGTGTACTGTATGTCATTACTGGTGGGTGTGTGTATATATACACTTTAGATTTACTTCTGTGTATATCCTTCTTTTATAAGGATTTTGACTATGTGCATCTGTGAAGAGCTGATTTACATATTCAGTGGATTTCCTCTAGGTTTGAAATTATCCTTTGGACTGGGCTGCTTATTTTTCTTGACAGATGTTCAAGTGAATTTTATTTGGTTTTCTTTCGTTCTTTTTTAGTTCTGTGTATATCTTTAATAGTACAGTATAAACTTACACATACATGTCATTACAAAAATGTAACAGAATTTAAAACCCCCTGGAATTACACTGAAGATTTGTTATAATCTTCATTTCAGTATCGCACCATTCCTATCCTAAAACTGAAGAGTTACTTCGCATGTGCCAGTTTTGTGTTCCTCTGTATATTTCTGATACAGATGTTTATAATGCCAAAGTAAGTGTCAGTATTATAATAATTTATAACTCAAAGTAACCAATAGATGAAGTGAAATTCATGTGCATGAAACTTTTTAAAGTCTTTTGGAATTCCTAAGGGTTTACGTTTAAGAAACATACACCTCTTAGGACTGATTTACTGCTTAATAAAGGAGTGCATTCTTGTTGTTGGCATAAGAGCAGATATATCAGTATGAAAATAAAATAGAAATATTTCTTTAATATTGTGTTTGCTTAGTACACAGACGGAGATGATCAGTTAAGTGAGGAATACTATTTTCTAAGAATACTTGGCTGTAAGCACATTGAGTGAGCAAACGAAAAATGTGATTAGCTGGTTACAATGTGCTCAGTGATCCTTTTGTCTGTAGAGATACAAAGAGGGAACTTTGAGCTTCTTCTCATACCCCCAAGAAAGCGGATACTTGATAATTCTGAAGTTTATGGCATATTACTTTTTCATAGCTGTTGCAGTGCAATTTCCATGTGGTTCATACACGGGATAGTGGTTCAGGCTGTCAGTGAGGGGTAGAATATCTTAAAGTAGTATTTGTGCAACAGAGTAACAATAATCTGTGCAATGTTATGGTCATCCAGTGGTAGCAGGACAAAAATTCTATTTAAATTTAGAGAAACACTGTTAGCAAACATTAGCCTGAATTGTGGTTTGAAAATTTTTTTCATTTAACACTGGTTTGTTTAATTGCTTTCTCTTCTGTTTAGAACTGCAAAACTAGGAATTTCCTTTGGAATTGTTGCAGTCATCATTGTAATTATTTTGTTTGTGTGCTTTGCTGAGAAATGTATGGTAAGTTTATTTAAAAAAAAAAAAAGTCCTGTTTTCAAAAGTGGATGGATGTAATTCGGCAACTTGGTCTATCTTTTAGCATGATGAATTAAGCTGTTAATTTCAATAGGAGTTACAGGAGCCTGAACCTCAGGTTACCAGGAGATTTCATTGCCTGAAACAGATATTCATGTCTGAAAATTCTCACTGTAATTCAGAATTATTTGGGTGCCAGAATAGATGGGTAGGTGGGAGGAGGATGATATTAACACTTGCTAAGTGGGATTGGGTTTTTAAAATATATTTTTATTTTAATGTTTGTCCTTAATAGTAATTTCAGTTGTAAATACTGATATTTTCTATCTTGGAAAAATATTAAAGGTAAAATAAGTTTGAATGCAAGATTAGTTTTCATAATCATTTATAAAGCACCATGAAAATTACAAATATCTGAATAATTTATTGGCAACAGTTCCATAGCTGTTAGAATTCCAAATTCACCGTTACATCAATTAGGACACTTTGCATTTGTAGTTCCTTTTTCTTTGCATTATTATTAACTGTATGCAATTACTGTTTAAAAATTTATAACGACATAGAGTTCAACAATACAAAATAAAAAAAAAAAGTCTGCTCCAGTCCAAGAACTCTGAAGGCAGGGGTGGGATAGAAAAGGGACTTCAGAGAGTTCCTTACACTCATTGAATCTATGTTGAGAGGGAATGCTGAAGTCGTGTTGAGAACATGCCACCATCATCCTATTTCAGATGGGTGATGGTGGTCTCCCAGGAAAACTGCCACGGAAAGAAACGGTCTCTTACAGAGTCCAGATCAAGTTGTGTAAAAGGGAAAGAAAAAGAAATAAAATTGCATTCTGTACATGGGATAGTTTTATGATTAATTTAAAAGTACAGTTAGATAGCATGTATGGAGTTTATGCATGTGTGGTTTTTTTTAATATATACGTATGAGTGGATGTGTGTGTATCTATATATGTCTATGGAGAGAGAGAGGTGTGAGTATGTGTATGTGAATATGGTTTCTACATATGTAAAAACACATGGAGAAAAGAAAGAAAATTCCAAGATTGCAAATGCGTCAGACTAGAGTTTTACACTGGGAGTGTTTTGGTATAGCATCCTTGAATAATGCCTGTGATCGTTAAAAGTGTATGCTTTACTAAGAGGTTTTTCTCTATAGCAACAAATGGAGGATATAAGGATGGCAAGACAGGGGACTGTGATTGGTTTCAATTTAGTCATCTGAAAATATAGTTCTGAATACAACATTATAGCTCTGTAACTAAAAAATACAACATAAGTTTTCACTATATTTTTAGTAACATTTCTCTAGAACTTTCAACCGGATCATAACTTTGTATTTTTAAAGCAGATATTCAGAAAATTTTAGCACCCAGCCTCTTTGAAATAAGGAAGCATTATCTCTGTTTTAAGTTGTGGAAAGGCATTAGGCATTTAATCTGAATGACTAGATTCAGGGTTCTAAATTAGGATTCCAGTGAAGACTCTTGACACTCTCCTGCTGAGAAAAAGTATTTTATATTGAGAAATATTTCTTCCCATGTATCAAAGTGTTATCCATGTTACTGAAACAAACTAATTTTGTTTACAGAAGTGCTGCTCAGAACAGTGTCCCTTCGTGCACCATCTTTGTGCTATCTCAGAAAAGGTAGAAACAATGCCTTTACTCAGGCTTCCTTTAGCAGTCATCACTATAGGTGCCTTGCTGATTATAGCCATTTTTAATTTGGTAAGGAATAACATTATCTTTGTTCTGTGAACTTACTGTAACATCCACAGTTTAAGCAACTTCCTGTATTCTTTTTGTCAAGTACCATGCTTTATGCTGCTTTTTCTAATGTGTGATTTGCAACCTGAGTTAATTTACACAAGGATAATGCACAACATCATGTAAAAGCATTAAAAGTAAAAACTCCCATTTTGTAGAACTAAAAGTGCATGTGACAGACTTGAGCTCTAGTCTATGCCACCTTTTCTTGCTTTCAAGATGGCATTTATAATTAATGTTGGTTGTAACCCTCATCACTAAGATGATTATTGAGCAATTCATTGAGCTACTTGCAGTAGCTAGTAATAATGCAGTTGGGGGAGGGAAGAATATAGCTTGGCTCTCTTTTAAACCTGAAGACATTCTGGGTAGCTACTGTTAGACTAAGATGCAAATGGTGCCCGTCTTTTAACTTAGAGTATTGTATTGCACCTCGGGTACATAAGTTTGAAAAACAACCCTTTGGAGTAACCTCGTATTCAAGATCCCTTTGATGTGTGGAATTTGGGTGGGTTTTTTTTTTATTTGGTGGTTTGTTTTTTTTTTTAAAAAAAAAGCTTTATGTGACATATCATGTTAACAAGTAAACCTATCTGATAGCTAGCTATTAAAAGTGATGTCCTTCTGATCCCACGTGCTTGGTCTGCCATTCTTCTGGTTCCATGGGGAGTTTATTCTGAAAGCTATACTGCAGAAAATACTTAATTGTCTTTTCTGCTGACTTTGGTCCTAGAATTAACTCACAGTGGTGTCATGTGAACACCACCAAAGGCAGCCTAAAAGAAGAAAGGAACAGCAGCTGTGAAACTAGGGGGTGAGACAGAACCACATGTTTGTGCCAGGTAGCTGTTAGATTAGCATAGCCATAATGTGAAACTTCACCCTAAATTAAAAAATAAGTAAATACTTGTTAATTTTAACCTTCTTGCACCTTGTGTGTGCATACCTGTTTAATACAACTATATGGGACATCATCGTATTTCAACATTTATATTCCAGTAGCACTGAAAGGGCAACCAGGTCAGGACTCATCATGTAAGAACAAACTTAAAATTAGTGACTACCTGCTAACAAGTTTATATGCTGGCTTTGTTATTGTGTGGTTTGGTGTTTTTTTGTTTTGTTTTTTTTCTCCAATAATTCAAGACTACTGAAAAGAACAAACCTGAAAACATTACTGGATCAAATGACCTGTGTGCTGCCGCCTCTGTGAGTAGAGTACTGTCTTCATTTCTAAGATTAAAATGAAATGAGTCTTGGATGGTGTGTATAACATAGATGGATGGTAGCATTTTGATATCTTTTCATCTTTTTATAAAGACAGATTTTTAAATCATTGAACTGAAGGACTTACTTGTGCCACAAGACTGCTCTAGGGATATTTTCTATCATTAGCTATGGCTTTACTGTGCATCTTATAGGATTTTTCAAAAGTCTGGAGTACTCGGCGATAAAGCTGGAGTTTTGGCTTATTTTGGTTACTCAGCATCTTTGAAAGGTGTCCTCTAGCATTTCTATAAGGATAGATTCAGTACTTACTAATGACACAAAAGGATTATTTCTGAGGGTTTAATTTTTTATCTCTCTAATTCCAAAGTAGCATTCTATTTTGAGATCATCCAAATGTTTGAGATGCTCCTTTGTCACCTGGTCACCCCTTTAGATGATGGACATGCTTTTGAACAATGTGCAGCATGTTGTGGGAGGCCTCTTTCATTCAAGTCCTTATCATTCATCATAAGTCACACATATATAAAGCACATTGTACTCATCTGGTAATTTTCTGTTCTTACATGTCTGTAAACCAGCCTTTTGGAAACACAGCTCAATTCTGTGTTGAAGAAATGGTAAGTAGTGAATGCATGTTACTTTAAAACCCAGATCTTTGAATATTGTATATGTTACTGACAGCTGGGAGGTTCTGTTGCTGTATAAAACAGCTTTTTTAGGTATATGACAGCAGAAAAGTTCTTCATGAAATCAAGATGTTTCAGCTGCTGTTGCTGTGCTAAATAAAGTATGGCTTTGCATTTTTTTTTTTTTTTTGAAAGTTCAGGCTTAAAAGTAGATCTAAAACTTTGAGGAAAAAGCAGTAGAACAGAATGATGATTATGTTAGTGTCTGAGAGAGGAGAGCTGTACTTGCGAGTGTCCCTGTTAAGGTATCTTGATAGAGTGAATGGCCAACAGACCTGTGCTAGTGTTCTCTACTTAGTGACTTCTTTTTCAGAGATTTGGCACTTCAGGGTTATAACTGTGAGTGTTCGTTACCTTTTGGAGGTTAGACTCAGTGCCTTTAGGATGATGGAGTTGGTATAATACATGACTATATGGGCTCTGATCTTCAGTTGCCCCAATAATTCTTTTGGTTTCATTCACTTCAATAGAAATGTTAACTGATTAGCTAAGAATCTCCCAGTTCCGTGGTAGGTCTGTCCTATTATGGGTGAAAAACTGTGCTTTGTACATAAGAGAAATAAACTCTTGAGGAGCAGAAGCTGACGTAATTTTTTAATTGTAGACTAAAGTATGCTAGCTCGGCATCTTATACCTGTGCCTGCGGTTGCAGGGAGCACTTGTCTGCACAACACACTTTGTACCACCTGATGGTTTTCATGCTCCCAACTGCATGCTGACCTTGGACACCACCCCTGGACTGTCATCCCCCTGGGAGATTTTTCAGTAGTTCCATTGTATAATGGCCCTAGCTTGATAATGCTTATTAGCATCAAAGCTCTTATGAAGAAGGCTCTCTAAGGTTGGAGAACACGTCATGGTCTTCACCTGTTACAGGTGGGGGAGATGGGAATGTGGTGTCTGCTTAAGGTTACAAAGGGGGAGCACTGTCAAAAATAGGACCAGAATGCTGGAGTTCCTGGTTCAGAGCCTGTTCACTGGACTATGAACCTATTTCACGTTAGTTGTGAACTTTAAATAAATAATTGCTTAAATTAATGGACTTCAGAAGATAAATTCTCAGCACTTGTCATTTTTTATCTGACACTGCTTATGTTGGTGTGATGCTTTTTGTTTAAATCTTTTTGTTTGTCTTTAACAAGGAAGTAAACAAAAACTAGTGTTCAGTTCAGCCTTGTAGTGCAATTAAAAACAAAGCTTTAGGTGTATTTAGCAAGTGATTGTAATTTCTTCTATTTAAATTAAAATGTCCATGAACTTATAACACTTGCTATGGTTTGAAAGTCTCTTATGACTAAAGTCTGAAAAATGCAACTGCTCTTTAAATTCTTCTTTTACAGTATTATGCTTACTGCTGCATTCTGGGGTTCATTGCTTGTTCGGTATTTCTTCAAATGAGCTTCGAACTCAAAGTTCTCCTCCTGTCCATTGCTGTGACTGTATACCTCATCATTTTTAATACCCTTCAGCACAGAAACTTGAGCTTCTATGGCAACAGTACCAGGTGCAGTGTAAAGTTTCTTATAATTGACAATAATGTTTCATTGATGCAGGTTTTAGATTTCTGTACACTTACTGAAATATTGAAATTTCAAAATCATGTAAGTCAGACATTACAAACCCTTCTGTAAAGTTAATGACATGGAAATAATGTTAGATGATATCACCTCTGTTTTTTTATAGAAGGTTTGTTTTCTGAAGAATTGAGTCATGCTTTCTGAGATCTCTGGAAGCTTATCTTATATTAGAGACTAGGGGGTAGAATATTAATCTCATAATAAGGTTGATCTTCTGTTAAGCTATGAAGAAAAGCCTTGCTAAAAGTGTGATGCTGTGCTTGCAAGACCTTGCTAGTCAATAGGATAGTGAATTCTTAATTTACTTATCTCACTAACTGCACATATTTTGAAAAATAACAGCAATTTATGTGATTGAATTGAAGAAACTATGAAAATACGTAAGAGAAATCATATGTAGAAGGGTTTTACTGTTTATTTGTAAGTCTGTTTCTCAGATTCCCAATATAGTCTCATAGCTGAAGATTAGGATAAATTTATTTTGCAGAGGCTGTGAGCTGTCAGCACAGCTTAAAAAAGCCTAAATGAGCTCTTAATCTAGTTTCTTCATCCCAGGCTATTCATATAATGAGAATTTGGTTTGATACATTTGTGAAAATTAGTAGATGTGGTAAGACAGGCTGATCTTACCATGAAATATGAGTGGTGTCTCAGATTTGTATGCAACTACGTACAGGTGTGACTTAATGGCTGTTTTCGTTTTAGCAATTCAGGGTTTCATTTGTTATCCTCTTCACTTCTACAAATAAGATTCTCCTCCTACTTCAAGTTTTTGTTGGCTCTGTTTTTGTGGGGCAGTGTGGGGAGAAAAGCTGCAACCCAGTGCAAAGGAAATTAAGATGGCTCCATTATGATAAAACCATGTTTGCTTGAACATCTCACTACAATAGCTACTTAACAAGGTTTCAGCACCCATTTTGTCATTACATGACATGCGGTTCATCTACTGAGCTGAATGACAAACCTTTATCATTATTAGGGTAGGAACTGTAACCGGACAGCCACTGGCACGAATGAATGATGGCCTTGGTGGTGTATGT
Organism: Phalacrocorax carbo; assembly: GCF_963921805.1. NCBI lineage: Eukaryota > Metazoa > Chordata > Aves > Suliformes > Phalacrocoracidae > Phalacrocorax > Phalacrocorax carbo. The sequence goes on along the minus strand of NC_087520.1, from coordinate 30,029,179 downwards.
CTGAACAAAGACACCCTCTTCTTCTATGCTCTTCTTTCCTCACCCTTCCCCCCACCAGCCCTTAATCATGTGGATTTTCTTAAAAGATACATATGACTCTGTATTGCTCTCTTTTTTTCAGGCTTTTCATCAAAAAGCCAAGGATGATGACTAATTTATATCTGGTTCTGTTTTACATAACCCTAATTTTACTTGCAAAGCGGGTATGTATTAAAAAAGCAATAGGTTAGTTCTTTTTACTTGCAGCAAGTTGATTTAAATAAAATGCAAAAGTACTGTTCATTGAAATTTTGCACTAAATTAGTATATATTTTAATTTTTTTATATGCTTGTACGTAGTTATAGATAATGCAAGAATTTCTACTGTGAAAGGGTGGAAACATTTTTGTATTTTTGATAGTGTTTGCATTACAGAAGTCAAAACTTTAAAATTCTTCCAATTTGGATCTATCTGTATTTATATGTCAATATTAATCCTAATTCAAGGCAGTAATTCAAGATAAAAATAATCACCATATTATTAAAATGTCATTTTGGTAAATACACCTGATCGTTCCCAAATGACATTTATTCATACTGGCTTCTTCCTATTTTTATGACCTTCATTCTCAAAGCACATTTTTCATAACTCTATAGGCTTGAAGAAACTTTATTGCTACTACACTTTTTGAATAAATTGACTAATATTTTTTAGAAAGATATTATATGGATTTAATTTACCATGCTTGGTTCCTTTGCAGATTGACTATTACTGTCGACTGGACTGTCTGTGGAAGAATAAGTTTAAAAAAGAACATGAACAGTTTGAAACGATGGAGAATGTTAACAGGCTTTTGCTGGAAAACGTACTTCCAGCACATGTTGCTGCCTATTTCATTGGTGAAAAACGAAATGAGGTGTGCTTAATCTGTACTATGTGAAGGACAGTGAATTGGGCTTCTGTGATGTAGAACATCATGCTAACAAACACACAGAAGGCTATATGGTTCTGTACTCTTTGCTTCTTGTTTGTATCCCAAGACATTTGTGAACCCAGGAATCTGCTATCCAGGTGGCCTCAAAAAAATGCAAACTTTTAATGTCAGTCTCTGATATCGGTTTTCAGAATTGGTAGTTCAGCTTCAGGTCACGTTTTGAGTTTGGCAAATATTTAAAAAGGATTTACTGCTGTCCAAAGGTGGTATTTTACCAGAGAAGATAGGCCTTCTTTTTAAAGAAGTTACTTGAGGAACAGGTAGTATTTCCTTGGTAACAACCCCAGTGAGAAGTTCATCGATAATGATTTTTTTTTTTTTTTAAATCATCCATCTTACTCTGCCAGCATGTCATCAGAATAAATATTGCTGATTTCACAGCCATGGTAAGTGTTATAAGACTGGCGCTGTCCAGAATAGATGAGAATATTGAAGATACGTAGGTATCTCAGCTTTTCCTTAGGCAAATCAACTTCATTAATGTTTCTAATAAAATAAGAGATGCCCACTGTAAAGTATTGTAGCTCACTTCATAGGAAAACCATAATTTGATTACTGGTTACAAACAATAGTCATAGTTTTGAATACCTGTGGTGGAAGGTGACTGCTGACAATGTGTGGCTATATTGTTTTCCTGTAGGACTGGTACCATCAATCTTACGATTGTGTGTGTGTCATGTTTGCATCAGTACCTGATTTTAAGGTGTTTTATACTGAATGTGATGTCAATAAAGAAGGCCTGGAATGCTTGCGGCTGTTAAATGAAATCATTGCTGATTTTGATGAGGTAATTAAGCTTCTGGCAAAAACGGACCAGATTATTTATTCACTGCCAAATAAAATGTTTCACTAGATCTGTGAGCATTAGAGGGGGGAAAAAGACTGTCATGCTGAACTAATATTCTGAGTTCAGCCCTGCAATCTGGAAAGATATATTCCCATCTGATGGGGTTTTTCAGTTATACAATCTAATGCATTAATAATATGGTTCGAAAGTCCTGAATTTCAGGACTTTGTTTCAGTAATTCAGTGATTAATTTCTTTTATAAGCAGGTAGAGCAAAACTGTGAAACTAATCTCCAGTACTTTCTTTTCTGACCTACATGTGATTGATAGTATCCCTAGAGATGTTTAATGCTTATTGTAGAAAGTATAAGATAAATGCGTTCAGTGTTAAATCCCACACTGAAATATGGTACTAAAGTCTCAAGTTTCTGTGTTCTTTCAAACAGCTCTTGTTAAAACCTAAATTTAGTGGTGTTGAAAAAATAAAAACCATTGGAAGCACTTACATGGCAGCAGCTGGTCTCAGTGTTATGCCAGGCCAAGAGAACAACCAGGTACGTTGTCTCTGAAACCTGCCTTCTGTATTCTGTGTGTACATAGGTGCGTTTCAAAGTAACAAAATGTAATGTGAAATAAGAGAAAGTAAATCACCAAGAGTGACTTTCCGAAATGTGGAAAAAGATTATAAAAGTGTATTGTCTCCTGTTGAATTCACTATTGATCTCCTAGTTCCATTTTTTTTCCTAAGCAGGTATTAAGTCTGTAATCCCAGCATACTTTTTACATCTTTAATCTTTGATTCTAGTATCTTAACATTTCTAGATGCATAACCAAATAGCTCTAATAATAGGGGAGTCAAAGAGTGGCTGCCAAAGAAAAGGCCATCTCAGAACTGCACAGTAAGCTTTTTGTAATACCTGAGAACTGGCACAAAAAGAGAATCCTTAAGTGCCACACTAGATCTGAATCTGAAACTGTTTGCCACCCAGAAGAATTAAAACCAACTTCTATACTCATGCTCACTTTCACTACAGCAGGTCCCTGTATGACATTAGGATGCACGTGTGAAATATATAGAAAACATGTAAAATTAGATCTGGAATACCTAAAGGACAGACATAAATTCATTATAAAATTTAATCATATCATATGCTTGTTGCCTCCTAGCCATTCCAATTTAATTTAATGTGGTTTTTTTTAAATCCATTTTGAATGTATGTTAGAACTGTGTACTTCTGCACAGTTACAAGAATGAGTGGTCTACTCCTTATAAATATATACTTTATTCAATAATAGTACTGGGTTGGAATAGTAGCCTGACACAACCTTCTCTCTTGTAATTTGATCATTAATATGTGTTATGAATTGCATAGGAAAAGGAAAGACAGCATGCTCACATTGGGATTATGGTGGAATATGGAATTGCCTTGATGAGCAAGCTGGATGGCATCAACCGACATTCCTTTAACAATTTCCGCTTACGTATTGGTAAGTTCAGTTTGTGAAGAACATGAACTCTGCAGTTCTGTAAAAATTACAAATGAGGTAGGATAACTTAGGTAAATTGCTGTGGAGCCCTTCTTAACACTGAACACAGCATCTGGATGATTCTGCAATGCTGAACAGCCGAAGGTAGCATTGTCCAGTCTAGCTTGTACGTGTGCCAAGCTCTGCCATGATGGGCCTTTCCAGTCACTGGAGGGAGCGATACGGAAACTGCAGCTGGATGAGTCTGGAGAAGATGACAGGTGCAGATGAGGAGGGAATTACCCTGTTATTAACTGTTGACTACAGACAGTATTGTCATTACACAAATGTTTATTTATGTATATTAAAAGGAGAAAAGGAAGAATTTTGTTTTGGCATGAACTTTGCCATAGCTCTTTCTCAGACCTCACTTTTTACAATTAATGAGTCACTTCACATCTCCTGAGCCTCAGTACTAATATTTATAGAATAGTGGTAATACTGACTGCTTAGAAATGTGTTGCAGGGTTAAGTTTTGGGATTCTTTTCTCTCAAGCACGTGACTTATGGCTAATAATGAAGTTAGATATCATGTAACTTTCTACTTCAGTAATGGCACTTTTTTTTGTCTATACAGGGATAAATCATGGCCCTGTGATTGCTGGTGTGATCGGTGCCCGGAAACCTCAGTATGATATCTGGGGCAACACTGTTAATGTTGCTAGCCGAATGGAGAGTACGGGGGAACTTGGGAAAATCCAGGTAAGCATACAAGCCTTGGAATGTCTAGGAAATTATTTCTAATTGGTTACGGATTTTTTAAAATGTGAATAATCAGAAGAATCTCACAAGAGTTTCTAATTCTTTTCACACAAAGGTCACGGAAGAAACGAGTAAAATCCTACAGGAGTTGGGATATTCATGTGAATGTAGGGGACTCATTAATGTCAAAGGCAAGGGAGAACTGAGGACTTACTTTGTTTGCACTGAAACTGCCAAATTCCAGGGTATTGGACTGAACTGAGGCTACGATGAAGTTAATCAAATAGACTTAGAACTGCCTCCCTTCTGTGAAGACTTAGAATTTCCCTCCTTATGTGAAGGACTTTATTCTAAAAACATATCTATACTATTCCTATTTCTTCTACACCTCAAGATAAGAGAATGATTATTTTTTTGAAAGAAGTTCTGAAAAGCTCCTAGAAGACATGCCAACAGCAGTCTGAAAAAGACTGCCTTTTCCTGAAATAATTTGAGGATTTACCTGGAATTGCCATGAAGCATTTTCAGTTAGCTTCTTTCCTTACCTGCACCGTGGGAGTCTTAACAGTTCTAGTAACAACATACGTGGATGCACTGTAAAACTCATTACCACGTTAAAACATTCCACTGCTTCATTCTTTGACACAGACCTGCTTACAGTACTGCTTTCGTCACAGATGTGTGAGACGATCCTCTGGGCACTGCATATCCTGCTTCTAATGCTAAACAGACTTTACGGCAGAAGACAGCTGAATAATGGAAAAAGGAATGCAAGTGAACTCAAATGTATCCTATAACAACTGTGCTGAGCTCCTTTTGGGGAAAAAAAAATTAATTGAACAGTGTCAGATCACTTATCTTCACCTCTTCCACAGCAGTACCTTGTATTACGCAGTTGTTTTCATGACCAACAGCTGCTCAGAAATAATTACGATCCAGTTAAGAGTGTTCATACTATATTACATATTCTCCTTTGTATTTCTGTGCCTCTGTATTTAGTATCTGTATGCACATTTTATACAGTCGCTAAGAGAATATCTTTAAAATTCTGGCTTTCAATTTTAAAAAATACACCCAACCTTGAGGAGCACTGAGCATCTGCAGTGTATCCTGTATGCTGCATTAGACAGGCTCTGATAGCAGTGTCTGTCGCTGACACCCGGCAGGAATGCTGCATGCTGACTGCATTCTTGAGGGCACTTATGGAAGAAAAAATAATCTGGTTTGAATGTTTGGAAACTGAAGAACAGAATGAATAAGATAGTATTACAAACAGTAGCAGATACCATTTAAACAGAACTGCATCTGAGGTGGGTTTTGGGGGATTTTTCTATTCTTGTTGCTTTAATTTGACTGGCCACTGGCTGGTTTATGGCAATGCAGTTTTTAAAGGCAATGCAGTTTCTGATACAAACTGGTTTTGAAGGTTAGAAAACGATGCATGGAGAAAACATAATGGATGTGTTTTAGCAGAGCCTCAATACTGGAAGTATGCACAGAGCAATAGTGAGGAGATCACAGAAATGGGCTTGCTGTAAATTAGCTTAGTTTGTAAAGTTTTAAAGCTGTTAATGGCTTTTGCTAATTTCTAAATTAGCATTTTTCGACTTAAAGCAATCTGTTTTCTGTTGGTGGAGATGATAGTGTTTTGTAAGGCTAACGTCCTGTGCCCAATCCCATGCATGAGTTAAGGATGGATCCCCCCGATATGCCACCTGTAGTATGACTGACCAGCACAGTGATTAATGAGTTCAACATCTGTTTTGTTAAGCCTTACCCTTCTGCAAACAAAGCAGTATTTACTAGTATTTCTGGGTTTAGTACTAAACCGTACTGGAGAAGTGTTTAACAAGCAGTCCTATGCATCACTGCTGCTTTCTAATTACAGTGTAATTTTTAGAAGATGAAGCGAGTATGTTTCAGGACAGGAACAAATCTAAATGTTGTCCAACTGTGGATTAAAAATTGTGCTTATAGCCTTTGTCAATTTGGTAGGTCAAAACTGTGTGTGTAGTACATCTCCAACAAAAGAGCATGTTAGAAACTCTTAGTTTGAGGCTGTCTGGTTCATGTGTGGACTCTGCTGAAGAGGAAGTTTCATACTCAGTGACTTGTCAGTTGTAAGGTCAGTGTTGTAGTTCAAACAGCTTTTGCTACCCTTGTATGTTGTATATTTGTAGTAGCAGATGCTCAGCAAGCATTTCTTTTGAGATATGTTTATTGTTTTATAAAGACCATGCATGTGTCAAAGGCTCATTTCAGCAGTCTTTGATGTCATATGTAAGATAAAGTGACTATTCAAAATATATTCATGAGACAAAAAGTGCATTATGCCTATATATAGAGCTGGCTCTGAAGTGTTTCTGTTCACAGACCTAGTGGAGTGTAGATGCAAGTTATCTATGAAAGAAAACTTGCTGTCTGCAACAGAATTTTGAAATGCTTTTGTTTACATTATATTGCCTGTCAGGCTAGTAACTTGTTTGGGTGTTAACTCCAACGTAACCATAATACAGAAGTGGTATGAAGAGCTGTAGCTTTCAGACTGGAAGATGTTGGGGTTTGTTGCAGTTTCAGAAGAATTGTGTGCGCTTACAGCGCTTGCTTAATGTTCGTGTACTGTGCCAGGCGTACCTGGAGAAGATATCAACCATGTGTAATGAAAAAGGGGTTGCACCTGAGGATGACCACCTCATTTCTCATCAGAACTGGAACTGTGTATCATGAGCTATATTAACCACAGAAGTAGTACAATTTGAGATTCAACTGTATTTAATTGTTTTCAGCCATCCTTTAGAGAGTGAACGGTGAAATTTAAGATAAATAACCTTGTTAGAAAAATCTTCCTTACAGCATTGTTTTCTAAACTGAAAAAATGGCACTGTATCTAATTTGAAGAGCTAATAACATCTTGAATTAGCATTCTAGTATAAAGAAAAACTTTTGTTTTAACATTAAATAAAAAACTCCTGGAACTTATTTGGTTTTGCTATTATTTTGATCAAGATTACCATGAAAAAGACATGTATTTCTTACACCCCTATAGACTTAATGATATTGTTTTTACTCATAAACTCGATATTAAAAAATGTGTAAGTGGAAAATCTGTGGAGTGAGAGACTTTAGGTTCAACAGCTAAAGCGTAATTTCCATACTCAGTTTTCTGTCATCTGTGGCCTTCCACTGTACTCTGTGAAAGGTAAGCGACATGCTGTATCGTGAGCCAGTAATGATTTGGCTGGCAGGGTGGTTGTGCACCTTGTCTTCTCCAGTAGCAAAAAAATGACTTCACATATTAATGGAAAAATTCATTCCCTGGAGTACTATTTCACATTCAATTACCTAGAACTGCAAAAAAAATTCTAGCGGTGCCTTTATTAAGAACTGTTATGGGACAACTACTGGACAAAAATCCAGGCTGACGGTTCAGCCTTTTTGGAGCAAATTTTAAGAATTAGGAAAGTTCAAAACAATGAAATAAACACTTCTGCAGCCAGGAAGGGAGGTGGTGGCCATAAGGCTGGGCATAGAGGGATGGAATTCATCATTTTGCTTTGCCTTTAAGTTACCTCTTAGTTTGATCCCTAGCCATTGCTAACCAGCCAGAACTGAACCACTGCATGTCATTCCTCTTCAAGTTCAGGATTGTACTGGAACTACGGGGTAAAAAGGAGGAACATTTAAAAATACTTCTGATGCCTGTGGTGGAACCTGTGTATGGCACTGCCTGGTTGGGTGGTAAATAACGTGCACAGTGAAAAGTCCCTTGTCCAATGGTCACTGGCTCCATATCTAACACTGCAAATATGCTTGAATTCTCCTCTGTGCCTGAATGGTGTGTTGTCGCTCAGCTTTGTCTGCACTCTTGGTGAATAGGGAATGGACTTCTAATGCTAGGAGTTTTCTAAATACGCTCTCCTTTCTGATAAGCCTAAACCAATTATCATGGTAGTGTTTAGCAATACCTCCAAGTAGTAAGTCTATGTGAGTGTCTCAGAGTTGACTGTACTATTTAATGTGGTATTTTTACTTACTGGCAGCAAGCTGGTTTTAAGTCTCAACTTATCGTCACAATACATTTCCAAGCCTGCCCTCAAGTTTTTGAATGCTGTGAGCAGATGGTGTTTCTTCTCTAGGAGGAGATTCATCTCTATTCAAAGTCTCACAAAGCTGATCTCTTGTTGATTCACCAGTCTACAGCAGTTTTCTTTAAAAAAGTTTATTTCTCTTCCTCATGATTGTAAGAGTTGCACAGTAATTTTAAAAAGGGAAACTTGCATGTTCAGACACTAGTGATTTCTGCCCCAACCAGATTCAGAAACAGAGGAGTCTATACCTTGCTTTTAGAAACTGTTAGTTCCGTCCCTGCACCACATATAGGCACATTTTCACTTACGCATTGACTTTTCCAGACACTTCACAATCTAGTAAAACTTAAATGCTGCAGAGGTGCTTTAAAATAATAAGAAATGCAGAAAGAATAAGTACATTTAAATAGCAGAAGTATCTCTAATAACAAACACTTCAAATGTCATCAGTTCCAAAATTTAATAAACAAAAGTAGTTTAACACACAATATACACATGCTCAGTGAATGCACTTGAAGGAAGTTCGTCTGGTTCTTAAATAGAATCAAAGAAACGGTTGTAAACTTAACCAAAGCTTCAGACTGTAACTGGACCACACTCATTTTCAGGGATGGTGACAGTCTTTTTTGGTTCCTGAAAGTCTGAAAGTTTACAAAAGATAACAGGTCAACTACCATGTGTAAGTTTTAAGCAAAAGAAATGCATCTACTATAGGGTCCTCCTAAAGCAATTTGCCATTTGTGAAGATAGTATTTTCCTGACAATTACAGAACACAGTCTTGAGTTCACTCTATGTTTCAGTTGGTTCTGTTAGACAGCGCTGTACCAAAGGGGCTAGGAAAAAGAAATTGCTCAACAATTTTGAAAGTGAGATTTCTTGAGTAGCTTCCTTGAAAAGATAAGTTCCTGAAGTAATCCTGCTCTTTTCATTAAATAACATCTTAACTGAAACTTTTTATAAACCACTGATTGACTAAATTTGTTGTGTAAATTACATTTCTTGAAAGGAAATTCCTACCTGCCTTAAAAATTGGGGATGAACACAAACTCTGGGTATGCTTTTACTGTCTGTGTGCCAAAAGGGGAAGATCTGGTTCTGGCACTTAATTTTCCACTGACCTGACGCCTTAATCCAGCAAAAACAGTAGTTACTTTTGGCTGGATGAGTTGAGCTGACCTGATGCTGTCACCTTCCAAAGCACCACAGCTGGCCAAATTAAGCAAAAGGAGTGCACAGCCAAAAGCTTGGAGAAGAAGGACACCTGACATCCTTGTTTTAGCAAGTGAGGGATAACTCTTCTCTTGTAACTTCATGCTAAATGGAAAAGATAAAACTGAATGGATTCCCAAGCTTTAAAGTTTGGCAATGCTCTAAGATGAATGGTAAAATCAGCTACATAAAGGAGTTAACTAAAGTTCCACACATCCAGAAGATTAATTTTGGACTGAGACCAAACACAAACTTTCCATTAGAATCAGAATTTTAAAAAAGGAAGAAGAACTGAAAGTTGGAACTAAATTACTGCAAGTTCTACCAGTAGCCAGTCTAATGACTTGCAGGTGTGGCTTTATTCTAGTCGAGCAGATACTACAATACATGTTTGTGTACTCACCCTCTGTCAAATCTACCCAGCTGTCTTCTGTATCAGGTAAAGGAACTGAAATTCCCATGGCTTTCCGGATTCCATACATACTAACGATATCACCTGGTGTCACTTGTTGTGCAAGCTCTTTCAGGTTATTGGTTACTCTCTCCGCTAGAAAAGATAAGGGTGTATTTGTATGCTATAGAGACACAAAATAGCTGATACGAGCTCTTCACCCTGTAAACTGTTTAATTATTGAAGTACAAATGGAACTATGTTCAGTAATGTTTCTGCAACAGAAGAGTCTCCTTGTACTGTGTGGAGTCATGCAAGACATACTGGGAACTATAAAAGAGATGGCCACAAAGAATAGGAGGAATGAAATAGCTGCTGACCCAGGCCTGATGCCATCAAGAAACACCCAAAGTTGAGAAGTAAGCCAGTCATGCTTGGGTCACATGGACAGAGCAGCTGGGAGAGATCTGGTGGCACCACCCAGCAGCTGCTTTCAGGATTCAGCAGTTAGTTTGGTATAGAAACTAGAGACTGTTCTTGTTGCTACAAATGTGGTTTTCCTTCAAGAAGAAAGCTGTAAGTACTAAAAACTTTATAAGAAAGGTGGTATTTGATCTGGTTTAGATTTGGTATCATATCAACTTGGTAATATTTCTCCAATGGTGGGGAATTCATCATATTGCAGTGATGTGGTTACTTCAGGCTGCAGATGCTGTCGTTGACATTGCACAAGTTAGTTTTACTTGCAGAATGAACACCCTCTGCACATAGTCCTATCTTAGTTACGCAGCCTGTGCTACTGGCCACCTACTAACTGACCTGTGAGACAAGGCGCTGCGCTTTGCTCAAATAATAGGATGAATGATGGGTATTAATTGGTATAATAAAATGGACTGATAACTAGATCAAACCTGTAATGAAGCTAGCTTTACACTAAGAACTTGGTAACACTTAAGCAACTCCTGTTCAAAGCCACTGTAAAAAAAAAAATAATCATAGAGGTGTTTGGCTATCGCCCGCCCCATGGCATGGAAAAAGCTCCCAATCAGTTCTAGGGAAATTAATGAAGAGGAAATACCTGTAAGTACTCTTCAAAACTTACAACTGGCTTTACATGGAGAAAAAGTTAAATTAATCTTCTAGGCCTAACAGGGCATGTATTCTGCACTCTAAGTGATAAACCTTGATCTGTCTTGGAGTTGGATTGAGCAAGTTGGGACTTGATCAATTCTGTAAGAATGACTAGAAAAAGTCTATTTACCCAAGTGCATCTCTCTGTAAGATGGACCCAGAAGACAGATCATATTAGGGGGTGGTTTTGTACTTAGTCGTTCATTTTGAGCATCCTGGAGTTCTCTCAGCAGCTTTGTTGTTTCATCAAGTTTCCTCTGGAAGATTTCAGCCTCTGTTTAACGAAGAAAGTCCTAATAGTAAGAGTATATTTACTCACATCATGATATAAAATAGGGTAAGGCTGACTATGGGAAGGGATTGAGCAATTGTAACAGTTACAGTACTTGCTCTTCTGATATGTCTAAGAAAACTCACCCTCAGAGTCAAACTCTTCTACAGGCATGCCGAAGTTCGTAACTGCTTTTAGTGCTGTAAGTCTGTCGTTATTTGCAGACTCCAACCTGGCGGCAATATCAATCTCCATAAGCTAAAAAAAAGCAGCAAGTAATAACTTAGATAATATTTAAACCAGCCTTGACACAGAATTGTTTGGGGAAAATCAGAACACAAAGTTAGTTAAAAATCAGTCTGCTCTACCAAAGAAGTGAATATACAGAGGGGAAAGTGGAAAAGCCACCCTGTGACGCTTTCAGTGTTTCTACAGTCACCAGGTTACTGTTCTATTCCAATGGCATCTGCCAAAAACACTGGGCGCATGCACAAATGCTGTAGTAGTAACTAAAGACCAGCATCCCAATTTTTAAAAAAAAAAAAAAAACAGGAAAAAAACACTTGGGGCTCACCTACAGCAAAGGCCAAACTTCAAAACCAACCCAGGAACTGGCTGCAGATGAAGGCTTCTGGCAGCCCTTTCCCTAGAACTACGACTGTGCTTTTTCTAATTTAACAAAGCTTGTGTGGAATCATTTGAGAGATATATTGTATGCCTAGAGGGGCACAACGTATTTGAGAAAACTTCTAGAAGACAGCTACATATCATGTGATGTTTTACAAGTTCACATTAAGCCAAATCAGATTAAATACGAATAGAACAACTATAGCTGCCAACCAAAAATCTAACACATGGTTAAACAATCACAAATAAAAATATAGAAGCATTTTCTTTCAGTTTCTTGACATATAGTCTCATTTAAGACTTAACTTTTTGGAGATTCTTACTCTCCAAATGCCTACAAACCAGCATGCCCTTGTCACGATGCACAGCGTATGGATTTACAGCTTGTCCAAGTCGCAGTGTGGCTGCACAGGCCTTAGCTTTGTAGGCAGTTTGATAACTAACTGTGGGATCAGGCAGGTTGGTTAGAGTGGTTAGCTGATATAGAAAGATTTTACCTTTAAATCTTTCATCATATCACTTCTTTCATGTGGGCCTTCCACTTCTTCCAATGGCTGAATAGAGGAAGGATTTTTTTAAATAAGGCGTTAATCTTTTCTTTACGTTCAGAGCCAAGCCTTACACAATGCAGTAATTTTCAAGTGAGGTAAATATACAATGTCATAATGAGCTTTCTCTGTAAACCAAGTTACAAAGTAGCTATTTTTTAGAGGCTTTCATCAGATAGTAACGTTTACTAAAATAAATTTTTTCAGCACACATTTTATTGCTCTTTGCCAAGTCCACATGCTTCTTCTCAGTGATGTCATATCAGAGATTATTTATTGGGGGGCAGGAAGAAAAGGAAGGAGGATCATTAGAGGCCAGAATGTATTTTGGTTTCTATATGTAAATATATTTCTCTTAATACTTGCAACAGCAGTGGTTGAACCCTGTCAGTCAGTGTCACTATTGGGTACTAGAAAAGAGCTAAACTAATAATGCTGAGCGAAGGTCTGAACTGGAGCTAAAGGCTGATCTTTGATCCATGACCTATTTCTAGTATTAATTTATCTAATATCTGACCCATTATTAAAAGGCTAAATGCTTATTTCAATAGTTCACGTTAATCTGAAAGTCAAATTGAGACTTTCAGTTAATAGGAATTGTCTTGTGGAGGTTCTCAACTAATTCTTGGGTTGTCAATTAAGTTAATATAGTTAAATCAGCCCCTTTGATTCCTGTCATGTTTGGCATATACAGGTACTGAAATCTCCTAAGAAGTTGAAGGGTAGCTGTTTAGTGTTTTTTACATAGCACGTATTTGAGTTTAAAAGCACTGCACCAGATAAAGGGAGTAACTAGTTACCAGTTCTCCTGAACCAAATAAACAGTGGCCGCTAGGAACAGGATGCACTTCCATGGAAACAAAAACCCCCTCTAAAATCACCTCATTTCTAAACTGCTTATTGATATTTTCTTACTAAATGGAACAGGAGCTAGTGCTAATGGGAGTGGAAGAGTAGACAGAGAAAGAACATGTGACTATCTACAATATTTTGTTAATTTTCCCGTTTCACTAGTTAACAAGCCAGATTAATCCCTTTCCAGAAAATCCACCTTCTGAAGACAAAGATCAGTCTTCGCTTCCAAATTTTACCAATTAAAAGGGAGACCATCAATAGGATCAGAATCATCGTTTGCTAGCTTTATAGCTTCTGTGCTGAACAGAAAGACCAGACAAGTTCTCAAATCCACTCTTACCGTTTCTAGTTCTCTGAGAGCTCTAGAATGTCCTCCTTTAGTTAGAACATCAAGCAAACTATCAGCCATTAAGAAAGGATAATCTTGTGATTTCATCAAGAAATCATGAATACTAAAAGATCAAAAGATAGTTACAGTAACTACTTTCATACCAAACATTCAATGGGGAAAAAAGTCAAATGTAAAGTCAAACCAGTATGTACAGCATAGGACACACAAAAAGTAGGACAGAACTTGATCTAAATGGCTTGCCTTAGTTTAATTATCCACACCTTTTGTAGCGAAGGAACCCATTCAGATTCCTTAAAAAAAAACTGCCTGAGGCAGCATACTTCTCCTAGTTTTACAGCTTCAGCAAACTGAAAGCAAACTTGCACAGGCACTTAACTTTTGCACTGTACTTCAGTATTCCCGTATTTCACATGGATTTATACCACGTGATCTATTTTTGAGATTCTCATAAAACAAAAGGACTTTAACTCTGAAGTTATTATAATCAAGAAGAATACAAACAATGAGAATTAGTTATTTTTACCATAGTAAATAATATGAAGGTGAAGCAGTATACACACTGAGAATGGAATTGGGAATTGCTAGCTCTGGACTCAGCTCTTCCACTATGACCACAGTACCATGGTCAGTATTTGACATTAACACTCAAAGTAGTAATTAAGTTCATTAACATTAAAAAACCCAGTTTATCTAAACATTTGTGCCACTCAACATTCTTCTGGCTTTGAACGTTAAGTCCTTCAGAGTTAGTCATAAATATATTCAAGGTTTAGACTGTACATTCTCATGCCTCAGTAGCACCAAAACCCTTCCTTCTTGGCTAACTCCGCTTTGCAGGCACATTCTCTTATTGAAGTATTTCTTAAACAAAAAAACCTCAGTAGGCTATAAAGACAGCAGTAACCCCATTCAACGGCAAAGACCCAGCCCATACTGCAGTGCTACACATAACTACCTCTGTACATGACAGCTGTAATACGCACCCTAGTTGTCTGGTTACCTGAAAGATCCTTGATTAGAGTCTTCCCCGTATGCTGAATAGATCAAGTCAGAGTCTTCTTTGCTTATGTTGGCAAATGTAGAATCATATGTTGGAGCATAGGAACTATAGGGTCCGTAATTCAAGTACGTCACTAATGAATAACAACAGTGCTAATTATTACCTCTGAGATGCGTGTATCAGAAAATAATGAGAAGGGGGTATAAAACAATCCCCCAAAAGGAACTTTTAGGAACATATTTCTTATGGTGAAAACAAACTTTCACAGAATACCATCTCTTCACACTGTAACATCTTCCAGTAACAGCTACATCAAATGCATTTTTATTTACAGATGTTTTATTAACAGTACTGAATGCCTTAACACAATATGAAAATTCAGTCTGGTATTGGTAACAGGTTCTCAGGCTCCCTGCTCTGCTCTTTCAAAGCTGGCAAAAACCTTTACCTACCTGGTATAGTTCCTTTTCTCAATATAGATGAACATTTTATTCAGTACACCTCCCCTTCTATATGTGTAAATTAAGTTAGACTTTGTGATGTGCTGTTCAGTCATGTGAGAGCGACATGCAATGATGTGCTTTATCATGAAAAACAACTTAGTTCCAAACATCTGTATGCTAGTAATGAGATCAACATATTTTGTTCAAATAAGGAGGATTTATATTTTTAAGAAAATCAGCACTTGCCTGGAGTAACCTTGTTTCTTTTATCTTCTTTGAACCCTTGTAAAGTATTAACTCCCGACTGAAGTCTTCCTGCTGTCATACCCAGCTTTACAGGGCAGTAACCTGGTTCTACAATAGGATGTATCAAGATACAGAAATACTGAAGGCACAATTAAGTGACATGGGAAGATGTCCAAACTCATTGAATACTCACAGCCAGAAACTTCAGAATAAACAGGATAAAACTCTCAAACTGTGTTTTCTTCTCCAAACACTTCACACTAAAGGCTGTATGTAGTCTTAAACATGAATCCAGGCCAAGTAAGTGGTAATACTAGTTAAGTATAGAAGATTTAGCCTAAATGTTTTTACTATTAGTCTTCCCTCTTCCTGTTCCCCAACAGAGGCTGCATCATTAAAGAGGATCTGATTCTTAACGTGAAAGACCACACTTCATTCTTGCTGACGTTTTCTACTGCACAAATAGGGCAAGGGAGAAGCCAAGCTTTCAGCTTGGTTTCTGTCTATTCTAGACTTAATCAGTTCAGCTCTGTAATGAGCTGGCACTTAAATAGTCAAGCACCTGCACTCCTTTAGGTAGTGACACTCCATAGATAGCACTGACATGACAAAATGGCTTGGGAGTCAGACAGCTCCCAGTGGCCATCTGTGACCTTCTGTGTCAGCAGATACTGCACTCTGTATGTGGACCAGCCCAGGAATTAGATGAGCCCAAACATAGGGCAGGTAGCCTCTTTTCCAATGGCAAAAGCTTTCTCTTGCTGCTCCCACAATGAGCTGATGCTAAAAGGAGAAGCAACAGCCACTGAGGGCTCCCTCCAGCTGCTCCTAACAGCCCCCACAACTGGCCCCCATCTACATGCTCCCTCAGCTGCAGCTTTTTAAATCCAGATGTCTATCAGACTGTGAAGAAGCATTAGGTTCTTGGCCAGCATTTGCTGCTCTGCCCTAGCAAAGCAACAGCAGACCAGGTAGATTAAAGTGGCTTGTTACCCAAACCATGCCAACTTACCTCCTGCAGTAAGGTCTACAGGATTAAGAAGGCCCAAAGTTGTTGTACCATCTGGTCGTCGTCTTTCAAATTCACACTGAAATAAGATCGGACTATTTTAATTTATGTATTAGTTGAAATTCATGGTCCTAAAACTAAAACATTTAATGAAACTGTCCTATCCGTAGGAATCAGAAAGTGATTTGGAAAGGTCAGACTCAGAAGTGAATGCCACTCTAACTTTTTTATTTTTACTAGATAACTTCATTATTGCTAGAGGCACAAGGAATTAAGAAATTATGATAAATACTAACATTTCTGCAGAGGCTAAGAGATCAAATATGTAACTCATGTAGAAAACTAAATGGGCCCAGTATTACCACACTAGGTTCCTTCTCCTGTAGCATTAATAATCTTTAATCAGATACATGGCTGTTTGTTTCAGAACCACAGGGGTTTTTGCAGGTTAGATTTGAGATATTTTCTTGAGATTTCTACTAGTCATCCTTTCCTTCTACTTTAGCTAAAATTTCTGAAAATTTAAGCTGAACTTGCTCTGCTGATGAAATTCAGCATTCAACTCACATGCCTTTTTTAACCTTATGTTACACAGATGATCAGTCACGTACAAAATGGTGTAAACTGTAGTAAAAGCGTACCTTGAATTTCAGCTGGCCTCAGATGCTAAGTAAGCCTGGTTTACAAAAAAGTCAAATGTGCTACCAATACACAAAGATTTACCTGGCTGTTTGCAAGTCGTCTTGTTAACTTCCCTCCAGATTCTCTTACAATACGATCAATCTGCTCTTGTTCCCTTTCCAAACTATTGTTTCGTAATTTGTCTTCAAGTGGATCTTTATCCTTCCTGTGAATAAAGCCCACACGATGTAGTTACTAGCTTTAACAGATAGATTTAACAGACACCAATTGGCTACATATCACGAAAGGATACAGTGGAGGAATGTTTTTGCCAACTATGCAAACTGTTTCTGTGGACAAAACAACCAACAACAACAAAAAAGATTTATATCCACAAATGCTTTTTAATGTTAGTAACTGTAACGGTCTTTGTGTTTAGATTACTTCAGTCATACTGATATCCTAGTCTAGCATGTTGCCAGATTTTATGTCATCACTCCCATAAGACTAAGAAGGATATATTTGGTGAAATATTAGATATTCTGAATTTTAGTATCTATATTTTCAAATCTGTAATAGAGTCACTAGTATTTCAGAACATTGAAAGTGGTATTTCTAGACATTAAAAGATATTTCAGGAAGTGTATGTTCTGTAGCTATGCTATGTTTCAATGTTCAATGTTTTATGTAGCTATACATGTTTCAAACACAACTGCTTAGGCCAAAAAAAAAAAAAAAAAGGCGCTTGAAATTGACTATAGTTATTTGTACCAAAGGTCATGTTTGCAAGCTTTCTCCAAAACAGTACTACTCATGTGAAAGGCACTAAAATAGCAAATAATTGGAAGAATGGAGTTGATGAGCAGTACAGGGTTAGCGACATAAAAACAAAATGATGGTATCATAGAAGATTCTAAACTTATTTATTTTTGCTATATGAGGACACTTTGTAGAAATGTTGCTCCCTTGAGGTGAAGAAGTCTTACTGTATATGCACTACCAGAAAGAGGGAAACCCAGGTCCATCAGTCCCTAAAAGTTGTC
Organism: Phalacrocorax carbo; assembly: GCF_963921805.1. Taxonomy (NCBI): domain Eukaryota; kingdom Metazoa; phylum Chordata; class Aves; order Suliformes; family Phalacrocoracidae; genus Phalacrocorax; species Phalacrocorax carbo. The sequence continues at coordinate 30,011,355 of NC_087520.1, read as the reverse complement.
TTGTTTCAGTAGCATTTAAAGGGTGTATCCTACAATGGTTATTGAGATAATACTTCACTTTTTGTGTTCTTTGCTAGGTGTTTTGAACACTTTGATGTCACCATCCACAGGTTCTCCTTTGTCTTTCCCAGGACCACTTTCATCTTCCCCAGCTTGCTGCAGTTCCATCTTGTCCTTCTGCTTCCTTGTCTTCTGCAGGTCAGCCATGAATTCTATACTTTGTTTCAGGCTCTGAATTCTCTCCTAAAAAACACCAGAATCCTTTTATCTGCTACTTCAACAAATCTTTTCCTAATCTACCCACAGAGGATAAAATTATTTCAGATATTTCTTTCTTATACTAGCAAGTATAAAGGCATTTTAGAAAATGAAACAGTAAATGCAACAAATATTTCTCCAGTAAGTGATCTGGTACAGTACTAAAGCATGAGCCTTAAATAATGTACTACTAAAATTTTACTGTGCAAGCATTTTACAAATGTTAAGCAAGTTTTTATTTATTTTCATGAGATCCCTGTCAAGTAGAATGAAAGAGGGGAGAAAAATGAAGGAGCACAGTTTTTAATATTTTGTTTTGTATTTTCTATTACCTGGCTAAGTATCTTCATCCCTGAGTGCAGCAGTTTTTTTGCAGCTTTGTAGTAAATGGTGTCTGGTTTGTTGTAAATCATTGCATTAGTACACATCAGTTTGAAGTTATCCTGTACAGACATTAATAATTTTGGAATGACAGTTAAAATTTAATCATATACCGTATTAAGATCTTTGTTGCACACAGTGTCTTGAGCTTTGGGGAAAAAATTCAAAGAATTTTTTTAATTAATGAATTTAAGAAATCTATTTAATTAAAAACTTACACAGAAGTAAGTATGTAAATTAGATTCAAGTCTCAAATTAGCACCCCAATAAACATCCTGAAAGTATTCTTAAGTGTTCAGTATTGTTCGTAGTCTTTAAAGTTTTAATGGAAGTCCTCTTATCTAAAATTACTCACTTCCCTGACCAATCAGCAGGCATTAAAAGAAAAACAGAGTGAAGCAATGTAAAAAAGAGAACAAAGGTAACTTAAAAAATAGGAGAGCTGCAACTCAAAGTTAAATCATTACAATGAATATGCCAAAGCTTCGGTTACAATGAAGAAAAATGTATGCTTGTTGGAAGTTCATTTCTTGAATGACTGAGCTAGAAACTTAACTTCTAAACTCACTGCAGAGCCTCTACAGGTTTTATCAGGTTCTCAGCTATTTACAAAGACAAAAGTTAAAATGAAAAACTAACCAGAAACAGCTGAAACAACAGGGAATATTCTTCTTAAGTTCTGGAGCTCTGAAGAAGAATGTGCAAGATAATACAACCACTACTATTAACTAGCATCTGCATAAGTTCAACTCATAATTACACACCAATTATACTTCTCAGGTCCTTGTCTAGCCAAGTAAAGAACTAGAGACTACTTCTGCTGAAAAAAGCAAAACAAAACAAGCCCCCCCACCTTTTAAAAGCTTTAGGGACCTTCAAAACAGGCCCTCAAACCCACTAGACACTACAACACAGGGTTAAGCAGCTGCTGCTAACAGGACTGAACTCATCTTTCCTTCACTAGTTGTGGATCACAGAATCACAGGTTGGAAGGGACCTCAGGGATCATCTAGTCCAACCTTTCTAGGAAGAGCACACTCTAGACAAGATGGCCCAGCACCCTGTCCAGACGACTCTTGAAGGTGTCCAATGTGGCCGAGTCAACCACTTCCCTGGGGAGATTATTCCAATGGTTGACTGTCCTCACTGTGAAACATTTCCTCTGGTGTCCAATCGGAATCTCCCCAAGAGCAATTTGTGTCCATTCCCCCTTGTCCTCTCCATGTGACTCCTTGTAAAAAGGGAGTCTCCATCTTCTTTGTAACTACCCCCCTTAAGTACTGGTAAATGGTGATGAGATCCCCTCTGAGCCTCCTTTTCTCAAGGCTGAACAAACCCAGTTCTCCCAGCCTATCCTCATCTGGCAGGCTTCCCAGTCCTTTGATCATCTTGGTGGCCCTTCTCTGGACCCCTTCCAGCCTGTCCACATCCTTTTTGTACAGCGGGGACCAGAACTGTACACAGTACTCCAGGTGTGGCCTGACCAGCGCTGAGTAGAGTGGGATGATGACTTCCTTCTCTCTGCTGGCGATGCCCTTTTTGATGCAACCCAGCATCCTGTTGGCCTTCCTGGCCGCAGCAGCACACTGTTCGCTCATGTTGAGCTTTCTGTAGGTCCCTTTCCACAGAGCTGCTCTCCAGCCAGGTGGATCCCAGTCTGTACTGACTCCTGGATTATGTTTTCCCAGGTGCATGACCTTATACTTGTCCTTGCTGAACTTCATAAGGTTCTTGCTGGCCCACTCTTCCAGCCTATCCAGATCTCCCTGCAGAGCAGCTCTCCCTTCTGGAGTGCCTGCTTCCCCACTCAACTTGGTGTCATCAGCAAACTTCTTCAGGCTACACTTGATGCCATTATCCAGATCACTTATAAAGATGTTGAATAACATTGGGCCCAATATCGATCCCTGGGGGACTCCACTTGTGACAGGTTGCCAGTTTGAGGAAGAGCTATTTACCACCACCCTTCGGGTGCGGCCTGTCAGCCAGTTCCCCACCCACTGCACAGACCACTTGTCTAGGCCATAACACATCAATTTCTCCAGGAGGAGACTATGGGGGACTGTGTCAAAGGCCTTGAAGAAGTCCAGGTAAACAATGTCCACCACCCGCCCCATGTCAACCAGGCCAGTCACTTTGTCATAGAAGGCCACCAGGTTTGTCAAGCACAATCTGCCTTTAGTGAAGCCGTGTTGGCTTTTCCCAATTGCTTGCTTCAATTGACTTGCGATGGCCCCCAGGAAGATTCGTTCCATAACTTTCCCAGGGATTGAAGTAAGGCTGATGGGCCTATAGTTACCCGGATCCTCCCTCGTGCCCTTCTTGTAGATAGGGGTAATATTCGCCTTCCTTCAGTCCTCTGGGACATCCCCCATTCTCCATGACTTCTCAAAGATTATGGAGAGCGGCCTTGCGATGATGTCAGCCAGCTCTCTCAACACCCTTGGGTGGATGGCGTCAGGGCCCATTGATTTGTGGGGGTCAAGCTCCTGTAGTAGTTCATATACTAACTCTTCCTTCACTGATGGTGGGTTGGTGTTTGGTTCAATTGGCAATTTTGTTCCCAAAGCCTGGGACCCAACAGTGCTGGTAAAGACAGAGGTGAAGAAGATGTTGAGGACCTCTGCCTTTTCTGCATCGTTGGTGATTGATTCTCCTTTTCTGTTTAACAGTGGGCCTACGTTTTCCTTCTTTTTCTGCTTATGGTTGACATGTCTGAAGAGCCCTTTCTTGTTATTTTTTATGTCTACAGCCAGTTTCAATTCAAATTGGGCTTTTGCTTTTCTGACTGCATCTCTGCACTCTCTGGCTATGCCCTTGTAGTTCTCAGCAGATAATCCTCCACTTCTCCATTTCTGGTGTGCTCCCCTTTTGGATTTGAATAGACCCAGGAGGTCACGGTTGAGCCATGGGTGCCTCTTGCTCCGCTTACTTCTCTTACCTTTGTAGGGGATAAATTGGCTTTGTGCTTCCAATAGAGACTTCTTGAAGAACTCCCAGCACTCACTAGCTCCTTTGTCTTCCACGGAAGCTTCCCATCGAATCCCTCTCAACTGAGCCCTGAGGGCACTGAAGTCTGCTCTTCTAAAATCAAGAATCCTTGTCTTAGAGCTGACCTTCAGCACACTCAGCAGGATCCCGAACGCCACAATATTGTGGTCACTGCAGCCAAGGCTATCAGTAACCGAGATATTACAAAGCAGGCTTTCTCAGTTTGTGAATAGCAATTCCAGCAGCACCTCATTCCTGGTTGGCACATCTAACATTTGTATCAGGAAACAGTCCTCTATACATTCCAGGAACTTGGTGGATGACATGCAAGCTGCTGTATTGTTCTTCCAGCAGATCTACATGACTAGATAATCCTGGTTAGCACAGAGGTGACAGGAGGCAAATGACGAAATAGCAATTGGCAAAGCCAGTAAATTCACAAGACTCGTTTTTTGAGAGGCAATACATTCAAAAGAAGAGAGCAGTCTGACAGAAATGCTAACATTTTCATTCTTAAGTAAAGATCTAAAACGACGTGCTGAAGGACAAACTGACAAGTTCTATTTAATCCTGCATAAAACCTGAAACTATCCACATCTTTTTGAGATGCATATTTACAAACAAGAGTGCTTTCTCTTTCATTTCCAGAACTTATTTGCTCACAGACATTCAACAAGAAACATTTCTTCAGGCAGAACTACTGGGTCTTTTGGCATCTTCATATTCTCATGAAATACCAGAGTTCGAGTCAACTGAGCATGTAATACATCTGTGTAGTCATCAAGATAAGATTTATAGAATTACCTTTAATTCTTCTATGGACTGGTACCCATTGTTCTTGATCTTCTCTTTCATGGTACTAAAATCCATTGGGTTTTTAATGATCATGGAGTAGCCAGGGGCAATAAAGTCAGTCACAGGAAATGAAAAGAAAGAACTTGGATCCTTTCTGTTAAATAAAATGACAGGGTTTTTTTGTGTTTGAACTTATAACAAAGAACATATTGAGCCTGAAATTAAACAGAAAAGAAAGGACTAAGCTGAAAAGGAATCAAAAACGTAAAGCTAGAAATGGCTTGTGTCAGCAAAAACTTTCACTTTTGAAGGTTGAAAAGATCCCACAGGCAAGCCCATATACCAAAGACGTCCTACGAACACATTTAAGAAGTTAGTTCTACACTTTGATAACTACCTGCATCCCAAGAAAATTAACAAAATAGAACAAGCCAGACCCTTTTTTTAAGGTTTTGGCTTTTCAAAAAGTGGTTTTATATTATAATTAAGTCATTGAAAAATAAAGGGAACATATGTCATACGAATCTATACTTGTCATTCATTGCTTACTCTGAAATTAACAGAAGGAAAAAGCTTGTTGCTAAAAACTGTGATAGAACGTACATATTTACAATTATGTTCATTTTCAGGTTATGTAATATTATAGTTTTTTACATTACAATTTCGTAAGACTTTCAGTGGTCTCTGACATACACTGATGTTCCTGGGTGCTCTAAATAGCATTAAAATCAAATACAGTTGGTTGGTTTTTTGTCCTTCTGATCAGGCTTAGCTGATAAGCTGGCAAGAATCTCTCCTCCAAAACCACTGTTTGTTGGTTTTTTTGATTGGTTGGGTTTTTTTGTTTAGTTTTTTTCCCTTTTTTGTTTTTCACTAAACTCTGTAGCATGAGACTGGCCTCCTATGCCAGGGTCGATACGACTCACACTGGTGAAACCCCTGGCATTTCAGGCCTTCTTCCTGAGGCTCACTTACAACTTATGGATTTCTATGCCAAGTTGTTGCAGAACAGTGCAAAGCATTTCTCTGTACATACTGCGGAAGCTCACAGCGCAGATATTCTGCAACACCCGTGGAACACTTGCACAACAGCTTCCAACTGAGACAGGACTTGACACAAAAAGTGGCGGCTGCTTTCTGTATGCATGGAAAGGTAGCGAAAACGCACACACTTTTTGATGGTTGGTAGTTTCTTGAAACTGACACCTAGGTCTTGATAATTTAAAGTTAAGAGAAAACTCACAAAGTTTCAAGCTTTATCTGGTGAAACAGGTAAAGGGAAAGATCTTTCAACCGCTCTTGTACAAGTCATGCAGATATTATTAAAGTCAAAAGAACATCTTAAAGCACAGATTACTTGAAAGAACTGCAAATCTGATTGTTTTAATCAAAAGACATCTGGTTAATAAGACATTAAGAAAACATAGTTTAAGTTTTCAAGTGCATACATCCTTTACAGTAAAATGGGAGAACTCAAGGTAAAAGAAGTTTTGGCAAGTTCATTCCAAACTCCTGTGCCTCTCTGAAAAAAGGTTCTTATAAAGAAAGCATCACATTACTGGAAAATGGTCCCATTTTTGAAAGTTTTTTAAAAGTACTCTAAACTTGAAACTGGAGGTGTTTACAAGAAGCCTAAACTGAGGAGAAATTGTAAAGTATGCATTTTTAAACTAGTGCTTAAATTCCTAAAATAGTCCTGTAAACTCATCTTTTTATATGCCTCTTCCCTTAACGTATGTTTTCATTTCATAGCTCTGAAAGCCTGCAGCACAGACATTTACCTCTGCAGCTGTCTCATGAGTTGATTCAGAGCTTCCTGAAGCGGTGTCTGCTCCACCTCTAGACCAAAAAGAAGCAGGGGGAGAAAGGGTGTGAGACAGAACTGACTGCAAGAGGTACTAAACTTCCAAGATACTAGAAATCAACTGAACAAAAATAATGCAACTTGAGAATTCATCATAATTGAAAAGAATACAGTGGCAAACCACACAATGCATATAGGGTATCTGCTTTTCTCACTGGCCTTCCTTAACATCCTGCTCACTCTGCCACAGGTACCATTCTGCAGTACACAGTAACATAATTCCAGAATTTTCTATGAGATGGGGAAAAACACTGAGACGGTAAAAAGCGTCAAGTCACTTGCAATAGACAGAAAGAACAATAAAATGTGAGACAAATAAAGAAAACTGGAATCAGCAAAAGAAATTCTTTTCCCCTACCTTCCTGTTTTGATAAAGTACTTGTCAATGGTTTCTCTGATGGCAATTCCAATCTGATAGGGGTCTGACATTTCATTTCCTGTTCTCCCTCACTGTCTGTGTGGTCTCGGTCTCGTTTCTTTTTATCTTCCTAGAAAGAAAAAAGACTGTTTTAGAAACTTAGAACCTGCAAACCCAGCACTATTACTGTACATAATGCTATCTGGGTTTTTCAAGACAACCTCACATAGTTTAAAAAAAGTTTGTAAGTCTTGAAAAACTTGGTATTCTTTATGTACTGTCTCCATCTGCTGGACAATAAGGTAATTCAGCTATCCAATGCAATCTATCACAGAATTATTTTCTTTAAAAATGTGACAGGCAGCCACTTATAGTGTGACAGGAATGACCCTGCACTATTCTCTGCACAGAGAATTGTCTCCAGTGGAGGTCCTATGATGATTTTTGAAGGTTTTAGAAAAACAACTAAGAAAGAGTCAGGAAATTTAAAATTAGAGGTACCCATCATGCTTCAAATAAAGGCATTATAATTACTTATCACGTTAAGAACCCTGAGAAATACATTTTTTATTTTTTAATTAAGAACTTGTAAAGTCTTCATTCTTTTTTATATAAATTGATTTAGACACAGAATTTCCCCCCCTTTCTAATTTTCTATGTTTAATTGGCTCTTATACTTGCCAATATTTTTTCAAAGATGAGAAATTTCAGATTACTTCACTAATCTTTTTCTAATAAAAGTACCTGGAGAAAAGGAATTGGCAAAACTACTCTACCGAGTTTGAATGTATTCCAAGTCAAGGATACAAGTTACAGTCATAACTGCTCAACTTTTGATGTGAAGACTACAGAAAGCTGGAGCATTTTTTGTTGCTAAAATGCACTCGCATCAATACGTACCTTAACTTTTCTCTTTCGTTTCTCTTTTTCTTCTCCAGGAACTTGTTTTTCTCCTTTCTTTCTCTTTTTCCTTTTTCTGTCCTTGTGTTTCTCATGTTCAGATTTGTCTTCGTATAAGGTCGAATCAAGTCCTGCGTTTCCAGTAGAGAGTTCGGCAACTTCACTTCCTCCAACTTTCAGCACCAGCTTCAGTGGCTTTTCCACGTATTCTTAAACCAGCAGAAAAATACGCCGTGTGAGTACCGCAGAACAAGCACCCTTACGGTCCGCACCAGCTCCCTGCCGCCTCAGAACCCCCCCAAATCCTGTCACTAAACAGGATCTCATTTTCCTTCCAGACCCTGCGACTGCTTCTGCCTCTGCTCCCGCAGCAGCGAAGCTGGGCCCGGGCTAGCCCGGACTGGCGCCAGCCCGCGCCCCGCGGCGGCGCCAAGGCCGCCCTCCCGCCCCCCGCTTCGCCCCGCCGCTCTCACGCCGCACCGGCGGGTGGGCCCAGCCCGGCCGGGCCACGCTACCCTGCCCTGCGCTGCGCCGCGGTGGGTCGGACGGCGGCGAGGGCCGAGGGCTTGCACCCACTCTGAGTCCCCCCTCCCCAGCAGACCCTTCCCACCCACCGTCGTAGGGGTGCTTGTCCGACTTGTGCTTCTTGTGCTTCTTCCCCATGGCGACGGTGGGGGCGGCTCGCCCGGACAGGCCGCGCTGCTGTGGCGGAGACCACCCCGCCGGCCGGCCGAATGACAACGCGGCGAGAACGGGGGACCACGCAGCGCCCCCTGGCGGGCTGGAGGTACGGCAAGCGGCGCCGCAGCCGGCGCAGGCGCAGAGGCGGCGGCAGTTGGATGGCGGGGCCGGGGCGGAGACGTCCTGTTGCCGCGAGCTGTGCTCGGGCTAGAGGCCGGGGACGGTAGGCGTTTTTCTGCTGTGGGCTGCGCTCGGCCGCGGTCAGCCCGGGGGAGGTGCTGGCTGGCCGGCCCAGCCCCGCTCCGCTCCTCGGGCAGCGCTGCCCCTCCAGAGCCCTCGCAGCCCCCCGCTCCCTCGCAGCCCGCCGCGGCCCCTCTCCCCTCGCACAGCCGCCAGTAAGCCCCCGCCTGCTCCCCTGGAGATGCTCCTTGCGCCCTACCTGAGATGATCTGTGCCTACTGCCCTGTCACTCTTGTCCCGCACCCTTGGGTCTCTGGGGCAGCACAGCAGTTCAGTGGCTGTGGCGGGATGCAGCCTAAATACTCCTGTATTTACACTAGCCTGTGCTGCAGAATCTCCCCGGCCGTCGCTGTCGGTGTCAGGGGTCAAGTGCGATACTAGCAAAAGGAGTGCTGGGGAAGCCTGCTTTCCCAAAAGTGTAGTTTATGTTGCACCTGACTAGACACAGAGGCCTGCAAGGGTTGCCTGCTTCCTGGCCGCGCTGCCTGTTGAGGCATGCCAGGTAGAGCTCCAGCTCGTGGCAGACCTTCAATCTGGGATAAAGGCCGCTAGGAGCGGCCCCCTAGTCCCAAATGTTTGAGAACCTGTGCCCAAATTTTTGCCGGTGGGAAGAGCAGAGGCTGTATATGCCTGAGGAAGGGTAGAAGCACGGGGATGCTGAGGTATGTACTGATGAAAGGGTAGCAATGATCGTTGTGCCTGTCCTGCGCAGGCTGGGCCAGGCTCAGCCCTACAGACTGAGTGCCTAAATTTGCCAGCTGGTCTTGAAAGAAAATGCTTTATAATCAGTTTACAGATTTAAGGAAAATACCTGTTTATTTTCCTTTACAGGTTAAAAATAACTTAAATAGAAATTAGGACCTGCTAGAAAGAGTGGAAGTTAACACATTTGCCTTGTCTGGTAGTAATTCCCAAAGCAGGCAAATGCTTTTCAAAATTACATATAACACTGATTATATATTCTTTCAAAGTTAATAGTGTATTTGGTGATATTGCTTAAACTGCAGTCACCGCTGTTTCAACAACAGTGTAGGTATTGTTTTCTGCTAACACCTATTCTGTAATAGGTCTTGAAATTTCACTTCTGTGAAGTTTGGAGTGCAAAAATAAACCGTGTCTATTCCAAAAGAGAGGCTTTAATTTTATTCCCACAATCCTGTATTCCACAAGCTTGTTGAATCACATGTGATATTTTATAGCCAAAGAAAATAATAGCTGTTAATTAGGAATTTATTATATGTGTAGCTGTACTTCTACACGAGGTTTATTTTGAAAGCTTGAGAAGTTAGAGAAGTCCATTGTCCATTCAGTCACTGGGAATTTAATCAGATGTGACAGATTCGTTTTGCATTTTACTGGTTATATTTACTGTCATTTAGTAACATACTCAGAGAATTGAGTGGGTGGTGCTCTGTAATAAACCACAACTTTCCTGCTTGATCTTACTCCAGTAGTTTGAAATTCAACTATAATAGACACAGTTGTTTTTCTAATTCACATCTGGATCCTTTAATACTCATTACATATGCAGTTAATGTTATTAAGCATATTTTAGTGAGAGGTAGAGGGCTTTTGCCTGGGATGTGGCCACACGTAGAAAACACAAGACTTGTAAATATTTAAAGGACATGTTTTATAGAATGAAAAAAAAGTTGCTATATCCTCTATTCCCACAAGAGGATTGGCAGACTTTCTGTTTTTTTCTTTTAAATGTTATATGGCAAGACCATTTGTTCAATTCTTATTCTTAAAATTTCCTGCTTAATCTTGTGCTGAATTTAATGACATTTGAGAGAATTATACACAAACAAGTAATGTGAGATATTACCAACATTGAAAGCTGCCCTTTTTAGGTGTCTCATTGAATAACATCCCCTGGATCAGAAAATGATGCTTTTTCTTAACTGTTAGCGCAGGCACATATATGTAGAATACATATAATTTTTGCCACCCTCATCTGTAGCTCTCCTTTGCAATTAAAAGATCAGTATTTCTTTCTCCTAAAAACACTTGTGCAGCCTTTCAAAGCACAGTTCAGCTTGGGCAAGCTTGGAAAGAGAAGATGCTGCATTTCTCAGCAATGTTCAAGAGCATTGCTGTTGGGTCTTGCCACTTCCTTGAGAAATGAGCCTGCGTTCCTTCATACTCAGCTGGCTCTGCTGTTACCTGTAGCACCAAAGGAAAGCTAAAGGAATCTTATCCCTGCCTCCTCTTCCAATACATTATGTCTTCTCAGCCCGGATTGGGGGCAGTCCTTCCAATTTCAGGGAAACTTAGGTGTGCAAAGAGGAAGAATGGAAGTCCTAATGCCCTACAAATCAACAGAGAGGCTGGATACGACTTGGGACAGCTGTCTTAAATATTTGAAAAAGAATTTGTGATATCATCATAAAAAGGAGGCCTTACTATGACCTCCTGTTTCCAAGCAATGGTTTTTTATATTTTCAAATATGTTATTTTTCAACAACAAATCACATTGTTTACAAATTATACTTTTGCCAGGTAAAAGTGAAAGCTGGTGGTTTTCAGAGCTGACTCAAGATTGCAAAAGCTTTGCTAGTACAATGCATGCGTGGTGCTGTAGCAGCTGAGCTGTCCGTGTAGGCAGCCTTAGAGCAGGACTAAGTGGATGAGAGGTCTTCTATTTCTTCTGAAGGTTACAGAAACTTTTATTTCATTTGAAGAACTTGGTTGTGGGAGTTGATTGTAAAGATTATCACTTCTTATATGTGACTTCTTGAAGTAAATTTATCCTTCCCCGCATGATCTGCTTTTTGAGCAAAATACACACTCTGGTTAAGGGAACACAAATAGAGAAACTTCTGTTAATCACAAAGAAAAAGACAATATTACTTTGGACCTCAAAATATGTTGTCACCTAGGAAAGTTAATAGCTTTTATTGTTACTTGGTCTACATGTAGCTTTGTAACAAGATCTCCATGTCAGCTGAGGCTGTACGATTTTTGCTAATGCAAGGAAATGGTAGAATGCTTATTGTGACTGCAAACTGAAGTGCGTACGTGTGTTTTGCTAGTACGAACAAAGATATTTTAGCTGTCAACTGAATGGATTCCAGAATTGCATCACAGAGTAAGAAGGAAGTTTGTTGCAGCTTACGTACGGAAAAAATGCGAGCCGGGCTAGGATAAGAACCTCTGTGTGAACAGTTGCTTCTGAACAGTTGTTTTGAAAGGTCTTACCTATGCTCTTTGAAATACTTTTTGTTAGCAATCAAATAGCTGGCAGTAACTATCAGCAGGTAAAAGCCTGCTTCTGGTCACATTGTTTCCATGTATGATATTATCCAGAAAAAGTCTGTTGGGACATCATTTCTAAAATGCCATTTATAAGCCTATGAAGAGTTTTATCACTGGCTGGTATTAGAAATGCAAGGTCTCATTCTTGTTGGTTGAATGTGTAGAATTAATAATTTCCTTTCACTGCATATATTCTGAGGATCATGTTCCTCATCTTAATCAGCGTCAAGTTTCTACAGCAACTATCATTTAAGAGTGAGAGACAATAATGTGCATTGCTATCACTGTTAGCCACTAAGTAACGGAGAAAATGTTTGAAAATAGTCGTTCAAGTATTTTCACATGTACCTTCTTCCACCTCTTAAAGAACTTGGATTGAGACCTATGGATAGCGTAAGATCATATTAATGTATATTCATTTCACTAGACATCAAATAATGTACTTATTTAAATTGGTCATAGGTTTTTTTTGAGATGTAGAGCAAAGAAGGATGCAATAAACACAGTCATTCCTAGGTTTGTCTTTGATCAGTGTGTATATAGCATAACCAATATAATTTAATATGTTAATGGAGGTATAAAGGACTTGGTGAAACTAGTGTAGTCCAGGAGGAAGAAGTAGATTCTGGTAGGAGCAGAAAGATGCAGAGACCACTGCAAAGCACAGGAGGCAAGCGTACTAAAATCTTTGGAAGGTTTCTGTGAATGTACAAGCATGTGGAAGCTTGGGATGCTAAAGTCACTGGGAGTTTTTCATGAGCAGGTTTAATTTGTAGCATATGACACACAGAAAAATTGGGATTAACAGTTTTTGCGACAGACATATATTTAAAACCAGTATTTTACATTAGCATACCTTTCTAAAACTATCCAAACACATATGGCTGAATTAAAGAATGTAGTCAGTATTTTATTGATTCATGTATTATTATCTATATGACTTTTAAATCAGATATTCATTAGCTGAAAGATTCAATATAACTTTTCTTGATTCTGTGAGTATTAAATGGACACTGTTATTTTCCACGTGCATATGGCCTGACAAAATCTAGTGTGGCAGATGAAAGTTTTTCCCTTAGTTTGACTAGACTGTCTCATCATTAGGATGCATTTTCTCTTTTTTACTTTGGCACTGAAGTGCTGCATATTGTGGAGTGTAAGTCCTATCTGGAAGCACATCATGAATTATTAGTGGTGAAGACATGACACTTTACTTTGCCTAAGAAAAGTAAACCTAATTCATTTACTCATGGAAATAGGCAGATATCTGTTTCTACCCCAAGATCCTTAAGACTATAAGAAACTTTATAACAAGATTGTAATTCAATCATAATTATGGATGATTACCTCATTGTCCATAGAGCAGCCATATTGATTATGCTGTTAGATGTGTGTGGGTATACTTGTGTAAGTCTGTGTTTTGCAAATAACTTTCCTGTGATCTTGTCCAAATCCTGTGGACACCTCTTTTAATAACTCTCTTTTGGAGTGAATTTATGCATCTGAAGAAATACCTGGTTGCACACCTCTCAACTAAAATAGCAAAAATTTTGCTAGATATGTGTGAAATTGCATGAAATCTAAACATTTATGACCTTGGTTCTTGGCTGCTATTGCTACACAGGTTGGGAAAATAAAACAGGATTCAGCTGGGTCCACATAGTTTCCCTCATGAGTGGAGACGGATGGACAAATGGGATTTATCCATCATCCCTGCTACTTCGTAGTCCAGTGGAGGATTTGGAGCAAACGAAGGGAGAAACCTGAATAGCGAACAAGGTGGAACTGAAGCCTGCCTTAGCAGTTGCAGCAAGTAATTTACAGAGCCTTAAGGAGCAGAGATGTCACTGGCAGAGGCTGTTTTTCAATGTAGAGCATTGTCTCCTATGGTGACTTGTTTCAGCCCTACCTGTTTTATCTTCATTCCCTTTCCCCCTTCTTTCCATTTAGCTAGTCCTTTCTGAACGCAAATCACACTTATATACCTGGGTGGGTATAGCCGAAATCTGCGTCCCATTGTGGTGTTTACTTTGCTTAGTAGTTATATCCCTCCAGTTCAAGCTTACTCTAAGCTCTTTAGGGCAGTACCTGTCATTGAGTGGTCTTCCTGGAACAAATAAGAAACAGAAGCTTCCCTCTGTATGCATGTGGCCACATAGCAGGGAAGTAGCTCTACTTCTGTGCATGTCTAGCTCAAATCTATGTGACTGCTGCATGCAACCTGGCTACTGTCTTTCTACAGTGCTTGAAACAGCAAGGTCCAAAGTTTTGCTTGGCATTTGCTATAATCGTATTGAAAGAAGTGTCTCCCTCAGGCTTGGAGGAGTATTTAACTTTTAATAAGATTCTCTCAGTAAGATAGTTTAAGGAATACATTAACATTAAAATTCTAGCTCAACATTGCCTAAATGGTGAGTTAATACTGTCTAAATAAGGAGCAGATTTCCAGATAAAGCCATGCCATGTTGTAGCAGTGTAAGATTGGCCATTGAAAATTAGGATGGAAAGTTTGAGCTCTAGTTTTCACTGATGTGTGCAGCCTAATATTTTTTGGAGTTGCAGCCAAATTATATTTACTATTGATTCTGAGTCTGATCCTGTTGCCCTCACTTGTGTGTGTAGTCCTGCTCCCTTAAAATACTTGCAAGCTTTGCTTGTTCAATTAAGATATTACAAGCCTGTTATGCATTTCCTTGACTCACTTGCTTGACCAGACTTTATTTGAACTCCTAAAACATTTTTTTTCCACAGTATGACATATTTTAAATTTAATGAGGTATCTGAAAGTACCTGTGTTCATAGCAGACGCATCAGAGTACACCATTAGACATGTGTATCACCCAAACAAAGGTGGAGATGAACCTTTTCCTACTAAGTTTTAAGTTGCTGTAAGAGGAGAAGCAGGTAATAATATTTACACCTATATTAAATTTGCACTGGTAAGCTATAATAGGAGAAAGATCAATACAAGTGTCTAGCTGAGTCTCTCAGATTATGCTCCAGTTAATTTTTTATTTTAGGTAGCAATTCAGCTTTGTAATTTTATTTTGTTTCTTGTAGTGTTATCTCTAGAGGAAACACAGTGAACAACAACAAAAAAAAGACCATTAGGCCACTTGGTGGTGTAATATGCAAAGGAAAACAAATCTGCCTGTTCAAGTGAAGGAAATGTAAGTAATAGACCATTTTCATGTGCTTATTATCTGATTAAACACAGTACAAGACACTACCATGAATAGTTAGTTTTTAAAGACCTTTAATTTCAAGCAGGTAGTCGAGTACATTTTGTAGGATAAATTCCAGTTTTAGCTCAGCTCTTACTGAAGGTGTTTGTGTTCAAGCTATTAACGGTCTGGTAGTTGGTTCAGAAATCCTGAACCAGTTCACAGTGGAAAACCTATAATTTAAAAATGTAGAGGGCCACATGGAATCTGCAGCCCCCACCCCCTATGTGTGACTTCAGTAACAGCTCTAGTTTTCATCTGCTAGAGACTGGCGTCCCTCACATTAATAACAGGTGCAGCAGCTTCTCATCAACTCTGTGTTTTATACATGACTGAGAAGCTTGGGAGAAGCTGTGGCATTGCGGTACTTTGGGAGATTCCTTGAACTGCACAAACTCTGGCAAGAAAGCAGGAGTAATGGGTGCCAACAGACCAGTGCATTCTCCTGCAAATGCATGCACCTGCTAAAGATACACGTGAGTTTGTGTGGTGGTACTGAAACACACTAACGCTTGTGCAGAAAATAGCAAAAGGGAGGGTAATGTGTGGAAGATCACATTGGTGGGGCCCATTTATTTCCCTCTGTGCAATAAGAAGAGTGAAAGGTCCAGCCTTCCATCACCTTTTAGTTCAAACTTCTTTTAGGCTGATACAAAATATTCGAGCTCAGCAGCATGCCACAGGGTCTGCAGAGCAGTGTGTGCAGAGACAAAAATTTATACTCTGTGCACTGGTGTTCATGTCAAGGGAGTAAAGTGAGGATAAAAGAATCATTATAATGCTGCTCTGTAGATTCTAGCAGAAGTAAACATTTTCTGTGGTAAGTGGGGCCCACTAAGGAATGTCAGTTTTAGTCAAACTATTATTCTGAAATGGTAATCAGAATTTTCTCTTCTGGGGGAAAGAAAAAATGAAGGAAAAAAAGGGGAAGTTTCCGCTTTGACAGAAACATCAAAGTAACAGTTAAATTTCATTTTCAGATTGAGGCAGGAAAAAATAAAGATGTTTTGACTAGCATTTAGCTTGAGTTTGGTTTGGGTTTTTAGCCTACATCCTACAAATGAAGTAAAATTTAAGAACAGCTTAAGCCTGATGTAATGTGGGTGGGGAACACATGATATGTAGTACATCTATAGCTCCTGTGGTATCCTCCACAATTTTGTTCTCTGAGTGAAATCTTGGAGGAGGGCAGCATAAAGAGAGCATACTGTAAGGTCACTTGACCCTTTAGATTGCTGATCGTATGTAACCAAAATAATACTATTTCAATATCTAAATATTAAGGACTTGTTACAAGCTATGAATGTCTTAGAAATTACTACTACATAGAAATTACTAAGAACTTTTGGTTTAAACTTCTGCTTTCTTTTTTATTTGGAACCCACTCAGTAGAATACCAGTTCTTTAGAAGAGGTTGGTTTGGAACAGAAAGTTGACAGTTGCAGAAAAGAGATGAAATTAAGTAAAAACTACAAGAGATTTGTCTGGCTAAGCTGATTTTAAGTCTTCCAAAGTCTGTGTGAATAACAAGCCTAATGTGGGATGAGAGGAGAGATGGATGCAATCTGTGGGGAGGAACAGGGCTCCACTGTACTCTTCTTATGCTTCTCTTTATTGTGCTGCTCTTCTGTTGAGAGGGTTTGGTGAAAAAAAGGTACTAAATGACAACTATATGATCAATTTTTTTATCACCTTTAAAGAAAAAAATAACTCATTTGCTCAAGGGAGTGGGGGAAGGAGTTTAAGGATTTAAGCCTGTAACTGTTCAGATGGAGTTTTTTTGGTTAGACCTACATTCCTTATGTCATTGCTCATTAATGTTGTTGTACCAAGTGTTTATGCATGAGTGTCTGAGAAGAAGTGGATGTGATCAATTCAAAATGGCCCTGTCAGACTGCATGAAGAATTCACTCCGAGGTATATATGGAAATGCATGCTTTATGATTTATTGTGACAGAGTATTCACATTGCTGCTTTAAGTATTTCTCCAAATCTTTTCACAGTAGATGATCAGTTAGTGCTTTACTTATTCTTTCTATTAATTTAAAACATGAGAACAACAATATGGCCACTTCTCATAGGATTTGTATGTATCCTATGAACTGAAATCAATCAGATCAGTGATGTGTCTGGTTCTGTCACCAACACGTTCTTAGGAGATCTGCCTCTTGTTGCAGTGATTTCCTTGTTTCCCTCTCTAGTAGAAAGTTAAGTGAATTACAGCACTCTGTAGGCCTTGGGGCAAGAAGCAGATTTGGATCTTGGCATTGGAATGGACTTTTTGTGTAGGTTTTTGTAAACCCTTCTTTCCTTTCTGCAGTCTTGCTGTCTCCTAAGGAGACTACTGATTCTAAAAATGGCTTAACAGGTTATAAAAGTTTACACAGCGTTGCATTTGGCAACTTAAATGTGTGGTGGCATGGTTCTGTCCTGGTGTTACATCCTGACATTGAACATTTTCTCTGAAGGACTTTGTCTTGCATGCTGAGGATGGAATGATCCAATACTGTTTGGAGTTTTAAGCTCATGTTTTGGTTTTCACCCTGTCTTATGGCAGTCGGGGTGCCAGGAGCAGCTGTGCCTCAGTACCAACTACTTCTGAAGCAGCTCGGACCCCTTCATATGCTGCCAATATCTCTTTTTCTGTTGGAGTATAGTGGGCTTCGGACCCTCTGTATCCCCGACTCCAAAACCCTAGGGGTCAACCTCGGGTCTCCCCTGGTGCTTTCTGCCAGAGGCTCCAGGCAGGACCATTCTCCCTGGCTGCGGTGTAGAGCACGTTTTTTACATCTTGTCCTGCCCAGACTGGCCCAAGGCCTACTGCATGAACTATCTCCTGTTTAATCTGTTCAAAGGCTTGTCGTTGCTCAGGGCCCCATTTGAAATCCTTCTTTTTCCAGGTCACTTGATAGAGAGGGCTTACGATCAGACTGTAATTTGGAATATGCATTCTCCAAAAACCCACAACGCCCAAGAAAGCTTGTGTTTCCTTTTTGCTAGTTGGTGGAGACATGGCTGCTATTTTGTTGACCACATCCATTGGGATCTGATGACATCCATCTTGCCATTTGATTCCTAAGAACTGGATCTCTTGTGTGGGTCCCTTTACTTTACTTTGTTTTATGGCAAAGCCAGCCTTCAGAAGGATTTGGACTATTTTCTCTCCTTTCTCAAAAACTGCTGCTGCTGTGTTGCCCTACACGATGGTGTCATCAATGTATTGAAGGTGTTCTGGAGCTTCTCCCTGTTCCAGTACAGTCTGAATCAGTCCATGGCAAATGGTAGGACTGTGTTTCCACCCCTGGGGCAGTCAATTCCAGGTGTACTGGACACCCCCCCAAGTAAAAGCAAACTGTGGCCTGCACTCTGCTGCCAGAGGGACTGAGAAGAATGCATTAGCGATATCAGTTGTGGCATACCACTTGGCTGCCTTGGACTCCAGTTCGTATTGAAGTTCTAGCATGTCTGGCACAGCAGCACTCAATGGTGGAGTGACTTCATTCAGTCCATGATAGTCTACTGTTAGCCTCCACTCTCCATTAGACTTCCGGACTGGCCATATGGGACTGTTAAAGGGTGAGTGGGTCTTACTGATGACTCCTTGCCTCTTTAGTTGGTAAATGAGCTCATGGATGGGAATCAGAGAGTCTCAGTTGGTGCGGTATTGCCGCTGGTGCACTGTTGTGGTGTCAGTTGGCACCTGTTGTTCTTTGACCTTCAGCAACCCCACAACAGAAGGGTCCTTCGAGAGGCCAGGCAAGGTAGACAGCAGTTTAATTTCCTCTGTCTCCAAGGCAGCTACACCAAAAGCCCACCTGTACCCTTTTGGGTCCTTGAAACACCCTCTCCTGAGGTAGTCTATGCCCAGGATGCACGGAGCCCCTGGGCCAGTCACAATGGGGTGCTTTTGCCACTCATTCCTGGTTAGGCTCACTTCGGCCTCCAATACAGTTAGCTCTTGGGATCCCCCTGTCACTCCAGCAATGCTGATGGGTTCTGCCCCTATATAGTTTGATGGCATTAAGGTGCACTGTGCACCGGTGTCCACTAAAGCTTTATACTCCTCTGGGTCAGACGTGCCAGGCCATCGGATCCACACAGTCCAGTAAGCCCGGTTATCCCTTTCCACCATGTGGCGGGAGGCAGGGCCCCTCTAATCTTGATCATGGCAGTCACAACTCACTTCCTGTAAATGTGAATCAAGAGTCCCTCTATTACGCTTAGAAATAAAATCAGCACTTCTACTCCTCTGTCTGGGGACTTGCTCACTGGAAACTGGAGCAGCAGCTTTCCTGGAAGAGCCTCCCTGAGTGACTGTTCTTCCTTGCAGTTCATGCACTCGTGCCTGTAGGGTCGAGGTAGGCTTGCCATCCTACCTCATCATGTCCTCTCCGTGGTCACGCAGGTAGAACCATAGGGTGGCCCATGGTGTGTATCCCCTCCTTTGAGCCAAAGGACGCTTATTCCTAACAGCTGAGACACTACTCTGTAGAGGTGGGGAGCAGGACATACCTTCTTTGAGTTGCTGGACCTCTTGGGATAGTTTCTCCACAGCAGAGCCTAGCAAGGAAGAGATATTTGTTTTGTAATCCCAGAGTCTATCAATCACCTCCGCCACCGTTGGTGTCTCGTCATCTTTCCAGGACATCACTGCCAATGAGTTTGCATGCGAAGATGGTGCGCTCTGTACAAACTTCCGCCACATGGGTCGTGTGCACTCAGCTTCATCTGGATCTTTGGATGACCGTTGATCGTCCAGGTCACCATAAATCACCTCAAGCACAGCTAATTCCCTTAGACGCTGGATGCCTTTCTCTATGGTTGTCCATTTTCCTGGGCGATATGTAACATCATCTTTAAAGGGATACCTTTCCTTCACTCCAGACAGGAGTCGCCTCCAGAGGCTGAGGGCTTGTGGTTTTTTTTCCAATTGCTTTGTCAACGCCCCCTTCCCCAGAAAGGGGTCCCAGTTGTCTGGCTTCTTTTCCCTCTAGTTCCAGGCTACTGGCCCCATTATCTCAGCATCGGAGCAGCCAGGTGACAATGTGCTCACCTGAATGACGGCTGAAATCTTTTCGCATATCTTGCAACTCACCCAAGGACAGGGATCAGGTGGTCTCTATTTCATTTATTACTTCTTCCTCCTCTCCTCGTGATGGCCCTGCTTTTTCATCATCCCATTCTAAACGAGTTGACGTCCGCTTCCAATAGTTCATCTTGTGTATGGGGCAACTGATACTGGTACAGGTTGATTCTCTGAGCCAGCTCCAGTACTTGTCGTGAGGGTTTGAGAGGCCGCAGTGCCAGTCACTTTGCCTTTCAATCCAGAGACCTTCTCTTCCCCTTGGGAGCACTGAATACTGTTGAGCAGGGCTCAGTACGCATGGGCCAGGCCCCAGCACATTACAGTGATCTGTGTCTCTCTGGAGTTCCCAGCGTAACAACATACTTTCTCCAAATATTCTACTAGTTTTTCAGGATTCTGCACTTGTTCAGGGGTGAAACTCCAAAACACTGGGGTGCCCACTGCCCTAGGTATTTGCCCATGCTATCCCACATGCCCTGCCACTCGTAACTATCAAGCCTTGGGGATATTTCTGGGTGATATTCTTAAGTTGCTTAGTCAAAACCAAAACAACATGCCCAAAAACTAACAACAAGTGCACCTTAACCACCCAAGGATGCTCAAGATACAAAAAGGTTGTTGTAATAGAGGCAGAGACATCATAGAAGAAAGTTGCAAAGATACCATTCTGTATTTCCTCCATATAAAGTCTCTCAGAGGAGGAGGTATAATTGTTAATTGCCTCAACGAGGTGGTATCCAAAGTACAGTAACTGTTTCAGCAAAAACCCCAAATACCAGATAAAGCTGAAAACGAGTGTTTGTATAACAAATCTCGTAGGCAAAACGTTACTAATCACAGCAGAACACAGCAGACTAAACAAACCAACACTAGACCCGCAGCTGTTATTATCTCCAACCCTTGAGCCCCACGTTGGGCACCAAAAAAGACTGTTGTGGTTTAGCCGGCAGCTCAGCCCCACACAGTCGCTCACTCACTCCCCCACCGGTGGGACAGGGGAAAGAATCAGAAGGGTAATGCTCATGGGTTGGGATAAGAACAGTTTAATAATTAAACTTAAAAGAAACAACAACAGAAATGCAACGTAAAGGAGAACAATGAGAGGCGCAAAACCTCCGGGGGGGGGTGTGGGGTGGTGGAATTACTGCCAAAACAAAACCACACACAAGACAGCTGCTCACCACCCACCAACTTGATGCCACACCACTCCTGAGCTGCAGACTGCCCCCCCTTAATATACTGTTCATGGTGTCACGTGGTATGGAATGAACCTGCCATTGGCCAGTCGGGGTCAGCTGCCCCCACCATGGCCCTGCCCGTCCCAGCTCCCCCCCCCCCGCCACAGGGCAGAGTGCGGGAGGCTGGAAAGGTAGCTGACCCCCCACAGTGAGGAGAATTAACCCCTTCTCAGCCAAAACCAGCACACATGTAAAAACTGATTTTTGTTAGACACTGAAATTTTAGCAGTTCCAACATTGATTCATTTTGTGCTGAACTACTTTTCATTCATAATATGTAGTTACATATTTTTAAGAATACTAAATGATATATATAAATGATGATAGTTTTATGCATGTGCATTTAGCAAGTCTAATTCTGCTCTCAGAGCATGTTCACGTCAGGTAAACACTGTCATTCACTGTTTTGATTTGATCCATTATTATTCTGACATAACTAATTATGTATAACATGGGAAGAGATAATGCTAGTATAGCAATAAGTGGTACACTGAGCGCTGAAACTACATTTTCCAGAGTTGTATTGCTAAGCCAACCTCATAGCCAAAAAGGAACAGAAATTAGTAACTTTGCACTTGGTGTGAGTACACATACATGACAAAAGTTGAACGTATCTATACGTACCTATACGTATCTATAAATACCTCTCCCAAAATGTGTTCTGTATTGGTATATCTAAGGCAGCAATGAAGACAGAAATGATGTGGACACTATGAACCTGTGTCTGTGCAGAGTTTTTTGTTGATCTGTGTTGCAGTCACATCTTTATTTTGCTGTATCACCATAGTGACAGTAGGAGCCACTCTACCTAAGATTTACAACAGCTTCTATTTTAACAGCTTCCTACCTCATCCCCTGATGGTCAGCTACAACTGGCATGCTGCTTTGGGGATAAACGGTGAAGGAGCGCAGACAAAACTAATAATATTTAATTTAGGTCCTCTACCCCCAGCTCAAGATAGCACTTAAGCATAACTTTAAGAGTCAGGGTTCCGAATTAAGAAGTAGAATTGTACATGCAACGTTGGCTATGGTGTCGCTGTTATTTTCTTGGGGCAGGAGGAGAAATGAGGGTGTGCAATTTTGCTGTGCAATTTTGGAGATTTCGTACATGGAATTCTTAACGGTTTCCATGTGCTGGATTATTTAATGATGTTTCCTACAGAAAAAAAAAATGCTTTTTAGGTATTTTGATTCATGTTTTTGTATGCAATACAATAAAATGAAGTTCGTGTTTATGCAGTAATCCATTAAGGTGCTATGTATTTAATCAACTTTGTCAAGGAGTGGTGGGATGAGGACTTACAGTCAAGAGCTAAGGGACAGAGGCCCAGCATGGATAGGGAGCCTGGGTGGACTACAGCATCTCTAATTACAGAGATTGGTTGGCTTAAGCACACATTATATAGTGGGGCCACAGGTCTGTCCAGAAAAGACAGTTCAAGGAGAGGTATAGTCTGACCCCGAATCTCACATAAACCTTTAGTTACACTGATTTTTTTCTCCCTCTAATCTCATGAACTCTTTATTTTAGAACTAGTACTACACCATGTTTCCTCTTCACTATTTTTGTTTTCTGTCATCTCTTGCTGCATATATTAATTTATTTTAGATTGTTGCTCAGTACACAGTCTTGAAAGATTTCTAACACTAAATCTAAATAAAAAGTAACAGCCTGTTCTGTGAAATGCTAAAAACTGAAGGATGTGAAGTAGAATAGCTTTATTCTAGTTGTTTTTAAATCATTTTCTGCTTTTACTACCACTTCCCACTTATACAAATAACATGTTCAGGAGAGCTACAGAAAAAAAATGCTAGATACATAAATGCCAATTTCTTGGTTTATCCTGTTCTTTGGATGTGTAAAGATTACATATAGTTCTGGTCTTTATAACTAACATGCAGGTGTTCTACAGCTGCTTGTTGATGCCTCACTCAACAGTGCCTGAACACCTTCCCACCTGCCTGGAGGTGTCATGATGTATTCCACTGAAGTGATTAAAATAAGTTTTATTTTGTGAAAAAAAGGTGTAACACATGAAGTGAGTCTGAGCATTTATTAAGGATGAAGATAACATGAAGCAAACAGCTTTCTCAAAAGGGAGACAATATTTATTTACCTTACGCTCTCATGGTCCTGTCAATATCCCTGTAGTGTTAAAGCATGTCACAAAAATACAGCACTTCTTTAGCACAATGACATATTTAGCAGTCTCCCCAGGCTATTTCAGACTTTCATTAGAACTATATCATTCTGTGAAGGGCGCTTATTTATACACCTTAACAAACTGATTTAAAAAAACATTGGTTGTTTTTCTAGGGTAAATTTGGGATTGAAATCCAGATGACAGTGCCGATATTTTCACCTGGTTTACACAGGTGAATAGTTGACTTGAATGTCATTCAAGTACATTTCATTTTATAATGAAGGACTTGCATGGGGTATTCTTGACTACAGGCAACACTTTTTGCTTTAATTCTTTGGCAGTTATTCACTGACAAAGTTCTGCATGTTTTGCTGTATGACCCAGCTAGATATCTGGAGCCTTTACATTTATAACCAAAGGAAAAAAGCATATATGGCTTAACCAGGCTAGGGTGTGCTCCTGTCTAATTCAGCTAAATAGGGGAGTAAAGGTGTAAATGTGATGACTTCTCTTAGCCAACAGGCAGCTAATTAAATAATAAACTTTTCAGTTAAATGCTTGCTTTTTCACACCTTGAAATAAGGTTAGACTTCTAATGGGCTCTGTTAATAGGTTTCAAGCCACTTCGTGTTAGAAACAGATTGTAACATGCGTTGACTGTAGCCTTTATGTTATTTTCCTTAAACCAAGAAAGCTTCTTCTGTGAATGTAAGGTTCAAGGCACTTGGCAGCCAGGATGAGCTTCTGTTTTTGTAATACTACCATCTTGGCTACCATGTAGGAGAACTGAGAGCAGGTTTTACAAAGGTTAAAAATACTAAATTTTGATGTCAGGCTTGGTGGGGATTTCGTAGACCACACTGACATGTTCGAGAGATCAGAGGTTGATAGTAATATTGGCTGACCAGGAAGAGAGAAGACCAAAATAGGCAGGACTACTGTTTCTTTCCAGGAAAGCTATAGTTCATAAACAGCAAAATGCTGCCTTCTTCGAAGAGTTTAGCTTAGCCCACGAGTGGAAAAAGACTGCTTTACAGTTATTTGTTAGGGCAACTCCTGGAGTATTTTAGCCAAAATCCATTCAAAACTCAATTTTGTTCTAGAAATCAAGTTACTTTAGGATCACTTCAGTGCAGACAACAGACAAATTTGAGCTCCCTGTTTGCTTTCATTATAAATAGTTCTGAGTTCTGTTCCATAGTCTCCGTTTGCTACTGACTGATGCAGAGCTTCAGCTACTGAATGGTCAGAAGACATAAGATGAACATGTATTTTGTATCAGCTGTGAAAAAATGATGTTGAGTGACCGACCCCTTTGCAATCAGTAAGTCAACAGAGCAGAATCAATCTGTTTATTTCCGAGGAAGGCCAAAACTGAAGTGCTCCAGCCACAATTCTGAATGATTTGTACTATTCACTACCACATCCATCTGCATAAATAGACTGCCTTGCAGAATTTAGATGAATAGAAATGCCTCCTCCTTGGCTATATTAATGTCATTTATTTTTAATAGAGGGGAAAATTGAAATAAGTTCTTTATGGGAAGTCTGTTGAGGCAAGGAATCTGGGGAAAAAAACTTAAAAGTTAATTTTTTTTAATCTTGAAATCTTGTGCTTAGTAAGTGTTTAAAAATTTCTGGCAGCCCTGTTAGTAAAAATAATTATTCACAGCCTTCTGGGTGTTGTGGATCTTTTCATTTTATATGTTCAAAAGAAAGGGGGATTCTTCCAAATCTTCAAATGTACAAAAGTACATTAATTTCATTTTTGTCATATTTCTTCATTGCATTAGATTTGCATGGGTTTTTAACCCAGAGATTTAGCAGTAGTGTGGCAAGGCAAGCTTTTTTTTTTTTCCCCAGGAGGGCATTTTGGGTCATTTTAGATGAAAGAAACTACAGCTCATGCTATTATGTTGGTTTCCTGGTTACAGTTCAGTTTTGATTCATTTTCTAGAGGACATATGAAAGGGAAAAATGTTGGCAACTATATCGGACCTCTGGGTTGTTGTGTTCCTTTTTAATTTTAGCACAGATTCTAGTTAATACTTTTGAATAACATCAGCCTTCCTTCTCAGATTAGTCCCATTGATAATCTTTTGGGTGGAAGGATGTTTATTAATGGGGACTGCATCTGTAGAACTCTGCAAGTGATGGATCTTTTTTATTTGACCAGGGGAATATGATTCCCTAAGAATACAGAAGACTCACATAGTTAAAAAAAAAAAGAAAGATAACACTTCCATTTACAAGAACATTTCCAGACACTCCAAGCACTGCATGATGCAGAGGCTATAAGGATGTCCACCAAAATCGAATTTTTCTGACAAAGCCATTGTTTAGGGCTCAATGTAATGTAAAGGCAGAGGAGGGAAGGCTGGGCAGTGTTTGCGTGGAAGGGGGAGTTCTGCATAGTTCTACTGCTAGTGACTAGTCCCTTAAATATCTGAATTATGAGAGTGAGCATATCATATCTTTTGGATAAAAGAATTTTCCTGAAGGAAAATGCTAAAGTGACCTCTCAGTGTGAATTCTGTGTTACATCTACTGCAGGTGCAATGATGAATCACATTGCCTTTTTAAAAAATAAATTATCTAAATATATTAGAACATGTAGATTGTTGGCCATTTACTTGGGTGCTTAGGAAAAACATCTTCCAAAGCAGAGTTGTAGGAGTTTCTGGTGTCCGTAGCAAATTTGGTTGTGTACTTTCTTCCCTATTTATTTTTAGTCAAATGTAGATTTATGTTTCACTGTCCTTTACTAATCATGCAACCACTTGCTGATCACTTTATGATGGGGTCCGTTTCTCTGGGAGTGACTGGTACACTGAGTATTCTTGATGACAACTGGTACTTCATAAATGCAGGATATAAATAGCAGAACAACTTTATTACTTGTTCAAAATTTTACAGGTTGTTTCTGTTAAGAGAGAAATTTTTATGTGGAAAGACACATAGAAGCAGTTCCTTATTCACAGACAGTACTGTTTATCTAAACATAGTTGGGGTCAAATGGCAGCAAATAATTTCTTATAATTGTTTATAGTTCCTAGTCCTTTGTTTTAGAAAGTGCACTTGCTCCCTTTCTTTCTCTCTCAAGCTTTCTTGCAGGGATGTATTACCATGCTTTTCTTCCTGTGTCCTTGACTACTTTTTTTTTTTTTTTTTTTTTTTTTTGCCTCTGGCTGCCTCAAGTTGGCTTTATATAGCTGTGCGTGACTCTGCGAGAAATCTTCAGGTGGATTTTAGCATTCAAATATGAAGGAAAGCCTCAGTCCACCTGGCTCAACTTGTAGAACTTTAGGGTTGCAGAAACTGTGTTGGGAAT
Organism: Phalacrocorax carbo; assembly: GCF_963921805.1. Taxonomy (NCBI): domain Eukaryota; kingdom Metazoa; phylum Chordata; class Aves; order Suliformes; family Phalacrocoracidae; genus Phalacrocorax; species Phalacrocorax carbo. Next base: position 29,984,603 of record NC_087520.1, on the reverse strand, counting down.
CGTAGCTGCCTTGTTCAGCTCTTACTGTGAAAAAACGGCCATTAAGCTGCTCTCATAATAGCACGTAGCTACTGTACCTGCTAGCCTGAAGTCAATTTACAAGACTACCAGTAGTCTTCTAGACTACTTTTTAATGGGGTAGAAAACCCCATTCCTAGGGAGCCGCCTGATCTTCATTATAACATTTTAGCTATTAAGCCATTGAAAAGCTTGAATGCGTGCCTATTTCATGCACCAAAAGACCTCGGGAAGACAACTAGAAGGCTTTTGTGTACGGCTTACACCACTTGGAATGCCAATGTTGTGCTACCTCCTTTTTGACTCATTTTATTTGAGCATATTATTCAGCATTTCAGTCAGCATTGGTTTTCCAGCAATACTGCATAGAATTGAGATGTGGATATAAATGCAAGGATATCTGACATGATTGCAGATTTGATAGTACAGGAATTCCTGCTTCTATATGGATCTGAAGTTCCATATTTCATTGTCTTAGTTCCACAATCAGATATACATTTGCTTAACAGTAGGGAGAATCTGCTTTGTGGATCTATATCAATATTGATCGCACAGAGAAAATATTGCCACCATCATCTATAACAGAAATTTTCTTATACACTGTGATTATCAAACTGATACTAGCAGCCTGTTGGATTTCATGTTCATGTGACAACTGCTACTTCTTTTTTTATGGAATTTGATAGCCTTAGACCTACATTTTTGTTTTGATTAACATTAGAATATAACACATTAAAAGGTTGTCTGTTTATATGTACTCTGGTGGCTGCTTTGTTGCTATAGAGGTCAAGGCTTCATTGTGCTAGGTACCTATAGAAACATGGTCCTTATGCAAAATACCTTGCCATCTAAATGCGAACCAGAATGGAGCTGCAATTTTTTGTTTTTTGGTGATGTTATGGCTCAGAATATTTTTCTATACCTTTAGCTAATCATATTTTGAGTGGCTCAAAATGTGATTTACATCAGCTCCCATTAGAAACTGAAAGCGTTTAAAACTAAGGAAGAATTTCCATTTCACAGTTTCATTTGTTTATAGATTTGTACTTGTGTAATCTATATGTGCCTGGATTAAAAATAAATGAAACAGAAAGACTAAACAGAACCTGTAGTACTGCATGGGGTTGCTGTTGTGTTTCTGTGCAGTAGGACAGGTGCTTTCAGGGACTACTGATTCACTGGGACTGTCGCTGTACTCAACACATGTAGTTGAGAAGCATTGAATGCGCTCATTTTTTGTTTATACTACTTAAAGAGTTCAGGGTAATGGGACAGAATATTGTTGAAGGAAATAGTATCTGGGAATAGAGAAAAAAACATACTGCTAGGATTGAGCTGTAAATCTGATGTTGTTACAGTGTTAACCACCCAATGACTAAGTGCCTCCTTTCTTAGATGACTTAGATGATTGGGGGAGGGAGGGGAGAGAAATTGTGTCAGTGTTTTATTTACATTGTTTCTGTTCTTTTGGAATGACATATGTCAGCCTTTCTTTAAATGTGATTCTTCTAATGTAACTTGAACATTTATTTTAATTAATTAATTATTTGGGGCTTTTTACTCAAGTTTATTCTCTCTCCCCAGTGATAATTAATTATTCTTTTATCCTAGGTATTATACAGTGCCCAGTGAAGCACTCATTGAAAGGCTATTTGATGTACTGAAGGAGAGATGAAGGTCTAGTGAGATATAAGTATATAACGGTGCGACAGTGTTGCAGTTCAGATGAACATAATGGGTGATTTAACTTATACGAGAGGTATGTATTATGCTATAGAAAGTTCTTATTTATATGTTTACTATCATATAAGCTAGTATAAAATGCTCTTTTTTAAAAGAGAGTAATTTTGACTAATATAAGCGGAAACTATGTGCATAGTCAGTAATTGGTATTCTCATCATAGCATCAAAGTAAAAATATGTAACATTACTTTGGGGATGTTATTTTGGATGAAAGAATGCTGTGTTTCAAGGCTAGTGGAAAGTATGATTAATGCTTTAGAAATGAATGATTTTGGATGTTTTTATGTGTGGCAATACTGCCATACCACTATGAAGACTTAGTTCTGGGTTGAAAATGAGCTTGAGCCCTACAGTTCCTTGTATGACATGTTTAAAGGTCATGACCCTTTTAGGAGTTTTATTTCTAAAAGTAACGGAGCAGAAATAGCTTCCTATTTGAAATCTTTCTAGCAGAGGCAAATGTTGAATGCAAATTCAGTTGGGTTCCTTAGTAGTTCCTTCACAGTGTCTGTCCCATCTAGTTTCTTGTTTACAGTTGCTATCCCAGCTGCTTACAAGCAGATGGCTGTTTATACCTGATATGCGAAGAAATGACAAATGACGTTGCAGTTTGAAACTGGTCTTTCATTAAGTGATCTGCTAGTTTCTGTGTTTCTTCTCTGTGGTCCTGTGATAGTGAAAAATAGTTTGACCTACATTGATTATATAGATTGTATTTCTGGGAGAATGGTGATGGAATCATTGAATGACATGAACCTTCTATCCAAAAGGAAGAGTCACTCTTTGAGCTAGTTTGTACCGGAACGCTTATGGTGCAGCAAGGATCTGACGAAGTCAGAATGAGGTGATGCAGAGATATAAGACTTGCAGCCCAAAAGCACAAGATAGAAAAAGAAAAATCACGATACTGTCATTATCAGAAATTGAATGAAAAAAGTGGTTAAAATGGAGGGTTTTATGAGAGGAAGCAAGAACAGAAATGAGGTCAGGAATGGAAGACCAGCAGAGCATGACTTTGGAATGGAAGCAAGACCATACTTCTTAACTACCTTGGATGAAGTGGGGCTGGAAGTAGACTTGTTCCTTCCTTGTTCTTAGTAATTTTTTCTCTGAAAAGTTGTGAATAATACATAAATTTGTCAACTACATAATTTGTTTGAAGAGATTGCAGTGATCTTTCACAGCGATATCTTCCCATTTTATAAATTTTTAAAAATCACATTTAATTCATATGCTGAAAATTATGTGGGTAGCAATTGGAAAGAAATATTTCTTGAAAGATGCCAGTCATTTGGGATACCAGATGAGAACAGTGGCATATAGAAATATTTTTTTTTCATGTGAAAGATGTTGGAAATCTTCACCCCAGTGAAGTACTTCAAAGTCACAGTTTATAAAGCTATTGTTTGCAATGCAAATATGGAAATGAACCTTGTAATTTTGCATTCATGCTCTGCTCCACAGCCTAGAATCCAGGAGAGCTTTGGAAACCCATAGCTGACATTGTAATGGTGTATGGCTTTACTACAGTGTGAATTCCTTTTAATGTCAGTTTCTCTATGGGGGATTAGCCTCCACAGATGTCACAAATCCTGGGAATATCTTCCATGATAAAAAAAGGAAAGCTGGCATCTCAACTGTCATTTAATAATCTACAGACTCGTTAATTTATGTGTTTTATGATATTTGATACCCACAGACACAACAAACCTGTTCTTCAAATGCTTGCTGGTTTGATTGAAAATGTGTATTAATTTATGTTCTTGTAGAACAGTTAGATTATAAAATTCCGTGTTGTCTTTGCTTTGAATCTTTTAACATACCAGTGGATAAATCAGCAGTGCTGATGTTCCCATTATATATGTCTTAAATCAAGCCTCTTTAAATAATAACTTCATCCCTCCTTTTCTCTCTCTCTCCTCCCTCTGTAATGTTAGTCTAAAATGCTGATTAAGGTCAAAACAAGTTTATGCCAGTTAAAAACAGACATATGGAAAGTTCCAGCACTGAGCCCCATAAGCTATGAGGGAGGAATTTATAGCCTCGCAATGCTCCCAGTGCTTCTCTTTAATTAACTACTCTAAGCATCCTAAAATTCTCAACAACAATCTGCCTGACAACAGGGAACCCTCTAGATCTGCATATAGTAGTAATCATCCTGCCCAACAGTATTCTATATAGATGAATATATCAGGTGGTCTGTGACCTCCAGCAAACTATTAGATTTCTTGGTCTGCACTGAAGATGTGAAAAATAAGTTGGATCAGTTGTTTTGCTCTTATTTAAAGAAATTGTATCTTAACTTCCACTTACTAATTTTACTTGTAAAAGCATGTTTGTTTCTTTGTTTTTAAGAAATAGCCAAAAAGACAGAATTCCACAATGCTTTTTAGCATGTAATCACATGTATTTCTCTTGTAAGTGCTGTTGTTCTTTTATATGGAAATTTTCATTTGCTTGCTTCAAAATAAGGACACTTAGCTGTCCTCTGGAGGAATAAAAAGAGACAAGTGTGTCAGTATTTAATCCTTTTGAAAAGGAGGTCCTCAAGATCTGTATTCCAGTAGTGATCTAAAAAAAAAATGAGCCTACCCCTTGCTTATGCACCTGAAGAGCTATCTCAGTAGCTCTTGTAGCCACAGCATGACACAGGGAGCCCGTGCTTACTAGGTTATCTGCTACCTGTTATGACTCTAAGGTTCTTTTCAGGGTTACTGCTTCCCAGAATACTTCATCCATGTTCACAGATATATGATCTCAAATTTGGCTTTCTTTTATATGTTCTTTAATTGGATATAAATGACCTAATCTTACTATGATTCAGGTCTCCATCAATTGTTACCTGCAAACTTTATCAATATTTATATATTTTCTTTTTTGTTGCTGTTGGAATGATGAAATACCACTGACCACAGATTCATCTTGTCCTAATAATGATTCAATTTTTAAATAATTTATGTTTGCCTGTTTTTTTTTTCTCACTAATTATTAATTGAAATTAAGACAGTTATTCATCAAAGATCTTCAGCAGTGGAAGTGCATTGTGTCTGTACCTCCCACCTTCATCAACCAAACTTGTTATTTCATAAAAGAAAGAGTTTAAGTAAAACTGATGTAACCTTTATGATTTCTTCCAAACTACCTTGTGATTAGGAGATATGTATGACTTGTAAACATCTAGAAATTTTTCTGCTTTGGTTTTTAGAATTCAGCTAAACGCCCTCTTGTAATAACTACAAAAAATATGATAAGGCACAAAGTAGTGTTATACAGTTGTAATTGTTTTTTATAATGACTAATGACTTTGGTGTGGTGTCGATATGAACAAATTGGCTGGCCTGGGGCATTAATTCAGTCACAAAACTTAGGGAAGCTCTAGCACCTGCTGAGGTTCAGGGTAAATATTTTCGTTGTTAACTTGTACTGTGCTTTGTACTGGTAGATTTTCTGCTTTCAATCTAACCAGTTTAAAGCAATGTTGGTTATGTTTGCAGAGTTGCTATTAAAGGTGTGTCTGTAGGGTGTAAGGTTTTGGGGACAGGTTACAAAAAGGTACAGAAAATTTAAGCTCCTTGATTATTGAAATCCTGATGTGTGGTTGCTACAGTGGTACTAAAACCAAATAATGACACATTTCCTTTCATGAAATAATGTTACTGTCTTTGGTTCCAAGTTTCAGCTTCTCACTGTCAGGGGAAAGTATTGATCAATTCACAACTGTGAAAAAAATGCCTGGAAAAAATATGGCCTTTGGGAGATATGTTGCCTTTCCATTTCATTGGGTGAGACAGTGCTTTTGTTTAAAGAAAAGGGTACAGAGCAGTGAATGAGTTCTTTCCACGTTACTTTAAAATATTTGTCATGTTAGCTGATATTTGTTTCCTTTTGAAGACAAATTCTGAGTCATCCCCTCATTTCTTTTCTTACCTGTGTCCATGACCCTGTTGTTACACCATTGAACCTCCTCATGTATCTGTTATCTTTTTTGGATACTGGCCAGAATGGGTCACTGTCTCAGATGAGGATGTTTCATTGTTTTGTAAAATACCATATGTATGAGCAAATTTCTGAAGCTACACAGGGCAGTTAGAAGTATTCAGTATTAACTGAATTCATTTAATTCATTTTTAACTGAATACTTCACTCCCTTTCTACCTTTGAAAATCTTGCTCTGAAAATTTCCCTCTAGAGTTGTCTGAATGAGGAGGATACCAGATGTCTGTGTATCGTGATTTCTTACCCACTACATTGCTGTGTAAATCTAGTAAGTGAGGATCAAGATACTTTGTGATATGCTCTACCATGTCAAAACAGTGGCTAAATCTTTTCACTGAAGTGGTGATTAGGAAATTTGTATTTAATCCAAATAGTCTCCAAGTGCCACTACAAAGAAGTAAGACTTAATTGCATTGTTGTTTGTGACATATATTGTATACAGTACTAGTTAGGATAACATGCATCGTATAAAGATTTTCAGTGTCAGCTTTATTATTGAGGGAGAGAATTTGAAAATTCTGGTGTATTAACATACTGAATACATTTCTGCTTTCTGAAGTTCCATATATTTTGACTTAAAAGTGACTCTACCAAGGGTGACATCAACAGAGGAAATATTTATCTGTTTTTCAAACTTCTATGTATTTACAACCACTGCTTCTGCTTACTTTAACAAATAAGTAGGACAGGTTCCAGTAAAACAGCATGTAACACCTAAGGAAACTGGAAAATGTGGACTGGTTGTATGAACAAAAATTCTGTAAACTGCCCACATGTCCCAGTCCCAGTGACTCTCAATGAAACATTTATGCTTGTGAGTGCTCATATTGCTTGAGAAAGTGAGATTTACCCCACATCAGCACATCAAAATTGTGGTGCCTTTGTAGCCCCAATATGTATACTCAAGTTAGCTTTAAGCTTCAGTAACAACAGCAGCAAAGATGTCATGTATAGGGCTCCAGCATGGAGAAGCAGCCAAAGTAAGTGTCCATTAAATGGATTATATCTTATTTTGTAGTCCACAATATAGTTAGTGCCAGGTGACTTTAGTAATGTCTCCCTAAATTATGTTTGCTTTCTCATAAATGTGAGAAAACACTACCCAGGGATAACTTTTCTTTGTGCCAAAATGCACCTCTTATCCTGTCCATTTAAATAGGCTCATTTTCTGAAGAAGATTAACCAAGTTACACAGCTATACCACAGACCCAGAA